>NW_022280041.1:1447930-1489615 GCF_004355925.1 Anarrhichthys ocellatus | reverse complement strand
CACACACACACACACACACACACACACACACACACACACACACACACGGGGTTGGTGGACAGTGGGGCCTGGACACTGGGATGACGGCCGGTAAAGATGAGATGTGACACCGTGTGTCCTAGTTTCCATTGCTCCCAGTTTAGAGACCGACAGAGAGAACCAGTGAGATAACGAGGTCCTGTCAGAGTGTACGGCTGAATCTGATCAAAGGCTCGCCAACATAAATAATCTAATCCATTTAGAAATGCTGCGTGGAGCCCAGAATCCACTCCAGGAGATACAACCTCCATCTTTTAAAACATGGCGTTGTTTCCCAGAAATGAGCTTGTTTTCTCTCAATCTTTACAACGAGCCTGAGAGGAGAAGAACTCTACGTGTCGATCCACTGTGGATGGTCCTCGGCCACCTGGATCAGCTTGGATCACACGAGGCTACGTTGCCTCAAAAAAACCTCAAATTCAAAAGCATTTGTAGCTGTAATGTTTCCCTTTTCATCCTTATTATGTCATCGCTTTCCTCAACAGCTGCAGAGGGAGCAGAGCCACAGTTATGGAGGTGTGTGTGTGTGTGTGTGTGTGTGTGTGTGCACAAAAAAATCACAAGCTCCAAAAGCTGAATGTGATGACTTCCAATTTCATGATTTTGTTCCAGCAGTATTCAAGAGAGAATCTCTCAACCAAGACTCGGGGGGTTTGATGATCTATAAAGAGTGTTTAAGGAAGCCGTCACATCTGGAAGCATCCACTCTACTGAAGTGCCTCTGAGCAAGGCACCGACCGGCTGCAATTAATGATAAAAAAAAAACAAAGAAAACAAACATATAAAGATGCCAACTAACGTATCTGCATCTTTAAAGTCCCCATGTGTACATATCTTACAGCATCTTTCATGTTATTCTGATGGCAGCGAGTTCTAATGTGATTGTTTTTGTGTTTCTTTCAAATAAGTCTCACACTGCGGCATTAAGAGAATTAGTTTTGGCTTCACACAAAGCACCGACGGACACAAAGAGGAAACGCACACAGCAGCAGCAGCAGCGGCGGCGGTGTCATTGTGCCGTGTAACACCCACGCCGACGCGTCGTCAATAGACCGGCCTCGCTTGCACTTTGCATCATCCCACCGAGAGTGAGACAACAAAAGCCGACGCAGTTCAGAGCAGCGAGGTCAGACGACCAGGTGGAGGAGAGACGGTGCACGGCCTGGCAACGTTCCCAGCAGCAACAGACACGCTGGGTTAGAAAATATACATTTCCTGACAGCAATGACGCCGAGTGGTTTCCACCTTCCTGTCTGTACCTGAAGGGAGGTGATGCAGAAGTAACTGTATGATGAATGGACCCGGGCAGTGCTGCCAGCAGCAGATACAAAGAAATAGAAATAGTGATAGAGTTCATGCAGCTGGAATACCAGCAGGAAGATGCAAGCGAGTAAATCACAGAACGTTGGTTTTAAAAGGAACAGTGTGCAGCATTTTGGGGGATCTATTAACAGAAATGTAATATATTATTCGTGAGTATCATTGTGTTTTCTTTAGTGTAGAATGAGCCCTTCGTATCTATTTAGGGAGCAGGTCCTCTGCATTGTTGCACCGCCATGTTTCTACGGTAGCCCAGAATGGTCAAACCAAACAAACCCCGGCTGCTAACGTGCTAACACAATGTAGCATTGGGCAGGATGCACGGATTGGGTAGCGAGCAGCGTAACACACGCAATAAGAACACAACATACTCATAATAAAACACGTTTGATCACATCTTTTGTCCCGCCTCTACTGCACTGTGATTGGGCAGCTGGGTGAAAAGGAACAGTGACGAGCGCAGCTATCATTTCTACCTAAATAATTAAAAAACAGAGAAGTAGACATGCCAGCTAACATATCTGCATCTTTAAAGTCACTACGTGTATATTGTTACAGCATCTTTCATGCTATTCTGACGGCAGACGAGTTCTATTTGTAGAACAATACGATAATGCTAATGGGAATTGGTGAAGTCTATGTGTTGTTTACGGTCCAATCAACTCAGTAGAGCAGAAAACACACTGCATGGAAGCCTCGTGACAGACGGATCCTATTCAATGTGTCGGATGGTTCCTCACACGATGAATAACCCGGGGAGTGGATCTCTTAAGTGGCCACATCACAGAGTCTGAGTGCACCCTGAAGAGGCTGAGTGCGTATCTTTAGAGTTGATTCAAAGCATTAGAACGAGACGCTCCGAACATGTGTCCGGAAAAAAGGAAGGCAGACATCTGTTTGGATGATACAATCAGAATCCCCACTTCCTGTCACCTGGAACCGTTTAGAAAGCCACCAGATGTGGTTCAAAGAGGAGGCCGGAGAACAGAACACGCTCCTCCGCGCATCTGGAAAACATATATATATATATATATGCATAATGTGCCTTCTACCCAGGGACGCAGCACGGATGACTCCTGAAATACAGATCACTGTGAACACACAGCGCTCGCCTCTGGAATGCTAATCATCCTCAGAGCTTCAGCAGAGGAGCCGGCTCAGAATGAACCTGCAGCTCTTTAAACCTCCAGCAAAGGAAAGAAGAAGAAGAAGAAGAAACATACGGAGCAGGGCGTCCATTTCTCAAATTATAATTTTATGATATTTTATGTATTTACTCCCCGAAACCTCTCCGATAAAACCACCGAAGTACCTCGATATTCCATCAACCTCACAGTAGAACATAACATATTATTCACGGGGATTTTTACTCCTAAATTTTGAGGTATTTACAATCACAATCACGCAATTTTTCCCCAAGGCAGTATGTTGTGTTTCAAAAGGTACATATTTATATCAATATAAATACATTTCACAAAGTAAATAATTAATCATCACAAAGAATGGCTGCATATTTCAGGATATAACTTTGTTTTCTAGAGTTAGATGTAAAGATAGATACCGCCCATAAGCCAGGGCCATTAGCTTAGCTTAGCATAAAGACTGGACGTAGAGGGAAACCACTAGCCTTAGTTGGCTCCGCCCACCAGCACCCCTCTACATTTTGCATAATTATCGTGTTTGTTGAATTTGTAAAACACAAAAAGAAATATAAAACCAGCTTTAGTGTCATATTCACCACGGGAGAGAAAACAATCTTCTCATCTAACTTTGGTAAGAAGATTAACAAACATGTTCCCCTAAATGAATTAAGAAACATAAGTTACTGTTACTGTGCGAGTAGTTATGCACCGTATGCTTATTTAGCACCGAGCCTTCTTCGCCCTCCTTCCTCGATTCGCTTACGTAAGGAATCAGAGCAAGCTAGCCTGAGCGCCGTCTCTTATGAATACAACTCTGTACTGTAACACACACACACACACACACAGACACACACACACACACACACACGAAACCTATTATCTAATCACCATTGTAGACGTGAAAGGACACAGTTGCTGTTTAGTGGTCATCTTTGGTGGTTAAAAAGCTGTTTAAATTCGCAGGGCCGTCACATTTACATCCCAGTTTATTTTATTATAACATTAAAGTGCTAGATTCTTCTTGTGGCTTTATGTTTAAGTACAGAGGTTAGCGAGCTTTGCTAATTCCACCGTGCTTTAATGCTACACTGTGCTGCGGGGTCTGATGGCCAGCGGCACCACTTGGTCTAACAGTCCCTTGGCCTCACTCCAACATTGCCATCGACATTTTCAGTGCCCTGCTCATGGGCGCTTCTGCAGGGCAGTCACCCGATTATAAGAACCTGCTCTGCAAGTATCCAACAAACGATTTTTGCTCCATTTAAACCCTAAAGCTGTCTAAATATGTCAACAAAATATGGAAATACTTCAACAGTTAATCTGGAAACAGAGAGATGTTTTAGGGAAATTTAGTAGCGTTGGACTGCTGATAATTAATTAATTTAGTCTTCAAAATGGCAGAATATCTTGGACCCAAACATCTTGAAATTGCAACTGTAGCTTCTTGCAATATCGTGTTAACAAAGAGATTGAAACAGTGTCTCCCTCCTCTACATCTGCTCATTGCAGCTCCTGTAAATCATCATGTAGTATCATAATTGGCACAAATGCCCGAGGTTACATGACTTCCGATTCCAGCAGGAATCAACAAGCAGAGAGGTAAGCAACAGGAGGCAACACGGAGCGCAGCAACAGCAGAACGAGATGGGTAAAAGCAAAATGCCCTACTGTATCCATTCAACATGCATTTAAAAAACATCATGCATTTGATTGCAATGCATTCTGAATATCCTCAAATATAGATACCGACAGGGATTTCTAACAGGGAACAGGGTGCAGGTACAAACATTTCAGGCTATTTCTTATGATTATCGCGACATCAAATCTATTTCAGCGGTAGACAGACAGACAGACTAATCCTCCACACACCTCCCCGTATAAGCCCCCGCTGCTCTGTTTCCAAGTCGACACCCAGCACGCGACACATTCAGCCACACTGGTGACATTTTGTTGCAGGAGACGCACCTGACGCGCGCGTCTGGGAACGACGCTTCACGCGTTAAAATGGAGCTAAAAGAGCTTCAAGCCTGCAGAGCAATGGAGGCCAATTAGTAAGCATGCATCATCTCTCTCTCTCTCTCTCTCTCTCTCTCTCTCTATTCGTGTTTTCTGCGTGTGTGCGCGCAATGTAATAACAATAACAAACGCGCCCTCCCTCCACGTACGCGCTCCCACAGGAGGCATGTTTCCACACCATCGCTGTCACGTGCAAAGCAGATTTTAAAAATCCAATTAGATTTACCTGGCTGCGGTCTTCTTCTTCTTCTTCTTCTTCTTCTCTCGCTTATTTAAATGGTTCTCTCCGTTGATCTGCATTTCATTTCAGGTCGCACATCTTCGCAGCTCGATGGATGGATGGAGAGAGAGGTGGAGGAAGAGGAGGTGGAGGAAGAGGAGGAAGAGGAAGCCTTTGAAGTGAGGAAAATCTGGGTCCCTTGCTCGCGACCCAGCTGCGTGGACTGGATTTATGTCGTTTCCAAGGCAGCGTCCGTCGACCTGACGAGCATCAAGCGGGCAGCATGCAGCAAAGAAGCACAACTTCCGATTTGCGTTTCAAAATAAAAGTCTACATTAAAGTTACCTAACAAGTGGCAAACAATCAGAAATGGGAACACGTTCTTCAAACCAGATGGTTGAAACATTACATACAAGTTTGTTCGGTCTGTTCGGTTGTTTTTATCCTTAGTATGTCTCATGAATTGTGTAGTCATTGTATGTATTTATTCTGTCTGTATGTATAATATTTTAGTAATTGTGGATTTTTTACTTTTTTAATATTCTTTACGGTTTTATCACTTATTTATAATACTATGTCTCTTGTTTGCACTATATATATGCTGCTGTAATCCTGTAAATGTTCCCGCTGTGGGATTATATCATTTTATCTTATTTTAAAAGCATAACCAAGGATGATAGGTAGATTATCTTCAGCTACATGGTCATACGTGTGTATATATATATATATATATATATATATATATATACACACATTATATATATTATCATTATTGTCTCTGCCAAATTAACACACACCAGAAATATAATTTTTATATAAATACATTTAATCTATAATAAGATGTCCCTCCTCCACCATGGCCTAAATCGTACTCTTTGTGCACTACAATAAAGCATCTGTATTTATATTTTAAACAAGTAAAACTAAGAATCGTTTAATTAAATTTGTAGAATAAACTGTTGAAAGTTCGACTTACATACTTGCATTTATGGTTAAATATGCAGCTGACTTAAGCCTATATTTCAATGTTGTGTTTTGGTTTAATTGCAAATAATACACACCCAGGTGACAGTTTACCAGGTGCAATTAATTAAGCATGTGATCGTCCATTAAATAGGGAGACTATGACAATAATTAACGGTTCAATTACTAACTTAAATAGACAAATAACGGACTATAAGTTTATACAAAACTTAACTAACTTAATTTCTCACCTTTTGCAGGTAAATGTTTGTTTCTTTCAGGCGACATTTTGGACGAAATGAGGTGTGAACATATTTGTTTGTAGCTCACATACCGCTACTACAGGGACTATTCTCATAATAATCACATTACTGACATTGTGCACGTAAATACTGAAGCACAATTGTTTAATAGTGAGATAATAATTCAGTTTGGACTTTATGTTGAACGTCAAACAGCTTAACCGTTGGTGTTTCTGGTGGTACCTCGCGTTAGCTTGACGCCGCTCAAACGAACCAGCGAGATGCAGCAAATCGGTGAAATCGCGCATGAGCGGCCGAAACCAGGCGACTATTTCCGGAGATAGCCGAGGCCACCGCCCACTCCACCGAGCAGCATGTGCGCGCAGGCGGAGGCTTTTGAGACGCTGCCAGCCTGTAGTGATGCGGCTGTTACGTGTAAAACGTGTGTGTGGATAAGAAGCTCATTTCACTTTAATTATTAAACGAAAAAATAACATTATCTGCAGATAAACAAGCTCATTTCACTGACGTCATCCGACCCTTTATGATTATATGTTAAATAGACACGATAACGCGATGAAACAAGGTTTTCTCCTTTATATATGGACACATTAAATATAGTGTGTGATCTTAAAGGTGCATTTAAAAACATTCTCAGAATCTATTTTGAATAAACTCTATGATTAAGAAATGTCAAACCATGAATAACATTGCACTAGAAGAGACATATTGCAAATATGTCGACATAAACGCAATACTCACTTTTCTGAAGTATTGCAGCTGCATCATTTTCTTTGCATTACCAACATGCATCTCTAATTTAAAGAAAGTCTAGCCTACGGACTAGTTTACAGTAAATACAGTGGTTTATGACTCGGATCTAGGCCCATCTTTCACACCTATTTACCCTAACATCCCCACAACATATCAACAAGGTGTTAGTCTATAAACATATCGGGGATAATTATTATTTTAGTAAGACCAGTGCTGTGCAGAAACCATAGTTTACCTCCTGCTGTTTCCCAGATCCACCACTCAGCGGCGCTGTTGCCTCGTGTTTGAAACGTTGAAATCTCCTCCGTCGCTGTCCGTGGTGCTGATTTGAGTGACGCCGCTGCAAACAAGAGACTTGGAAAGAAACGCTTTGCTTTTAAAATCTAAGCTTGCATAGAAAGGCAGGAAGAACAACAGACGAAGTAGTGCAAGAAACGGTCACGCTGTGTTTCTTGTTATCTGCAGTGCATTGTGGGACTTCTCCAGGAGGCTGTGTGGCAGTTTACAGATGGTTGTGTGTGTGATTTTTTGTTTACTGTTGTGCCTCATTGTGGGACTGAATGATGAATAAAGGCAAGACTTCACTGCACAGTAGAAGTACAAGCATAGGTTTTGTGTAGAGTATTAGATACCCAAATCACAGCACAGATGTCAACTGAAGAAATACCTCTTAACTGTATGTCATGACACAAAAAAGTAACAGTAGTACATTTGACAGTAACTTTTTGGGGGTGAAGGCCTTTTAATCATTCACCTTTGAAAAGCTGGACATTCAAATCCTTGGTACTACGAGGAACTTTCATGTAGTGTTGGTTCTGTTGGTCCCTGTGGACTAAAGTGGTAGTGTCTCTGAGCACCAGACTCTCTTTAGAAAACCTCTCATGTTACTGCAGCAGGGTCTGACAGTCTGCCCCTCTCAGTCCTGGTTCTGGTTCTCCCGTGCCTCCCTTCCCTCCAGCAGGTCCAGCAATACGTCCTGGGTCTCCAGCAGCGTGGTGTCGGTGTTGTCTCCCAGAGAGGAGGAGGAGGAGGAGGAGGAGGAGGAGGAGGAAGAGGAGACGCTGCTGCTGCTGCTGCTGGGAGCTGAGCTCTCCTCCTCCCTCCGGAGCTCCGACTGCAGGTCGAAGGCTGGAGGTGAAGCTGGATCTGGGTCCGTCCACGGTGGACCGGTCTCTGCTGGAGGATCTGGGTCTGTCCACAGTGGACCGGTCTCTGCTGGAGTCTGAGCTGAAGGAGTTTCTGGTGAAGCTGCATGATGTCATCTGATTTCACCAGAATCCGACCCTGTGGCTCCGATGACGAGCTTTAAGAATAACTCTATAGAAACAGACCATCGTTTGTTGTTTTTTATAGTAAGTTCAGAAAGACAGTTTGAGACTTCAGCAAGAAAAGGTTTATAGCAAAAAAATAATAAAAATATCTGTTTTTAATGTACAAATAAGACAGTTGTCCACACATTAGAATAATATTTTAATAAATAAATAGCAGCATCACACAGAAAAAAAAAATACATTGTGTGGATGACGGCATAATCATTGTATAAACTCAAAATGACAAACATTCACAATTAAAATGGTATAAAAAAAACAAAAAAACAAACAGCCACTGCATAACAGAAGAGGGTTCAACACACAGAAAGAGAGCTAACCCACGAGCGCCGGATCAGACAAGAGCGAGACAAACCGGACAGACCGGCCTGCAGACGAGCAGAGAAGGGGTTCCGACACCTTCCGGGGGCGTTCAAGAGTTCAGACGTTTGACGAAGAAGAAGTCGGGTTTGCCAAACTCTTGAACAACCTGCAGCTCAGGCTAGTCTCCGAGCCGTGTAGTGACAGAGTGGAGTGTTTGTTGATTTAAAGTTTTAGTTTAACTTTGGAAAGAGCCCGGCTAGCTGCTCCCCCTGTATCCAGTGTGATGCTAAGCTAGGCTAACTGTCGGCTGGCTCCAGATTCATTCAACTATCACACAAATAAGGTAATCAGGCAGCTCAGCCTCTTTTTAACTATGCGCCAAAACTATGGAATTTTCTACCCAAGGCTTTAAGAAATGCATTTTTAAAACGACAATATTAAAATGTATTTATTCAGCGTTGCCTTTAACTAACTGCCCCTCTTCCTTTGTTTCAAACTTCTACACGTTCTATTATTACTCCCTTTATTTTATTGCTTGGTTTTTATCGTGCAGTATTTGCATGTTTCATTCTGTTTTTATTCACTATCTTGTTCCTTCACTTTGTTACTCCCCCCCCCCTCCTCCCGTATGGAAGGTGCTACATAAATAAAGTTTATTATTGTTATCATTATTTCCCTTTAAGCTTGTGCATGAAACATCTCCCTCATAGAGTTAGAACATTTTCAAATACACTGTAATCATTTCATGAAGCAGCTCTTGCACAAAAGAAGAAGAAGAAGGGAATAAAAGCCCAAATCAGAGCTCCTCAAACGTATTAATACGAAACTCTGTCAATAGACGGCTCCGACTATTTCTATACACACCAGACCCGGATCGAATTACCGGCTGAAATCCCTCCAGATACTTTCTCAGAGTGATTTCTTTCACCTTTTCTGGGACCGCGAGCCGGACAGGATTGGCATCTGCAGCGACGACCCCGATTCAATCCATCGAGCCAGACACGATCGATTAAAAAAACCTCAGAAATCACTCTCAGAGAGCAATTTGAGCCGGGCCTGGGACACACAGGGGTACACGGGGAACACAGTTATCACATTGAGACGTACTGAGTCAGCTGGCCTCACACCTGGATGGATCAAACTCCACCCACTCTTCTCTATTCTGTTCATCCTTCTCTTGTTTGTGTTGGTATTGTTGGTATTTTGAAGGAGATGAAAATGCCCGCGGGAATCGCAAGCTCTTCGCAATGTGCGTTTTGTTGTCGATTGCTTCTTTCTTCCCTTCCTGCGCTTTATTCAGTATTAAAGACAGAACAAAAATAAATAAAATGAAACTTGAGTGAGGCAGAGAGGTCCTTTTGAACATCACTTCAAACATGCACGGTATTTGCAGGCCAGACGTTAGCTCATGTAGACCTCGTGGAGAGGAACGTGGTGCGACTGACCACCTGTGTTCGTCTGCAGCACACAAATGGTGGAGAAATGACACAGAGACGCACAGAATAGAATGACGTTTCATTCTAATTGTATGCAGAGGTGACTGCAAAAAACCTCCGGCTCTGGATTCAATCGGTCCACTGCAGGCTTTGATCTTTGCTCTTTGACCATGGAGAGGGGGATTATGGGTAAAAAACAAAAAAAAGGGGGGGGGGGGGGGGTTTACATTCAGGTTTTTGTAATTTTGGCTGTCCTATGGCTGAAGGGAGTTTTACCAAAAGGAAATATTGATCACTGGGGAAAGTGACATCTACTTTGATAAGGTGAACAGTGTTAATCAATATCTTTTTGCATTTAAAGGGGCACACCACATATTAAGTATTACACTTTCATAAGATTAAGGGACTAACATGAGACAGTTTAAACAAAGATTGGTCAGAATTGAAGCAGCTCAGGCTGAGATATCCTGACTTTGAGTCTCAATCTCTGAAACACTACAATTCCCATAATGCACCTCAACCGTCCGCCTGCTAAATGCTCACATCTATCAAACTTCAGATCTCCAGCTTTAAAAAAGCCCCGCTGATATGACCCGGGTTCTAGATGAAACCCTTGGAATTAAAAGGGGGTCACAGTAGAACCCTGTGTGGGTTCTTGTTGGCACCCTTAGAACGTGGAAAGTTTTGTCTGGAACCATTACACCATAAAAGTTCTCTGTAGAACCTCTCACATGGGGCTCTGGGTAGAACTTTTCCAAGTGGTTCCAGGTAGAACTCTTTGTGTTGAGTTCTCGGTAGAATCCTGCCGAAAGCTTTTCTGGTGGAACCTTTACAAAAGGTTTTACCAGGAACTCCTATGAGGACAAGCTGAAGAACCCAATATGGTTCTAGTTAGTACCTTTATTTGTGAGAGTGAAGAACATCAACAGGGCTATTTTTCTGTAGAACTTTGGAGAGCTCCTCCGGAGACACAGAAGACGTTGGATAAATAAACGGAGTGCCCCTTTAAGTGATCTCTTAAAACGCTGCTTTTCTCAACGGACTTCCTTTACAACACAACCATTCAGCTCTATTGAACTAAGCCTACGATCACCGTACGCATACGAGTTACAGCTTTATATCTCCTATATTATCTCTTGTTGCTAAGAAATCTAAATTTGCCACCTTTTTAAAAACCCCACACAATATATTGCAATATATATTGAGTAAACGTCCACGGCGGTACGCTGCAGATGTTTTCAGCTGATGGAGATGCAGAGTGAAGGAATCACGCGTCGGATGTCGATATACGATGTGAGAGGAGGGAGGTTCGAGGACCAGAGTCAGAGGTCCGTCTCTTATTGACTTTCTGTCTGTTTTATGCAACGGATTAAATCTGAAGCTGTTTTGAGTCACACTCGGGTCGGAGATCGGAGAGTTTGGACGATCAAAACTGTAATTCTTGGAGATTTTGGCCATCTTTTAATCCTAAAAACCCTTCATCACAGCATACATATAACACCAGGGCTCTGACGGAGCTTATTTAAACGGCCCAGATGACGTGAATACTCTGATTACATGATATGTATATTAAGTAGGCGGCGGACTGTTGGCTCGACGTGTAGGACAACGCCCAACGTGTATCGTTAGATATTGGGAAACACGGGGATATTGGGAATTCATGTGATTCTGGAAACAATAAAGGCGAGTGTGATTTGATCACAGCTGAGGAAGATCTTGGAAAGTGAGTTTCATATATTATTGTTTGACTGAATTGATGACAGTAATGACGGTGAGCCGAGGCTGATGTCATGAAATCTTTATATCTTGTTCTTTTTATAGAATGACATCTGAGGAAGCTTTGTGCACCTTTAAATTAAAACCTTTTTTCACTTGTTTTTGTTTAGATTGCTCCGTTATATGTTCTTCATTATTGTCAGTCGAAACCTCGAGAAGTTGGCACTTTCGATTCTTTACAAAGGGGTTGTATTGGTCATCAGAAGCAAGAGCCTGACAGCTGGGTTGGACCGGAGGCCTGCGCCATGTTTTCTTTTTAGCTCTTTTTATCCCCTTGTTCAAAGGGAGGTGACGACCACCAGATGGCACTGTGAGTCCACCGGAGACCGGTGTACATTCCTTCATCGTGGTGCTCGCAGACAAACTTCAACTGCAGCCTTGAGAAAAGTTTCCACACTTCTGTCAGCTGAACAGTTTGATTGTACATGCTGGAAAGGTTCATTCGTATATTCTATGACTGTTCTATGACTGCTGCTGTCAAGCTTGACCTGGCACAAAAATAGATTTGGTTTTAGTTTTTGGTTCGGTGCGGAGAGAATCCACATGAAACCCGGAGCTCGGACTAGATTTGGACTCTTTTGCGAAAAAGGCTCGAAGTCGCAGTTTGACCCGTTGACCTCGACTCTGTGACCTCAGGTCAGTGGGACTCCGTCGAGGGGCCGCTGGACTTCATGCCCGGTTGACAAAGAGCAGAAGCTCTTCTCGTCCTGCTTTTGTCTTAGCCTCAGCTGGTACCGTCGCCCCCGTGAAGTACACCACATTTTAACGGATGCTTTCACCCGAAAACCAACATTCCGACGCCGAATAGAAAACAAAACCCGTCTGAAACGTTGGCCTTCATGCCAAATCCTTTTCACCTCAGAGGTTACCTTCTAATCTGATTTCTCTGCACACTTCAGTTTGGGGATAAGGCTGCTTGACCCAAACGAGTCCTTTCACAATAAAAGTACCCAGCATCCAGAATCCCAGCTTGTCGATTAAAACAATAATGTTGCTCGGCCCGGCGTCTGCAGGCTACAAACAAAAAAAGGGAACCGTCAAACAACAACAACAACAAAAGAAAGCCTGCGATCACACGCTGCTGGTGTGTTCTCTGGAGGCGGGGCTGTAGCTGATGAGCGACAGCTCCTGCTCCGCCTCCAGCTCCGTCTCCGAGAGCGCGCCGGCGTTGTGGCAATCGGAGAGGCTCTGCGACACTATTCCGATTTGCGTCTCGTCGTCCGTAACGTCGTCCAGGTCCACCGCCAGCCTCCCGTTGTCCCCCCTCCCGCCGTTGCGACAGTTGCTGTTGCGGTCCACGCCCGCTTTCCCGTGACCGCCCAGCAGGAGAGGGGTCACGGCGTGCGACGAGCACGACGGCGGCACCAGGAGGGTTTTGCAACTCTGTCCGGCGGCGTTGGCGCCGACTTTGTAGCGGCACCTGATGTAGCTGGAGAAGGCCCTCCTGTAGGTCTTATTGAAGAGGGTGTAGACCAGAGGGTTGACCCCCGAGGAGATGTAGCCCACCCACACGAACACGTTGAGGAGGTCGTTGAGCAGCGACTCGTTGCAGGAGCCCCGGCACAGGACGAAGGTGACGTTGGTGATGAAGAAGGGGCACCACATGATGAGGAAGAGGAAGAAGACGATTCCCAGGACCTGAGGAAAGGAAAGAAGAGAGGGAAAGTGAATTAAAAAGATGCCAATAAAAGAAAACACGGATCTTTCTCCGATTCATAAAACCTCTTTAAAAGCTTCTTGAACGCTCTCTGATCAGAATTCATGCTTCATACACACATAGATGTTCTTCTTAATATCATTGCTGCCACTGCTGCTGGGATTTGAAGGTGTTGCTGCAGGTATGAGAGCGCTTTGGTCTTCATCCAGCGTGAATTAGAATTTTAGCGAAGCCACCGCCGCCGAGCACTCTGACTCAGGCAACGCTTCAAGCTTCTCCTTTTTTTTAACGTTTGCTCAAAGCGTCTGGCTGGATTTGATAACGCGAGCTCGTCTAAACATTTCAGAGGAGACGTGTGAAACCACCGGAAGGACGAGTCTTACTTTAATACATTTAGTGATAAACAACGCTGCACACAGAGCTCTAAATACTGGTCCTTCAGTATTAACATTAATAATAACATGGAAGATCACAGAATATCTAGGCTTTTATGATTGGCTGATGAAGAGATTTTTAAAGGTGCTTTATTTCACATTTTTTATGTAAATAGGGGCTCAAAAGACATAAATACAGACACACGGTCAACCATCACTGGTGGGTGTGGTCGGATGTGTGCTCTGTTGCATTTGCAACCACACCCACCAGTGATGTCACAGTGTACTGACCGCACCCTGGAGTACACTTCTACATCACTGCAGCAAGGTGAGAAGTTAAACGTTGTTCTTATGTTCTTTTTGTTTGTGTAAACATGGACGGGTTATGAGACAACGGGCCCCTGGACACAGACAATCAGAAGGCCCCTCCACCTCTCCTACACAGGAATCACACACACAGAGTGTGTGAGGAATTTGGTTGTTTGTAGTTGTGATGTGCTTCTTTGTAGTTTCTTTGTCTCTTTGTAGCCATTTTGTGCTCATTTTGTGTCTGTTTGGGCTTTGTGTGTCTATTTTGTTCTTTTTTTTGAGTCTTTGTAGTCTTTTCATGTCTTTGTCATCCTTTTGTGTCTCTTTGCAATGGTTTTGTGTGCCTTTGTAGTCATTTTATGTCTCTTTGTAGTTGTTTTGTGTCTCTTTGTAGTTGCTTTGTGTCTATTTGTGTCTCTTTGTAGTGTATCTATGTCTCTTTGTAGTCATTTAGAGTCTCTTTGTAGTTGTTTTGTGTCTCTTTGTGTTTTCTTTGTATATTTGAGGTCTTTTTGTCACTTTATAGTCGTTTTATGTTTCTTTGTGGTTCTTTTTGCATCACTTTGTGGTCAGCATGTGTCTCTTCGAGTTACATTTTGCAGGGGAAGGCCAGGGAAGCCCCTGACACTTTGGGCCCCTGGGCCTGTGCCCTATATACACCTGTTCAGTACTCCATAGAAACAAAAGCAATTGTCTAAATAACAGTTTTTATTAGATTATCTCCCTGCTACCACATTACATACCTGCAGGACCCTGAAGAAGAGCACCTTAAATCCCCTGACAAGCACTCAGCTCCACTCTCTGTTCTCACCTTGGAGGCCCGCCGCTCGTTCTTTATGGCCTGCATCATGCCCCGCCGCCCGTGGCACCCCGACGAGTCGCTCCGCCCCTGCCCTGCGGCTGGCGAGCTGAGCTGAGACACGACCTCCGAGCTGGGGATGATGCTTAGGCTGTCTGGCGAGGAGATGCTGCGCAGTATGCTGGACTCTGCTCCTTTCAGGCAGCTCAAGGTGTTTCGTCTGCTCTGAGGAGGCGGCGGCTTCAGCTCTGTGGGAGAGGCGAGAGCGGTCAAGAAGCTACACCACCAAGGAAAGTGTTGAACCAAATTTCCACTGCACAAAGCCTGCTCTTTTCCCCCTACCTTGTGAATCTGAAGGAGCAAGTGTGGTGATCTGAGGAATCTGGAAGGTGCCGGGTGGAATCTGCAATGTATTCGTCATTGCTGGTGTGTGCAAAGGCTGCTGGGACGAACTCTTTGCCTCGCACAGGAAGACAGTGGCCTGCCTCTGGAGCACCTGGCGAGGGAGAGAGAGGGAGAGAGAGGGAGAGAAGGAGAATGAAGAAAGAACGAGGAGAGGATTGTGAAGTAAGGACATATTGTACGACTACCTGTATGGTGAGGCCGTACGTCACCACCATGATGACCAGCGGGATGAAGAAGGCCACGAACGAGCCGATCAGCATGAAGCGCTCCTCGTTGAGGACACAGCTGCCGTTGACGAAGACCTTGTCCTCGTTGTGGAGGCCGATCACGGGGATCGGCATCGACACGCCTGGAGACAGCAAGAGGGTCAAGGGGAATAGATGTCGTTCATTTCTATTATTTTGTTGAGCACTGATGCAAACACATCAATGTATTTGTACCAGGTAATATCCTTAAAAACAATAACAATATGTAATATAGTATAAGGGATCTGGGATCTGTGTCCACACGCGTGTTCTTTCACACAGGCAAGTCTCTCGTTCGCTGCCGTAATTCATTTTAGTCCACGGTACATCATTCTCTCCTGCACAGCTGGGGACCGGGCCGACATCAAAACGCCATTTAGGAGCAGTGGCAGCTCCCTTTAATGAGATCGTTGACAATCGACCACACAGACGTCGCCCGGGACGAAGAGTCTGTGAGCGGATCTCAGATCTGAGGATGTCTAAATAACATCTGATGTGCAGATCGTTCTAATGAGACTGTTCAGTGGTCTTCTTCCTTCTTTGTTTACTCCTTTCCTTCTTGTTTCCTTCTTCCTTTACTCCTTTCCTTCTTGTTTTCTTCTTCCTTTACTCCTTTCCTTCTTGTTTCCTTCTTCCTTTACTCCGACCTCCTTGTTTCCTTCTTCCCTCTTTTTTTACTCCCCCCTCTTCGAGACCGCCTCTACGTCTCACTGTTTTGTTACACCACAGAGACATCGATGAGGATCTCCCGCTGGATGTTTTGCTTCTCTCAGACCTCAGTCGCAGCAGCGCGTAGCGGTGCAGAACCTTTGGAAGAGGTCAAGGAAACGGGAAGAAACGGGGGATTTCTATTAATTCAAAAGCAGCCGGTTGTGAAGGACTGCAGAGGGAGAAGAAAGGACGTGAAGCTCTTCCTGGTTTCTGGAGCTGTCAATCAACCTCGATCCGTCAGCGGTATTCAGTTTTACAGCAAAACAACTTTGGAGTAAACATACTTTACTTTGTTGTTTTTGGCTTAATCCAAAGTGTCTTTTCTTCTTGCTTCCCTGCACACAGTCCTGCACTGATAACACTATTAAACGTGGTCAACAGAGTAAATGGGATCTTGAGGAGAGATAGTCGTTGTAAATATTTGTTTAAAGCTGCGAGGAAATTGAGAATTTAGCCGTTGCATTCAGATTATTAGAGGGGAGGGGAGTTGAGGAAAGGGGGATGGGGTGTATTCTTTAAGGGGAGGGTAGTCGGACTTCCTTAAAGGTCAGTGTGCAGCATTTAGGGGATCTTTTAGTACGTTTTCTTTAGTGAATAATCACCTGAAAATAAGAATCTGCAATGCCCTGTCCTACAGATAAACCATAATTCAAAATGATACTTTATGTTCTAAGCCCTTATACTATCTAAACAATCTTTACTACTGATTTATGGCTAAATCAACTTCACACACACACTTTTAAATGTCACCCAAAAGAGGAAGCTGTTGCATGTGTGTTGCTACATTAGTTGAAAGCAGCAACACACAGCTCGACACTACAAAGGTAAGAAAGAGGCAGTAAGTCTCTTCATGATGTATTAATACTTTACAGCACATCTTGTGTGTGGAAACGATTCCTTGGTAATCCCTCAGCATTGATCCCTGTGAGCCCTCTCACACATCCATCGCTGCTCAATGTCGAGGGATTGAGGGGGTGAAGGAAACGCCAGCAGGAATATCGTGATTTCTTTCGAGCCAGCGGTGAGTGAGTGAGTGCTGTTGTATCTGCAGGTGTCAATCATCTCCTTCTGTCAATGCTGCCTTCGAGAAGCAGTCTCTCAATGTAGAACCTCTAAACACCAGATGGAGTAAATGGAGAATACCTCAGAGTGGATGATGCACATTTCCAATTATATTTGTACCCCAGCGGGTACACCTGCTGTGTAGAGCTTTTGGAGTAGCACAGCTGACGGGTGTTATGCTGATTGTCAGTGTATTTATTCTCACAGTAACCAGTAAGATTCTGTACGCACGCCACGCTGACTGAAGTCTGAGATGAAGTAAATGGAGGCCGCTTTTACCAAAACGTGTCAACGAGCGCTCACACAACTCTACGTCTCGTTTATCCAGTCGGATGACCAGAACTTCCCAAACTCATGCATCGTTTTTGCTAAAAACGTATTATTAGAAACAGCTCGTTCATGACTTCACTCCCAGGTCTGAGCCTCAGTCCACCCACTGCTAGCTAACTAGCTAACATTAGCATGAAAACATGGCGGCAGCATGGTGAATTTAGCCAGACGCTGAATTAAAATTGAACAACTTCCTGTTTGATCTACACACAGCGAAAGCACGTCGATATTGTCAGATAATCAGTCATGAACACTGATAGATAAACATAATATCCAGTCCTCAGAAAGGAGAGAACAGGCTTGTGGCTTGTTTAATAATGAAAGCGGATATGACTGGACTTTTGATCATTTTTCTCTCAACCAACGCAAATAAGAATTAACTTTTGTCCTCGATTAAAGACACCATTTAGAAAAATATCCACCTTAATGAGTCGTTTTAATAATTTTCCCTTTTCAACAGAGACAAGTTTATTCTGAGTTTTTAAAATAGGTCATTACTAAATATTTCTCTCATGTATTAAATCCCACACATACAGTAGGGATCCTAAATATAGGAGCTCCTCCAGAAGAACTATCTACTGTATCCCAGAGGGTTCTATGTGCTAGTGCAATGACTTAACATGTACTGTAGGGCCAGAGGACGTCAGACTAATGATATGCTTAGACAATCTGTGTGTGTGTGTGTGTGTGTGTGTGTTGTAGTACGTGTTAAGACATGGAAGCCCTCCCGGGTCTTAAAGGGCACGAAAAACAACATCAACAGGAGCCGGAGGTCAGACAGGCAGAGGGACGTCTGAGAGGAAAGTTTTAAAAGTCATCTGATCAGAATGCACTACTCTCCCCCCAGGACACACACACACACACACACACACACACACACACACACACACTCACACGACAAACTGATACACGCAGGCTATTATACAGATGAAAAGATTGCTCTATCAAGGGAGGGTTGGGAGGGAGAGGGTGATGAGGGATTTTGGAAACAGGAGGAAATTATAGTGAAGTAACTTTTCCTTCTTCGTGATGTGATCGAGAGTCGAGATTATTATGTAAACTAAGTTTTACAAGGTCAAGAGTGAAGTCTAAATATCAAGAAAACGTGGACGGAGACGTCCTTAAAAGAGCAGTTTGGAGGATTCAGTAACATCTAGCGTGTCGGAGAACTACGGTGGCCTTCAGGGAACGTAAAAACGCAAAAGGCTGTTATAGAGCCAGTGTTTGGTTTGTTCATTCAGGGCTACTGTAGAAACGCGGTGGCCTGCTCCCTTAAATCTTCTGAATCTTAAACATTGGATCTGTAATATGCTCCAAAAAATAATTCACATGCACGAACGTGCTTCAGTATATCTGTTTTAACATCCACCGTCTATATACTTATATGCAGTGCTTTCCTAGCTCGCGGCTATCGCTAATAGCAGTCATTCATTGCCAGACGACATAATTCATTCATTTGCATATCATTTGTCTTCGCAACCGATCGAGACGATTATGAAAAGTGCTGCCTTCACACCTCCGGGGATGGATCATCAGAGAAGTACGAGATGCAGATCAGCTGCATCTGTAACGGGAAGCTGGGAGACGCTTTGAGCGTCAACAAAGGGACGACGTTCCCCGTGTTTCAGAGAAGTCAGGAGGTGTGCTGGGTGGACCTGTGGAGAGAACTGCCAGGGGATCCCAAAAAAAACCTCCCATTCAATTTAATAACAGCCATCAATCTGCAAAGTCTCTGTGTGGGCGTATAGGGGGTTTAAGCCTCCATCATGTCTTATAGAGTACAAATCAAGTGTTTGTCTCTTTAAATCAGTTGATTGGCTGCTTTTATGAGTTACCATATATAAAAATAGTGATCATGTACCACTTTAAGAGAAAAGCTCATCAGTATCCCCCAAAATCAATAAGCTTCTTCTTCTTGACAGCAATCATGCAAACCTGGCCTTCATTGATTCATCCAGCTGATGATGATTGTCACGATAATTAACTTACTCCACCGTGAATGAAACATACGCTTAAAGGTGTGTTCTGACCTATAGATATGGTCCACACGGCGGCGATCTTCATCATGGCTTTGGTTCTGGAGTTGAAGCGGCTGTGCTCGATGGGGTTGCGGATGGCGACGTACCGGTCCAGGGAGATGGCGCACAGGTGCATGATGGAGGCGGTGGAGAACAGCACGTCCAGGTAGATCCAGATCGGACACAGGGCGCTGGGGAGAGGCCAGGTGTAGTCTGGAGGACGGAGGAGGAGGAGGAAGAGAGGGTAGAAGAAAGGAAAGGTGACGTTACATTGGCTGTGCTAGAAATTTACATGCACTACATGTCACAGCTCCCACGAGGAATCAGGTTAAAGTGATGGTTTGATTGCAGGATTTAGTTTAGAAGTATTACTCTTCATTATCACGATTAAGATCGTTAATAAATGTGTTTGCATGGATTATTCTACAGCCGGAGAGAAAGAGGTTCAGATTAGATCATTACTTTGTCTACACAGCGTCTGGTTTAGATGATCTATATGTTTGTAGATTATAGATGTGAAGGTTTGTGTGAAGTTAAGTGTTTTTTTGTTATGTTTTGTGAAAGACTCGAGGTTTTGGTGCATTCTGGGAATAAAAAAGATAAAACAAAGGCAGACTATAAAGATAAAGATCGAGCTGACAGATTCGTTTTCACAACACTGCACCCACACTGGAGGAAATGAGTCATTCATTATCATTAAAAGTGTGTTAAAATATGGGACAGAGTCAGTCAACGTTTTTCGACTGTCACCCAAAGACTGAATGTATAATTTAAAAGGTATTACATTTATCATGCTGCGTTCTTGTGGAAATCTCGGGGCAACATTATACCGGCTTATTATCAGCATGTTTGATCAGAACTATTCATAAAAAGATAAATATGCATGAACACCACTGGAAAACATAAATGTCACAATCTGAGTTGGTAAAGAGAAACCGTACTTTAAACGTGCATTTTCTCTGCTGTCCACCAGGGGGCGACTCCTCTGGTTGTATAGAAGTCTATGAGAAAATGACTCTACTTCTCTCTTGATTTATTACCTCAGTAAACATTGTAAACATGAGTTTATGGTCTCAATCTCTAGTTTCAAGTCTTCTTCAATACAGCATGAGGCACTTTTTAGCGTCTGTTTGAGACACACCAGGCTTCCAACTCACTCCAGTGTAAACCCAACCGAGTATAAAGAGTAAGAAAGTCTGCATAGAGCGAGGCGAGATCAAACAAACACAGGACTTTCACTCAGGACATTGCTGTCCGTGTCCCCCGTGAAATCAAAAATCGAGGTTTACGACCGTAGTTTTCTTACGTTACATCAGGACTTTACATAAGTTAGTTACGTAACCAATGTAGTCACAAACGCACGAGTTTCAACCAAAACCACGATCTTTTCCGAAGCCTAACCAAGTTTTGTTTCGCAAGTAAACCTAAAAACTAAATAAACCTACGTTGGAAGTTTATTTTGAAAAGAGACTATCTATGTAACGAGTGGAAAGGTTAATATGTAAATTAAGGTAAAAATATATATATATATGTCACGGACCGGTTAATCTTCAGTTAGATTTAAATCTGATGGGAGGAAAACGGTTATATAACAGGACACGGAGGCCAACATCAGATAAACTCGAGGGAGAGATCCCCCCCCCCCCCCCCACAGAGAGGTCACAGGTCACAGCCGCTGACAGCGTGATTCCCTGTAGAGCTTGTGGCGAGTCAGTGTTTTGGCTCACTGCTCTGCAGGGGAAACAAGTTCGGGTTACCGGGGGAATAAAATCAGCCTAAGTCATCAGCAGCTGATGTAACTACCAGAAATACAACAGGGAGCATTTTAGCAGAGCATTAAGTGAACGGGTTCACCTTTGCTGGTGTAAATGAATTAGCTGCTGAGCTGGCTAAAATGATATCCAGGCAATATTTTACCCACAAGCAGGAAAGAAACACTGGGGAGGAGAATAAAAGCCCAATACTCAAGTAAAATCACCCAAAAAATGATAAATGCATCTGTAGAGTGTCCCAGGCTCATACACTTGGGGGGGGGGGGGTCGCGCTGCTGTATATTTTGCTGCTGTCAGCTCTCTGAAGACGGCACACGCTGCAAAGTCCGACTCTCTGGGTCTTTCCGTGCCCGAAGCTTAGTTATGCCAAGAATCTTTACAGAGGACAAGACCTGCGGCCACACACACACACACACACACACACACACGATCTTTAATTTCATCTCTGATTCGCAGCACAGGCCGCACGTATGCGATGCATGTGGAGTGAATCACGCCTGTGTTTGTGTGCGCTGACCGAGTGGGAGGCAGATTGCATAACTTTCCGGAGGTCAAACACTTATTGGGGGCACCAAGCATGACACACACACACACACACACACACACAAGGTGCTACTCAGCTGGCTCGCGGGTGCGTTGGACTTTCTGGTAAATACGCGGTAGAGACTGAGTTCACCGCTACAGCTACAGTCTAATTATTCATTTGTTCATAATGAGAATATTGCACAATTTGTAGCTGTTTAATTTCAATATCAGGGAAATCCTTCATTTTTGACCTCTTTTCTAATTAGTCAATATACGTAAACAATTACTGCAAGTTTGAGGAAAGTATGAGAGCTTGTGTTGTCGTCTCCCCGGCCCGAAACAAAAGCAATATCCTCTTCCTTTTGGCTGACGCAGTTGTGTTTGTGCTGTAAATGGCGCCTTCATTTTCCCGGCACACCGTACCCGACGGCAGGCAGAACTAGTGAAAGCGAGGCCTGTAGGGAACCCATCTAAACCACGATTGAGTGATTATTCTAGAACCATTACATTGTGAAACCAACACATACTTCGTAATGATGAGCTAAAGCAGAGAGAACTTGCCTGTTGCCACTTTAAATGAGTCCGCGCTGCTCTCACGTGTTCGAGGGTGAAGTGGCAGAAAGCCATCGACCTGAGCGAGGTGCAATTTACTGCCCGGTTCTCTCATCGTACTTCATATTACAGTCCGTCTCACTTCTCTTTCCAATTCATTAAAGCACAGATGACACAGCTCATAACAATCCGCCGTCTGTGGGAAGAGGTCCGGCATCGATGTGTGTGTGTGTGTGTACATGTGTGTTTTATCAGCGAGTGTTTCCAATTGCAGAGAGATAACTTTGATTGAGTTGGCCCTGAAGGTCGTATACTTTGAGGCGGTGTGTTCCTGTGTGTGTGTTTTATTGTGTGTGCTTTAGTGTGTGTGTTTTAGTGTGTGTGTGTGTGCTTTAGTGTGTGTGTGATCTCCTCCCGTCCTAATTGAGTCTATAAGATCTCATCTTCCTCTCTGCTGCTTCTCGTTCCGTCTCATTTCATCACCTCTTCTCAATGCTGTCTCCTGATGTTATTCCTGCGCATTAACATTTCTTAGATATATTGTTTACTTTATGGTGGTGATTTGAGGTGCGATATATTCTGTCGTGCCATTCTTTGTTTATGTGCCTCGCTTCATATATTATCAGTGTTTAATTACCACTGTTGTTGTTTTATCACCCCGCAAAGCTGAATGAATCTAAATGACATGTTGCCTTATTCGTCTTCCTTTACGGCCACATATTGAATCAATGGAAGAAGTGAGATTTGTGCCGAATAATAAGAACGGATATGGAAAGTTAAGACATTATCTTTGTGGAAAAAGTTTGTACGGAAGTTCAAACTGCATTTCTGCCACCGCAGTCATCATCGCCTCCCCTACGATAAGCGATGGGCTTTTTCTGTTTTGTAACGACGTGCGCCACAAAACGAAGCCTCTGTTGCCGCATCGGCCTTCTTCCTCAGGTTGGTGAACAGAGGTCTTGTAAGCGTTCGTTTCCAGCTCCCACACCTTCTCTGTCCGTACGACTGCTACAAGCTGAAAGAGTCCCATGAAAGGTTTCTGTGGACTTTTCGCGAAGTGGCGCCCAACGTTCCGTCAAATCTGGTGTGCGCTTGCTGTTACGTTCATAATCTTTTAACCTTTAGCGAGACACTCGGAAACGGGTGGCGAGCTACTTGTTGGAGACCCGTGTTGTAGAGCGACAAGACAGCGTAGCGAGGTGTGTCTTCTGCGGGACGTTTCTTCCACTCTCGCAGACAATTTCAACCATTTACATGCAGCGCAGGACTGAGCGAGGTTGCGTGGACGAGGACGTTTGACGGAGGACGGCTGGAAATGTGACATCTGCAACGACAAGGACGTGCGTGATCTGATCAAGATGATTAGAATAATGCTTTCCCGTCCAAACAACATTTACCTCATTGTTTTATGCTGGGACGTTATAAACAGTGTGTGTGTGTGTGTGTGTGTGTGTGTGTGTGCTGGTTATTTTGGAAGCTTAGACCCTATCAAATATATTCAGTCATCATTCCTGTAATTCCAATTTAAAAAACTCAAACATTTGCCAAAAGCTGTGTGTGTGTGTGTGTGTGTATATAGAGATAAAGTCGCTAAATTACAATCCACATCATCTTTTATCATGATTGCCATCATCATCATAATCATTATAAAGTTAAATGGTATGAGAACATTCTGTGTGTGTGTGTGTGTCTGGTCCATCACTCAGACAGCCGTGGGGATCAATGCAGTCGAGCATCAGTCTGATGGATAACACTGCAAGTATATAGATCCAGGCTCTGTGGGATATGTGTATGGAAGGTATGTGGGTCTGTCTATAAATGACACGCTGTCTGTCTGTCTGTCTGTCTGTCTGTCTGCCTGTCTGTCTGTCTGTCTGCCTGCCTGCCTGCCTCGGCTTTTATGTGTGCATCCGTCTGTAAAACAGAGAAAAACAGATTATTGTTGGTGTTTGTGTGAAACATTGATTACCGCGGTGGGCAATCAGCGGCAGCAGCTCCAGACAACAGACAAGGCACAGAGTGAGCGCCCGAGTGTGTCCATTGACCGTACGCGGCCCATTAAGCACTAATCAACCTTCGCCGTCCTGCTTTGTATTCCCGAGGGACTCCAGCGACAAAGCAGAGACATTAATATAGTAAGTTTGGCCAAGTCGTGCCGAGGATACAAAAGAGCTGCCGGGGACGAACATGAGATGGAATGAAGATGTTTGATGAAGGTTTGTGCAGATCCACGGAGACTTCGGTGAATCTGGGGGACTCGCAAGAGACATCCTGACTTTTTAATCACTTGTATAGGTCAAGTTTCAAAAACGTTCCCATGATGCCACCACAGACTGTATATAAGAAGTAGACGTAGTCATCGTAATGTCACTCATTGGTTTGGGGACTGACTTTTGATGTCTCGAGTTCGGCATCTTGGCCGTCGCCATCTTGTTTTTTTGCAACCAGGGAACGGAAGTGACCATATTTGGACTGCGGAGGAGTTACGTAGAGGCTCTGGTAACAATCTGTCAATCACCATGTAGCCCCGCCCTAAAGCATCCCCTGCTTTATGGTCTGTTTGACTCTAAATGGACCATAATGTACTAAATGAACATCATGCTGTATTGAAGAAGACTTGAAACTAAAGATTGAGACCATAAACTCCTGTTTACAATGTTTACTGAGGTAATAAATCAAGAGAGAAGTAGAGTCATGTTCAGATATTCAGACATACAGGTAAAGGTAGGTAGGTAGGTAAAATACGTCAGTGTTGGGAAGCTTAAAAAAATGAAAAACAGTCCAAATACATGGAAATCCTAACAGGTGTAACCTGCACAAAACTCCCCAAATTGAATCCATTTTGGGCCTGTCAAGATAAAAAGCTATGTTGACCTTTTCTGAATCTGTCCATCGTTGCTGTCACATCGGTACACCGTCACATATGCGATCACTATTTGCACCCAAACTCAAGTTAATTAATGAAAGTTTTCTCAGACACAAAATGACCACATGTGACACCGGCTGATAACCGAGGCGACGTCTCACATCAACGTCTCCGCCAGATGCACAGAGATCAAATCACAAATCATTTAGTGCCGACCGAGTCTGAGCAGCTTTTTTTTCTTCAAATCTGTTGGCCTGTCACGATAAACGCTACGTCAACATATTCATATTTGGCTGTCACTGCTGTCATCTGACTAGATTAGTGTATGCTCTGTGTGCTGCAGTTCCAAGGAGATGCTGGATCTAATGACACATGAGATGATTGGTGGCTGAAAAGCAACAATATTTCTCACGCCTATAACAAAAGCATTTAACCCGGATTCCTGTGCAGACATTCTCTCTTTTATACGTTTGTTAAAGTGGCTGAAATCAAAATAACTTTGGAAGCACACTTGTCTGAAAATGTTTGAACATGACCTTGTAGTTTAAAAGCTGCACTTATCATTAGTTTTATATGAATGAGTCAATGTGCAAGGTGAGAGCTTGTAGTGACAAACCAACAGAGAATTGTCACCAGACGCTGCAGTTCCACTTGGTTTTAAAACCATTTTTAGCTCATTGTTTGTCCGCAAATCTGGTGTTTAAAAATTCACTCTCAAGGCTCTCATTAACGTTGTTTTCCGTTGCACCCACTCTACACTATCTGCCCAGAGAGACACAGTAGCTGAAGCATCAACACATCACACATCTAGTGTCACAACATGCACCTAGCAGTTAAAGCAGGTGCATGTTTTCAGTGCATAAGATGTCCTACTATCAGCTCCTCAGTAATGGTGACATGTACAGGTGCACAGTAAGAGATGTACCTCTCCTCTGTGGGGTTAATGCAGACACCTAGGCTGAAATGTTACAGGGAGACAGCTTCTCCTTAATCAAATATTTTTACTCAACATTGGAAAAGAAATTCAATAGGCAGCCTCCCCGACATCATATTAGGCTAATGTGGGCGTTCATGCTGAATCTTGGCGGGGATATTGTAAGCAGGAACAGCAGTTGATCGGGTATGATATCGCAATTATCAAGTTGGCATCCTCCGGCTCTGGAATCACTCGCAGTGTAATAGCGAGCAACGTCTTGGAGAAGTAATAATCATTTCAACAATTGCACTGAAAAATGTTTTGAAATAACGACAGGACGCATGTCACAGTGAGGTGCAGCTGGTGAGTGGGCGGGTGCCCGAGAGCAGAGGTAGAAGAATGTTTAAGTAATGGGGATTTATAAGTATGTATGATTAGAGTAAGACACTGTATGCTTACAGTAAAAAGACATATTTCTGTAGAAATTAAACCTGGATTATCCAGAGAAATGTGGGACTGTGAGCAAGAAAAAGATAAAGGTTTACAAGGAGCAACAACGTTATCTGTTATGAAGCTTTCTGTCTGTTGCTTGCTGCATGTTTATAAGTCTGCTTTGTGTGTAGTAAAAACTCACCATAGAGGATGTTGATGAGGGAGACCGGCATGACCAGGATGCCTACGAGCATGTCCGCCACGGCCAGCGACCTCAGGAAGAAGTTGGTGGCGTTTTGGAGCTTCTTCTCCAGCGACACTGCCAGGATCACCAGGATGTTGCCACCGATCGTCAGCGCGATGATGACCAGTATGAGCAGCGCCGGCCAGTTTTTATCGTTCATCACCAGGGCGGTGACAGACTCCTGGGTGAAATTGTCCACGCCTGCGCTCATGGCTGCCGCACCTCCGCCGCTGCCTCCAAACCCTATCCCCCATGGCAGGGTTTGGTTGAGGTCCAGGGGGTTTATGCTTGGCCAAGCCATCCGACCACCAACCTCCAGGGAAGAAGTGGTGGTGCTGAACCCGCCAAGAAGAGCCCTTTCTGGGCCGCCCATCCCAAAAGAGAGAACCGATAGGAAGTTTATAAGGGGAAGGCCTCCCCTGGTTTGTACTCAGCTTCCTCACCAGCAGAGGGAAGAAGAAGATGGAGAGAGACACGCGGTCTGCATTGATTAAACGTTATTTGAAGAGTTTTGAAGTGGGTCTTCCAAAATGAATTCTCAATAGCATTACACCATTAGGAAGGATCTGGGGGATGGGGTAAAATCAGGGACAAAGCAACTTTGGGGATGGGGAGTTACAGGAAAAGGGGAGAGGGGATTGGAAGATCCCAGCTACAAGAGTGTTTTTTTTAGTTTGTATTGTATTCCAGTGAAGTCTTGCTAGCTGCAAACAGCCTCAAATTGTTCCCTGAGCTTTGAATCTCCCATTTCCTGCCAATAAATCATTGGCAAGGAGTTCTCAAGGTGTTCGCCGAGCCAAATTGTCCTGCGTTGCTTTGTGGTGGATCAGTCACATCCACCTCTTGATGGAACTGAGAGTTTGAGGGTTTCTAATTTGGATCTGAAAATTGGTTTACACACATCCATAGCTGCTGTCTGCTCCAGCAGCCAGATCTCTACTGGTTAGTCTGCAGATGAGTCTCAATCAGTTTTGATGCATTCAGCTGTAAATCTTTCTGCTGTGGTCGATTATGTCCAAGGTGTTGCGAGTTTCTTCTTTCAGGTCAGACTTGATGATCAGGTTGATCTGTGAAGGAACCAACAAAAGAATGACCATTAATCAATCAAATCTGTCTCTCTTGCATCTTCTGTATTGTTTTAACATCCGTTGGTCTGTCTTTTCAAACCTGTCTTCTTTACATTTACCAAATAAGGTAAATAGAAATAAAGGTTTCCAAAAGGGTTCCTCCTGAAGGGTTGAGGTTCTACTCGGAACCATTTGCTTCTGAAGAACCCCTTTGTTAAAAGCCCAAAAAAACCCAAAAACTGTGATTGTAGACCATGATTGTTGTGGATTGCGCTGCACCACATCAGCCTCCTTTGATGGGATCAAGATGAAACTATTGGAATATGAAAGGGTTCTCAGTAGAAACCTCTGGGTGGGTTCTAGATGAAAGCCTTGGGATATAAAAGGGGTTCTCGGTAAAACCCCCAAGTGTGTTCTTGATGAAACCCCTGGAATATAAAAAGGTTCTCAAAAGAACCCCCTTGGTAGGTTGGAGATGAAAGCCTTGGTATATAAAAGGATTCTCAGTAGAACCCCTTAACTTGATTCTTGTTAGCACCCTTAACACGTGATACGATCACGGACAGAACCTCCCGAGAGGGTTCCAGGACAAACTCTTACACCATAGAACAGTTCTCTGAAGGACCTTTCCCAGGGGGTTATGGGTGGAACCTTTCACAGATCGTTTTAAGTACATCCTGTTATGTTGGGGTCTAGACAGATAAAGGGTCCTTTATTGTTCTAGTTAGGACCTGTATTTGTGAGAGTGCATTACCCCATATTCCTTTAAGTCATTACTTACATGTTTCCATCCTTCCTTTGTTTCTTATTTGGATCTTTTCACACGTTTATTGTGTTTTCTATTCTGTCCTTCTCCCTAACCTCCCTCCCTGTTTTTCCTGCATCCCCCCCTCCAGCCACCCATCAGATCTCGCTCTATCCTTCTTTTATTCCTTCTTCCACACAGCGGTTCCTGCTTTACTAGACTAATTTATGATATTGTCTGTCACTTCCAATAAAAGTTAGGAAGAGAGAATGATGTCATTTAAAACAAACTGATGGTGATTAAATGAAACAGAAGCATGGATGTTTACACCCTCACATTGCAGAGTGTGTGTGTGTGTGTGCAAAAGTACTGGCTGTCCTCTCTATTTACCCTTCGCTCTCAGCGGGTTAGTGATTTAGCACCTCATAAATGTCTACAAGGACATGTGGAGGGGTCTGAGTAAACTCTGTGTGTGTGTGTGTGTGTGTGTGTGTGTCTTTGCATGTAAGAAATAGCGAGACAGAGCGTGAAGGTCTGTGAAAATCAATGAGACAGTTTTTAAGAATGTGTGGGCATGTGTTTAAGAATGAAAAGAGAACACGTTTTCTTTCTCTTCCGTGTCCGCGCGTGTGTGTGTGTGTGTGTGTGTGTGTGTGTGCATTCAAGATAAAACGCCTGCACATCTCCAGACGGACCCGGGCCTCAAGCTGAGATAGTTTAGTAGGCGGTGAGTCTACAATAATATCAAGCAGAGCACAATAGGCCCTCTGAGTGTGTGTGTGTGTGTGTGTGTGTGTGTGTGTGCATGTTCTACTCATTGCTATAAGCAGAATGATAAAACTCCTGCTTTGCATTGTTTCAGCCTGCCTGTTAACATTTGTTTTGTTTAACGGGAATCTATTGTATATGAACATGTGTTGTCTTTGTCTTGAGTAAATGACTGCATTCATTGTCGAGGTGTGATTGTGTGCAAACATAATCAATAATTCAGATTATTCATGTGTGTGTGTGTGTGGGCAGATGAATTGTTAGTCATCATACCTAAAGGACAACAACATAAACGTTGTTTGCAGCGTCTTCCGAAACGACCCGTAGAACCTTTGCAAAAATGAGTCACGTGACTGTTTTCTGACCTACGAGCTCTCCGGTTAAAGGAGCAGTTTGACATTCTGGAAGCTATTCAGGATCTCACTGCGATGTGAAGACCTCACCGTGAAGTCACCGTGACCAGCTGTTGTTTGTGAGGAATTAGTTACAGCACATATTGTGGCCATCTGCGGTTGATCTTGTTCTTTTCAAGTTCTTCACTTATTTATATTATTAATCACGTAGGAAGACGGTCGGGAGACTCTTTGCATTGTGATGTAGAGGTGAAAAAAAACACCTGCTTTCCTCTGCCATCTGCTCATTTACACAACAGACGTCACATTATCCAAACCGTACAGGACGACAACACAAACCCAAAGGAGTTTAACTCATTGTTCAATATTATTCGTTTGAATCATTCAAAACCTTTATTCCTAATAACATTCTAGCATGTCAAATAAATCAAATAAAAGAGACTATTAATAAAGTATACATAACTCCCCGTAAAACCACAGTGTCATATTTTACATTTGGCTAACAAACAGAGATTTAACATTTTTAATTAGTCAGCTCAGGCCTTTTAGATGTGTTGTCTTCTTTATCTTTGGAGACAGCCAGGTGAGCCGTTTCCCCCTTCCTTCAGTCTTTAAGCTAACCTAAGCTAAGCTAAGCTAATTAGCTCCTGGCTCTATCTCCACATAAGAATGTGAGTGCATTCCGTCCCGTCATCCAACTCTCAGAAATAAAGTGAAAAGGTATATTTCCCAAGATGTCAAACTATTACGACAACGTTTGGCAAAGTTGAAGCAAATGAAACCACTTGGTTAAGATCAGAGATGTGTTTCGGTCATAAGAACCCAACGCTGACTGTAGATTATTGTCAATGTTGGACCTTCTTACATCCAACCATCCACCCTAATACTCCACTGAAGAAGATATAATAGCACTGTAAGAGGAGAACAATGGCTCCATCTTTTCGGCCGCAGGATATTGCCCGAAAGGTTTGAGCGGACTTTGTTTTTTCGAATTTTTCATCAAGCTGTTTCATCTTAGTCCAAATCAAAAGGCACGTTTTCAATCATTCGTAATGCAACTTCACCAACTACTGTAAGTTTAGAGGAGCCTCTCTTTCTGCCACAGCTTCTCACTGCGCTTCAGCTCCATCCAAGTGGGGATCGGATAAATCTCTTTAAAGCTCAGCGTCGACATATCTTTAGCCGATTAAAGCACTGCGCTTTGTGTGATTATTTATCTTGGCTGAGTCTACGCTGGGAAAACTTTGTCCAGCATAAAATCAATAAAACAAACGAGTAGTGTGGTTGTGTTAAACATAAAGCCAGTAATGATGTAGATGTAAGCATCACTGTAAACAAATGGCTAGAAACATAAGAAAACAGCTTTAAATAAGAACAGACAACGAGGATGTGTGTGTGCACATATAAGAGTGTGTAATACACAAGCTGCTTCCTATCTTCTTCTCTAAAGGAAGAGTATCAGCATAGTTCACAGGAAACTAAACAGCACTGCAGGCGATCCATTTAACCGGTCTGATAAAGCAGCAGTACATCACAGAGAGAGATGGGCGAGGAGAGGAGGAGAGGAGGAGGATGGATTATAGAGACAAAGACAAAGAGATTGAGAGGAGAGGAAACCGACGGGATGTGGCCTCTCTGCATTGTTATTCTAACAATAATCATATTTTCCTTTTAATCATAAGAGCGTTAAACCTGGCATGAAAACACACAGTTCACTCGGCTCAAACCAAAGATTACAGACCCGGCCCGCTGGGGTTGTCTGCACGCGTGTCACGGCCGGCCAATCACATCATCGGTTGATTATAATTGGTGTTGCGACCGTCAAACACTTCTGAGAGAGAGAGAGAGAGAGAGAGAGAGAGAGAGTCACGGCTGGAGACCCAGAGAAGGATCCCGCAGCAGAAGTCTAGTTAAAGCACAAATGTCGCCGCCGCTTTGCTTTTTTCACCACCAGAGCAAATTGCCGCCGCACTAATGTTTGTTTAAGCCATCTCTGCTCGGCGAGATAAAACAGAGGGGGGTGTCGGGTGAAAGAGGACATTTGTTTTTTGTGTGTGTTTGCTTTGCAGCTTAACATTCAAGGGTTTGTATTTTATATCCATAAACACCATCAGCTATGAACATTGGTAAATTATTAAAACACTTTTTGTATCTCTTTCTCAATTTCACTACTCACACACACACGCTTATTTTGTTTTGAAACTGTAATTATTACGCCAGGAGGAACATGCACAAGTGAGTGAGTGAGTGAGTGAGTGCACCTCTGTGTCCGTCCACGGCCAATCTGCGACCTCTCGTGGTTGCGGTGACTCACATTTTCTCAAATCATCTTTTATTTCTTGTTTTGTACGACCATTGACTGCCTGCTGACTCCTCACTCACCACTCTTAACCGGCCCCCAGTAGGGGGCACTAGTGATAACACAGCTGAGTGCAACCCGACCTCCAGGCACTAACTCTGTGCCCCAGAGACGCGGCGTTTGGCTAATAGCTAGCAGAACTACCATCGTTGTACCTCGCCGCAACTCTACTGTGTGAAGCAATATTTTTTGGTGGCGTTAGCAGTTTGTTACTTCATATCAAATCCCAGATGTGGGGGAGTTTAATATACCTGTTGCGGGGCTTTGCACACTTGTCAGTCTGCTCTCGCTACCAATATTAGCTGCCCTGTTTCGGCTAATGGGGAACTAGGCTGAAAACACTAACGGGTAGCGGGTAACTTGCAGGTAGCGGGGTGACAGAACAACAGAATCATAAAATCTGATTCTGTGGTTTGGCTAGCACTTACGCTAACTGTCCATTTTCATTCTGTTCCAAACAAACTGCTGTTTCGCCTGCATAAAAAGTCAAATGCAGCACTTCCAAGTGCATAGGAGGATATTTCCTACAAAGAGCCAACGCATAAGAGGAATTTAAAACAGAAAAAAGATTAATGAATGTGTTCAGTCACCGCACAATACTGCAGAGGCACATCTTCTTCAGCCAACAATAGTGTGAGGAATGGCACAATAAAGCCTTTACACAAAGTTTCTGTGCTGCATTGAAAGTGCAACTCAGAAGCTCCTTTAGTCAGAAATATTGAGCACTTTGATCTCTGTAGGTGTTGCACACTGTACAACATGTGAGTGTTTTACAAAAAAAAGAGAAAGAGAGAGAGAGAGAGAGAGAGAGAGAGAGAGAGAGAGAGAGAGAGAGAGAGAGAGAGGGTGAGTGAGAAACATCCCAGTATCAGTAAATCTGGTCACTTACTTCTTCTCGCCTCCCGATCGATGGGCCTGACCTTTGCAGCTGTTTTCCATTACCGGCGGCGGCGACCCTTTCCGACGTTACCTCTCCCTTTCTCTGCCTCTCCCGGCGTATCAATCCGTCTGTCATCTGTCACTCCACACCTCCGGAGCGAGAGATCAGCATCATCCATCTGCCTACAGAGAAAGAGGGAGGGAGAGAATAAAGAGACTTTTGTGAAACATTTCAGATCAAAACTAAAGCCCCCTGAAACCACAATGGCTCCTACAACACAAACCCACAAACACCGGGAACAACAACAACAACACAAGCACACTGACATATAATAAACACCCTGCACATGGTATGGTTGGGTTCGATTAATTATCCCTATTCGTAGTAGAAAGGAAACAGGACAAAGCGGGAAGAACTGAATCTATTAGAAGAGTATAAAGATGAGATGTGGAGCTAATGTTACGTGGAACATATAACTGACAAATTAGGGAAAGAAAAGTATTAATAACCGCTCTGTGAAATAACAGAAGTAAAACAAAGAAACAAAGAAAAGCGCTGAATGGTTTTTGTATGCAAATTGGATAATTCTTCTTTTTGCTTCTGTCAAGTTTCCTGCAAAGAATTTGGTTTTAATTATATGTAAATTACAGATTCAAACATGAGTTTCTGGATTATTAGAAATGTTATTCCTCATGTATGTTAAACGGTAAAAGTCATGGATATTTTAATTCTGCACATTATTCTCTAAACCAAATGAAAAAGCAACAACAGGTTCCACGACTGACAGAGGAAGTACAGCAGTGTGACACAGAAGTGGCACAGTGGCTGTTTCTTCACATTGCATCTCAGACATCTACTGTTTTTCTCTCATAAAATGTCGTTCACACACACCGACACCAGGGATTTCAGAGCAATATTGGTTTACAAGCATTCAAAAGGTTCCTGTGTGCAGGAAGTGCCCCAGCGAGTCATTGTGACACGATTCAATGCAGGTCTAGCAGAAAAAAATAAAATAAATAAGAGAAAACACCAGTCTTTGTGTCCCCGGGTGGCAAGCGATGTACACAAGAGCTGGTTGAGAGTGCGGATTGAGATGTACTCTCACAGGGGTCATTGTCGTCAGTGACGGCACCAAGCCACGAGGCCTCCTAATGGACCGCACAGACGGAGCGCCATTAAAGGGACAAGGGGGACGCACTGGGTGGGGTTTGTGGAGAGCAGCATCCAAGAAATATCAATGTATTAATGCTATTTCCATCCCTGCTTATTCCATGTAGGGTAAGCCATATGAAACTATATTTAGACAGTTTACTCCTGAGAAAGCAAACATTAGACATAAAGACTTATTTTCTCTTGTATTCCTTTGTACAAGTATTCAGAGGCTCGTGCGCCTTACAGAAAGGCAAATAAAGCTCACTGCCTGCAGTTTAATTGGGCACTTTGCGTCTTTACATCGGCCTCAAAAGACTGGTGTTTGTTGAAAGAGCCTCGTTAAATGTCCTGAAACCATCAGCTTCAACTCAGATATCCTTCAGGTAATTAAATCTCTGCGCCGGCACTTATTAATAATTTAAAAGAAAGAAAAAGATAATTGACGACAGAGATGTTTAGATGAGAGCGAGAGAGTAGCAGGCAGGAGAAAGGCACAATCAGAGGGAGAGGAGGGATTGTGAGCGGAGAAACAAAGCCAGTAAATGTTGGAGTAACTTTTCATTCGAGCGCGGGAGGGGAAGTCAACATCAGACTTTTTCTGCTCGTTGTATGAGTTTTTTTTTCATTTGTGAAACTATATTTTCAATGATGTAAAACAATACGTTGACTAGATCAAGAAAGACACATGAGAGAGAGAACATCATCTGTTTTTAGGTTTTAATGCACATTTTCAGTTTTTCGCATTTTTGCTAATTGCTACCAGACGAAGACCCACTTTGCATGTCAGCTTCCTCTCTATAGTCTATACCTATTAGGGCTGAGTTCCTGCACAGGTAAGGACCCAAATAACAAAGTACCATTATGTATCAAAACTCACCTACTTAAATGCATGACGATATTTATTGTGTACCCAGATGTAGAAGGAAAAAAAATACAATTTGTATGGATTTGGGTATCAAATGAGTACTCTATTGGTATTGTATCACTTTAAAGGTGCTAGTATTGATACCTGTTATTATTCAAACCAGCCCTAAAAACCAACAACTTCTTTTATATTTAAAAGAATAGTTTGATTGACGTCATTCAAAATACGCTCATTCTCTCTCTGCTGATGGAGAGAAAAGGAAAATATGAAGCGACTGCCAAGAGCTAGTTAGCTTAGCACAAAGCTTGGAAATGCCTTACTCTGTCCAAAGGGAACAAAATATGTCTAGTGTGTTAGATGTACAGTGTAAGAGAGACACGCAGAGGGTTTAATGTGTTTAGAGAGTTTATTCTCTGCTGGATGATATAAAGGCCATTAAGCTGCACTGCTAATGTGATACCACATAATCCCTGCATCTGTGTGTGTGCGTGTGTGTGTGTGTGTGTGTGTGTAAGAGACAGAGAGGGGGGGGATGAGTGAGTGAGGGACACTTTAACTCAAAGATATTGTGTCTATCAACGGATGTGAAGGGCTGCAAGAACAAAGGAAGTTGAAGAATAATTTGCACGTGGAAAGATGCAGCTCTGGATGTCTGCGTTTGTATTTGTGTGTGTGTGTGTGGGGGTGGAGGGGGGGGGGGGGGTACGTCTGTGTGTCGACGGCATAACGATGCAGTGCGTAAAAACAGCAGACAGATAACATATTGCAGCGCGTACGCTTCGAGACACGGCGGGAGAAAAGAACAGAGCGTTCCTTAAATCAGTCCAGAGACTCCAGATATTATGAGGCGGTACACATTCACACGCATGCGAAGACAAAGAGAAGACTGACGAGCCTCCGGGTGCCGCAGAGAGAGAGAGAGAGAGAGAGAGAGAGAGAGAGAGGGAGAGAGAGGAAAGAGTGCAGAAGTCAAAGATTCAAAGGAAACAAATGACAGACGATGACAAAGCTGGAGCGACAGAGCGACAGAGAGAGAGAGAGATGGAGAAGGGATCGCTATAACTGGTTTCACTGCTATTATATTTCAGAAGGGGGAACGGATAACAAGAGGGGACGCAAGCAGAGAAGAAGAAGAGTTAGGACACAGGAGGAGAGTGTGAAAGGAAAGAAGGGAGGGCAGGAAAAAGGAAAGAAAGGGAAAGAAGGAAGGAAATAAAGGGAGGAAAATATAGTATGTAAAGAACAAAAGATGGAGCAGTGAAGGAGCAAGCGAAGATGGAAGGATGGTTCAATAAAAATCAAGACGAGAGAGATTGAAATGAACAAGGAAGGAAAAATAGATAAAGCAGGGAGGGAAAAATACTATTTAAGGAGAAGGAGGCCAAGAAACGATCCAGGACAGAAAGGAGGAAACAGTGAAGCATTCAAGGAGGAAAGGAAGGGTGGACGATGCAGGAAAACATGTCAATGCAGAAAATAAATGGGACTTTTACCTCTTTTTTCTTGATTCTAGAAACAACAGTTGAGGAAACAATCTCACTACATGGTGCAGTTAGTGCAGCTCTGCTGGTGTTTCTCAGAGCACGCCAGGACCTTTTGGTCCAGCCTTTTCATTTTAAAGCAGAGTTGTCGTGAGATTTCTTCTCCTCACTGCTTTTTACAAGGTCAATAATGTACAGCCTTTATTCCAGCACTCAATAAAGTGCTCTATAATACCACGACAACTGGGCGAAATCCATCTGCTTTTGAAGGTCATGCGATATCAGCGAAAACACAAGAATGTCTGGTGAATCTAGACCTCTCACCTCCTCGTGAGATTGCTTTTCCTGGATTAACATTTAAATGACAAGAAGCAACATGATCTAAATTACAGGAAATCAGCTCAGTTGGCGTGAAAAGAAATGGCATTGTTTGTTTCTGCAAACTATGGATATGTTGAATGTGATTGTTTTTGCATTTGGTTAGAGCAAGTGACGAAGTATATCGAGCTACATCGATTGAAAGTTTCGTGGTATACTAACGGGTATAACAAACAAACAAAAATGCCCACTAAACGTGGGACGGAGTGGTGGTGGAAAGGTCAAACAAACACAGGACTTTCACCTAGGAGGCCGCTCTTAGTGTTAAAAGTAAACATTGACTTCATAAAACATTGTTACAGTTGTTACATAACAGGGGGGTTGTTATTTAGTTACGGTTGTTATGTTGTTAAGTTACGTTGTTACCTCACGTTGTTGCGTTACATTGTTACCTCACGTTGCGTTACATTGTTACCTTACATCGTTATGTTACTTTGTTATCTTACATTGTTACGTTGTTACGTTTCGCTGTTACATTAAGTTGTTGCTGGAACACGTTGCGGTTACATTACATTTTTGTTATGTTACGTCGTCACGTTACGTTGTTACCTAACATTATTACGTTGCGTCGTTTGCTTACGTTAATTTTTTACGTTACATCATTATGTTATGGCATTACCTTACGTTATATCATATTACGTTGTTGCATTACATTGTTACTTTGTTACTTTACATCGTTACGTTACATTGTTAAGTTATATTGATATTATTATTATTTTAACACAAACCAGGATGTTTTTGTTTCACCCTAACCAAGCAGTTTTGCTGCCAAAACCAAACAATCATTTCCCAATGTTAATCACGTGGCATTGTGCAAGTGTATACGAGGCTGATATGAAAAGTATTTATGAAAAGTACGTTTGTTTCAGATATGTTGACATTCAAGGTATCCCGTAGTTTGCAGGAAACGTACAATGCCAACAATTTCTCCTGGTGACTGTGTTGGGAAACACACATTAGAGTACATTTACATACCACTGCAGCAAGACGCAGGCTGCAACATGCCTCAACTGTGGTCTCCCAGTTAATTTAACAAAGACACACTGAGATTTAATTAGTGCCTTTAAGTCCCACTGTGCAATTTGTATTCTTAACCCCATGGGGAGTGAAGAAAGGATGGAGGGAGAAGGAAAGGGAATAAGGAGGTGAAGATGTGAACGGGGGGGTAAATTGGGAAAATTACGCTCAGATTCAATAAGTGAGGCAATGAAAACGGAGCATTTTTCATTGCTACGTGTACAAAAAGAAATAAATACACACTCGTAAACAGGAATGTACAACCACTGAACCATGCATCACACACACACTTCAGGAGAAAGTCATTATGTTTCCTGAAAGGCCTTTTGGCTATTAATCAGAAGCAACCCCCCCCCCCCCCCCCGTACATTTATCAACCAGCTTCAATCAACCGAGAGAGAGCATGAGATACACACTGAGGTATTAAGTGGACATGAAACAGGGATCTTAGAGGCACCGTCCTGCGAGAGAGATTAATTAAGTCGTAAACAGAAAGAGACAGAAGAGGGATTACACCTGAACTTTAGAAATGTCAAGAAAAGAAAATGCAAATCAGGCCTGCACCTCCATGAGCTGCAATCAAAATAGACTTACTAAAGAAAAGGTAAATTTCAATAATCTGTTATCATTACTTTTTTTTTGAATAGCTTAAAGGTCGGCTAATGTATTGGTTCTTAGAGTCCGTATGGTAATCTGCTACCTAAAAGCTCGTGTGCATGCAGCAGCAGGTTCAACATCCCTGGAGTTCGTGGTTACATGGAAAACATTTCAGAAGGAATATCAGCCATTTCTTAAATTGTTATACAGTTAGTCTGATCCATTCATGCTCCGGGCCATCATCATAATTTATTGAACAGTTGCACTTCCATCTACATTTATCGTATAATTTATTCATTGGCAAAAACAAGTTATGCTTCGAGTGAATGTAAATGCTGTTTTTTTTGCAGTGTTTGAGGAAATTGGACCGAATTTCGCCGACTAGCTTTTTCTAATTTCAATCATTATCATGAGTCACGTACCAAATACAGATTGAAGCCCTGTTGGTGGAAGTAAATCTGCAATAAACAACAGAAGTATGCTACTGTGTGTATGATGAAATTGGATTTATTGCCTCTTCCAGTTGGACGAGTAATGACTCTCCCCAGTGTAGTGTTTGTCCTCAGCACTATTCATTTAATAGTATATCCTAGCTTTATGTTAGCCCATGTTTCACTGCTGGAACTTAACCTATAACCTGGGCTGACTCAGAACATACACTGTTCTTCCTTGTGTTTCTAATCTAATTGACAAACTGGGACGTTTCAGATATATGGGGCCGTTCACACGCTGCTTCTAAAAACATGTGTAAAACACCAGCCATGCCACTAAAACAAAGATAAATTGGCTTTACTACTCTTCAGTTTGGCTGACCTTTTAACTGGACGTTGGACACCTATGTCATTAAAAAGGCTCTAGTGGGATCAACTTTACGATATCGCAAGTATATTTTAGAGCATTTCTATGCAGTGTTTGTTATAGACAAGCCAAGTAAGAGGTTGAGGAACGGACAGTCAAGTGGTGCTATTAATGCTTTGATTTGTTTGTTGTTTTTCTTGGCAATTCTTGATTAGTGGCACAGCTGGGGTTCGAAAAGGCCTGTTGATGGCCCAAAGTGGCGCCAAGCAGGCCCAGCACAGTGTGCTCCACTATGGCCCTTTGGGATTCCCAATATTCTGATAGTCTTGTTTCATCTTTTTCATTATTTCCCTGTAGTTTTTGGCTTTGCTGTGTTGGCATTTTTCACACCCGAGCAATGTCAAAAGTTTGTTTTCGGTGTTTGTCCCCAAAGCAGAGAAAATTAAAACCCTGACAATGGCGACATGCACTTTGTGTTTCCTTAAGTTCCTGCAGTTGAAAGAAAGGGTGTATGCTGGCTTAGTTTGTGCACATGTTGGCTGTATCTGTCACTGTCTCTCTCTCAGTTTGTATCGTCTCTGTCTCTCTCCCTATCTTTGCCAATAAAACAACAGATACTGACTTTTATTGTGGTTTTGATTAAAAGTTATGACACTGCAGCACTGAAGGGACAGAGGGACTAGTCCCGAGTGGAGAAAGTGTGCACGGAAAACTTTTTTTATACGCGTGTGTATTTATTTGTGTGTGTTCCCCTTCGTGCTGCTGTCAAACTTTCCATTAAGGCACAGTTGATGTGTCAACAGCACCACCATAAGCACAACAACAATTGGTGCTCTGAGCGCGGTGAGCGGAGCGAGTCGGCAAAATACAGTCAATCAGAGAGAACTTTTAGCCTCCCAAAATTGGTTTTATAAATGGGTTTTCCCCTTGATTTATGTTCTGCTCAGCCATCGCTCGTCTTAACTACAGAGTCATGAAGGAAGCAAGAGCCATAACTTGTCCCTTAAGTGCATATTGGTGCTGCTGGTCCACCGAACTTAGGTCAGGTTGTTATACATTTCTGGTAACTGGTTACTTCTCAAATCAAAATGAGAAAAATCCCTTAGAAAGCTGTTGCACAATTATACTTTATTATACCTTATGTAGTATGGTATGGTAGCTCTGTACTGTATGCTCTGTGTTCTCATGGGAAGCTTGAAACAGCAGCCTTATGTTGTTGTTGTTAAGCCTTTCTGAGGTCATCGCCAAGATGAAAAACCAGAAATTCCACACCCCCATATACCCCGATTGGAATCATCCTTTGTTTCAAAGCCAACATTTTTCCACCAATGTAACAATTCAACGGTGAGATTGGAAATCGAATCAGCCTCCTTAGATGAAACAGTCCAATATTCAATATATTATATTGAATGTGAAAACTAACAAGTTACTAAAAAAACGATCTATCTATCTATAGTATATAATATCTTTAAATCTTCAAATGAATCTATATACAGTGGCTTTTTTTCAATCTGCGGTACTTTATCAAATTCATCGCATAGAACGAAACTCACAAACTAAGTTTACCCAAAACAATCAGGAGGTTTCCGGTTCTGTATTTAGAAAGTGATAAAGGCAGCGGCTTCTTTGTGGGAACTTTATTGTGACTAACACTGTGGAAAATGAAAGAGACTGTTGGATGAGTTGATTTCACACCAGGGAATGTGCAAAAAAGACAAGGAAGAGGGAAAGAACTAGTGTGTGTAGGTGTGTGTTTGATGACTCCAGTGAATAGCACTATTACTACAGTGTGAATTGTGATACCCGCTTTTTGTAGCATTTCTGTCAACAAGATGTCAACACCTAGTGGTTGACAATTGGAATCAAACTCATTGGGGAAACATGCATATACAGGTTTTACAGTTTCTAAATTGTAGTGTTATTAAATTAGATTCAGTTTGAATAGATAGTCTTTTATGAGTCACTTCTTGTGCCAGGCAATACAAGTTAAATGGGGCATGAGGGCTGAGCAGTGAGAGCTTTTATTGGTGCTTGGATTCTCAGAGAAGATCTGGGATACTACAACTCCCCTTTGAGCCATCTGGGCTTGTTGTGGTCATCAATGAAATGTCTGTGATGGTCAGTAAAACAGACAAAGAGGCCCACACTCTGGATTTCAAGCATCAATCAAACAAAGGGATCAGTATTGGGGTTTTATTCAAATGTCTTATTCAGTGTTTGGTCATACTAAGCTCCATCCTCACGTGTCACTTCTGGTTGGATAAAAACCAAGATGGCAATGACCGAAAACCAAGATAGCGATGACCAAAAAACAGGATGGCGGGAATAAAAAACAAGATGACCGAAAACCAAGATGGCAGTGACCAAAAACCAAGATGGTGGTGACCAAAAAGCAAGATGGCAATGATCAAAAACCAAGATGGCAGTGACCAAAAACCAAGAAGGTAAT
>NW_022280041.1:1424597-1447920 GCF_004355925.1 Anarrhichthys ocellatus | reverse complement strand
CAAAAACCAAGACGGCAGTGAGAAAGCTGTTCATCATCGGAGTAATTTTTGCCATATGTTGTTCCGCAATGCCCACAAGCATTTCAGAAACTGCATTTTGCTATTTCGTAAAAAGCTACAGCTGAGAATACTTAACAACACTGTGTAAAACCAAACCAAGCTAAATATAAATATATGGTGTTAGGGTTAGACATTTGCCAGCTGTTCCCATAATTCCAACAAAGCACGGCTTTCAAATGTGGAATGTAAAGACGGTTCTTTTTCCTACTGCACTCTGTACAGCCCGCCAGATGGTGTCCAGTTGTGGCTTACTTACATATATACATCTGGCTGGTTACACATGGGGAGGGGGGGTTTAATCGGAGCAATCCGATTGGTCAAACACACGTCCCAGATGTCCAGATGTGCTGCTAATGCCCGGAGTGTACAGCTAGTTGCATTTTATTGGCTGCCCTGTAATCCCTTATAATCAGGGAGCTAGTTAACTGGGCTTTATAACTATTGTTTTTTCTTTCCCTTTTTATTTGTTATAACAGATTTTTGGTTGGATTGTAGGTATTTCCTGCCTATTATACGTGTGTGAGCCCCCAAAGTCCTTCTTTACTGGCTTATACTTTATAGCTTAAAATGTCAGAGGTGGTTTTTATTACAATGAGCTTTTCTTTCATTTAAAAAACCCTCTTGCCCTGTGCATCCCGTCCTCTCTTCCCTTCTTTCAAACCCTTATTCGTGCAGTTATTAAAGACAAATCTGCATTGTACTAACAGGAAACGGCAGTTTGTCGCACCAGGACCATCGTTAGATGGCTGTAGGCGACTCAGCTGGAAAGAGTAACATTTATGTTTCCCAGTTTTGGCTGCTGTGGCGCAGCAGAGACCAAATGCTCCGTCTGGATAAATGCTGCAACTCGCTGACGGTGACTAAATGTCTAAATATGTCTTCTTTCACTGGTAGCTAAGAGACAGGAATTCACACAACTCTGAACATAAAGTTTGGATTCTTCTTTGGATCTCATTAAGCTTCCAAAAGCCTCAATGTACACATTTGATTTTGCCGGTCAAGAGATAATATTACTCTTTTACCGTAACCTTAGATTCTATGACTTGACTGTTAAGTACATACTCACGGCCTCACAGCTCCAATACTGATCCAGTCACATAAACACAAGCTGAGACTAAACACGGCGGGCAGCAGAAACTGTCTAACAACACGGAATGAGGCTCTGAGAGCCAAATAAAATATTGAACGTTTCTGCTTGAAAGCAAACCAGACTGAATTAAATTACACAGCGGGTGACTTTGGACAACACGCTGTAAAACACTGAAATAAATCTAAGTGACGCCAGAAAAAGCCCTGCGAAAATTGACTTTTCTATCCATCCATCATATTTTCCATCCTCCTGCATTTCGCAGATAAACATTGCTGGCGTGGGGTCACGGGTCCTGCGTCCGTTAGGGGTCAGATAGGTTTCAATGAAACGTTACGTAAAGACTTTAGGGACAGGGCTCAGATGGTAATCATGCATGTACACATACATTTAAGTACAGCCATGCATACTTTGCCGCAATGCAAACGCAATAAAAGACTAACCCATCTATAGAGATCATAAGTAGGGTCTTGTCCATGAATCATGAATCACAGAGACATTGAAACAGGCAGGCATGTGCATGAACACACTGAAACTGTGTTATCGAAGGAAAACCTCACTTAAAGCAGCTATAGTCAATACTTTTGGGAGGGCTACTTGTCGATTGTAGCGCTACGGAGAGTTTTAGCATCTTTCGGCTACTTGTTTTGGTCTGGGAACACGGTGGCTTATGTGGTCACACATTTTAGAGGTAACTACAAAAGCAAGCGCACCCGAAATGTAAGTTATGATCCATCATTGCACAGGAAAACTGAGGATGATCTCCTTCAATAAGTTTGGCTTACTCAGCGGTACTCAGTGAGCAACGTGTTGCCGATAGAAATGATGGTCAACACTACGAAGAATTAAACCTGACCGATCCTGCCAGCACACGGTGCGTTTTGTACGTGGAATCGAATGAAACGGACGTGAGTTGCAGCTGAAGTTAGACAGTTTAACACCATCTACAGATGACGCACAACTCGGCTCAGGCAACCTTCGATCCAGCACAAGGTGAGGCAGGAAGTCCTTGGCTTTCATTCAGCGATAATGTAATCAACGGTAAGCAAGTGAAATGAAGCAAATGTGTGTGTATATGTGTGTGTGTGTGTGTGAGAGCTTCTGTTTTGTACAATTTGTTCCAAGCCCAAAAGAGAGCTTTTCTTCTGCCAAACAACACGACGAGGTCAAAAGCTCTCTGACTTAAGTTGAGTGTGTGTGTGTGTGTGTGTGTGTGTGTGTCATGCAGATTGTGCAGAGAAACGCTTATCTGCTTACATACAAACTGCAAGGTTAAAGGTTTGTTTTTAAGGTGTTTGCAGGCAGAAGATTGATTCACCGTGTGTGTGTGTGTGTGTGTGTACATTCAACGTCTAATGACAGTCTTCAGTAACATCCTCTCTCGCTGTGATTATGTCGAGCTATAAGACGATCTGTTATCCTCCATCCCTCAACTCACACCCTAAGGTATTGAGATGGATTACACTTTTGTGTGTGTGTGTGTGTGTGTGTGTCCCCCCCACATTAACATGTGCCTGCACTAATGTGTGTGTTTAAGTGGAGCTAAGGAATCCTAATATTTGATTACTTCTCATTAATTTCTATCCTTCATTTAGTTGATCCTTTGTCGGGGTTACTTGTGTCTTTTTCCTTCACTGTGTTCACTCCACACCAACGTTCAGCAGAGGTTTGTAAGAACAAACTAAAATGTTTGTACAATGGAACTGTTGTTAAAAAAATAAAATAATTCTGAGCACTACAATGAGTCTGTTCATTCACATTTTCTATTCATTAATGGATGTATATATATATCCAAAACTATTTTTAAAACTCATCCATTTGAATCTGCTTTAGACCTGTGGTTTGTTTGTCTCTCTGCTTCTTTACATTGTTATTGTTTTCATTGTTTCTGATTTTACCATGTAAAGTGCCTTGTAGCACCTTTTAAAGCGCTATACTAATAATATGTATTATTATTATATATATATATATATATATATATATATAGAAGGAGGAAGAGGAGCTCCCAGGGGAAAATGAAGAAATAAATTGACAGGAAATGAAATTGTAAACGAGAGAGAGAGCGAGAGAGAGAGAGAGAGAGAGAGAGAGAGAGAGAGAGAGAGGAACACATGGAGAGACAGCGAGAAGAACAGGCTGACATGACTTTCTGCGAGAAAGGCTGTCAAGGTGGTCTTTGCCCTTGAGTGGGCAGCAACACACTCCTCCATCTCTGCTTTCTCCCTCCCTCCATCCATCTCTCCCTCCCTCCATCCATCTCTCCCTCCCTCCCTCCATCCATCTCTCCCCATGCCTCCCAGTAAATTTAAAGTGGAGGAGAAGAACTGAAAAGCAGACGCTTGAGGGGGAGTGACACATCTTGCTCTAGATATTTATATCTCCTTCCCCCCCACTTCCCTCTTTTCTCTTCAACCTCACTCACTTTCATCCTCTTTTTCTTGCCCTCTACCTGCCTCCTGTGTACTAAGATGTCATGAGAACAGGAGGAGGTGTCTCGGGGGTAAATGTTTAAAAGTGTCCAACACTTTGGCACCTCCGATTCGTATTAAAAAGTCTTATAACCTGTCATGAAAGGTCAGAGCGTGCGTGTACAGTTGAATGGAACAAGGATGGAAGCACAGCTCCATTGACTCCCTGATGTCTTTTGTCTTACTCGGACCACTTGGGCGGTTTTAAGAGCAGAATTTGGTTTAAACACTGTGTAACTGTGTGCTTTGAGAAGTGTTTATGACATGTTTTCTTTTTGGCTTACAGTGAAAATGTAGTTAATAATCACACAAAGTATCCGTTAACCAACCTGCCGAAGAACAAATCTGATTTTCTAAATATCATACTATATTTAGCCTTTGCATACGTGGGACTACAGTCTTTCTAATATACTTTATTATACTTTAGGGGAACAACGCAGTCCCATGTGCCCAAAAATAAATAATTAAATGGCTGTATTGTTTAAACAACAAGGAGCACAATCAAGTCTTTGGCATTTATGAACTCAAATTGACTGAAATATCAAAGCTATATATTTATCATAGAAAACATGCCGTTTTCTCCAGAGCAGGAAGTGCTACATTGTCGACCGCATTCACGACTCGTGGTCGCGCCAATAAACACACACACACACACACACACACACACACACACACACACACACACACACACAGGTACTGTATATCCGAGCACATCGGTGTGGAGGTCGGGTCTCTGCTGATGGATGCTGAGGGGAATGGTGATAGCTGCACTTGCACGGACGCAGTTAACCTCCATTCGGCCATAACTCCAAAACCCATCGCTTCTTCCTTCTCCCTCTCTTTATCCGACTCGTTTCCTTTCCTACGCTAAATCCTACCCCTGGAACCTTCTCCTTATTGCCTGCAGTGAGCTGTGAGGTCATTATTCACTATTGTGTCAGGTTTTTCAGTTCGAGTGTCCTTTTTCCTTTTACTATTATTCATCCTCAATGTCTCAGTGTCTGTATCTAATTGGCCTTGTCGCCTATCTAGACCTCTTTTTTCGTTCTTTCTTTTTGTCCTTTGTCTTCATTTCCACCTTTTCTTTTCCTGTCTGTGTGCTCGATTTCATCTGCCACCTTCCTTTATCCCTCGTATTCCTCATCCCCCCCCCTTCTCTCACATCTTTCCTTTCCAAATCTGCCTTAATTCTCCGTATCTTTCCGCATGGCTTCGGGGACAGCGATGTCGGTTTGTTTAACGGCCGATTGTCAACTCCCCAGAGGCTGAACCACAATGATTTTCATGATCCCTGATTAAATATGTTATCGCATTAGCGTTAACGTTTAGTTGGACCTTTTGGTGCTCCATGAATACATTAGAAGAACCAAGCAAAATGCCACGGGAAGGAGAAAAACGTGATCGGAACGTCTCCACTGTCTGTTAGCGTTTAGCTCAAAGCACCACTGTTTCTAAATGAAGCCTCTCAGAGCTGCCAGCATGGCCGTCGACTCGTCGTCTCGTTGTCTCGTTTTCTTCCTTCCTGTCTCAGCACACATTAGCGAAGACTCCTCTTCCACCTGTCTCTTCCTTGTTTGCATCCCTCCATCCTCACTTCTATCCTTCCTGCTCCGTCTCTCCTCCCAGCCTTGAATCATCTTGGCTCTCTCTGCGTCTCTCCCTCCATCTGTCCATCCGGCCTTTCCTCTTCTTAATTTCCTCTGTTCCCGCCTTCTCCTAACCTCATCCTCTTTTGCTGCCCACCTCCACTCGATTCATCGCCGCCCCCTTTTTCCTCCTCATCCTCTTTCTCCTCCGTGTATCCTCCCCCTCCATCCCTCTCTCTAATTGGCATCCCGGAGGTCTTGGACCATTAAGGCCCCTCCAGACCCCTCCGATTGCCCTCGCAGCTTCAACTCCCACTAATCAGGCGGCAAGAGAAAGAAGATGGCCGACGGCGCTGAAGGGTCCTCATGCTGAGTGTTATTAAGATGTTAGGCTGAGGGCCTTAAATGCTTACACACACACACACACACACACATGCACAAACTGTGGATTCACACACACACACACACACACAAAATGAAGGAAAGGACAGATACAAACATAATAGCAGAGTGACACACACACACACGCACACAAACACACACACACAGGTGGGTGGCAATCATGTCGCAAGCTGTAATCAGCAGTGATGGAGAGTCAGCGAGTAGAAAGAAGACGTTAGGGATGAAATTAAAGGAGAGATGAAAAGAATAAGAGGAGAGCAGCAGACAACCTGATTCAGACCGAGCTTGAGAGAGATGAAGCAGCGATGGGGTCACGTTGGCTTTGGAGGGTTTTTTGATTGTGTGTCAGATTCTGAAAAAATAATCATCAAATGTGTTCACCGTACAGGTTTATTATTGGCCAAAACTTTGTGCGTTTTACATTTGGTCCAGGGTTGTTCTTTTAATCATTTGGATGTTTTGCTTTCAAGAGCTGTTATTTAGTTTTGTTGTAGAGTGCTTTTGTAACTGTGAAAAGTGATTATTTTCATCTAAAATATGTTTGTTATTGTTATAATCCTTTAGATATCCCTCTTACAAGACTTAATAATTCATCTTTTGTGTCGCCCTGATTAAGCGTTTCAGAATAAAAGCCCACTGAATAAGAAACAAGTTAACAAAGACCTTTAAGAGGCTGTCACTGCTCTTTCTTATGGCTTTTTTATTTGTTATTTTCACACTTCTTCTGTTTTCTAGTGTTTTTGTTGTCGTGGATTTCATTTTCTGTCTCCCAGTGACTGCTTTGTTCATCAGCCTCGCTCCGTCTTATCGCCGTCTATCTGCGTCTTGGCAGACTCAATTTAATTGTCCTTTATTGGCACGAAGCACACAACAAGACGCGATCCAGACAACAGAAGCGTGGAGCGGGACAAGGCGAATGCTAATCGAAGAATCCCACCTCTGAGGCTCGATCTGCTGACGCGTTCTGTGTTGTCTCTTAATTTACCTTCATCACAGGCAGAAGACAATACACTCCGCAAACAGGGAAACACGAGGACGGAGGTTTGCATCTGCACAAAGCGAGGCACACGGCAAATACGCTGGCACACACAGAGGTGGGGGGGGTAACGCAGCATGAAATGAAAGACGCAGCAGGGTTTTTGGTGAAGGCCTTTCAATCAGTGGGAGCGCTGTCACTCCAACCAGAAGAAGCGCGTGTGTGTGTGTGTTTACTGTTGAAAACATCAGGCTCCTTTGTGGATATTTGTGCATTTACTGCGTGTGCATTTTGAGTGTGTTTATGCCACCGTTTCTCTTTTTTGTACATTCACGGTCAGTTGAGGAAAAAGTCTGAAGCAGTCAACATCAATATTTAAAGAATTCCCTCCTCCCCCTCCCCGTGTTTCGGCTTTTATTCAGAAGTCTCGAGGCTTGTAGAGGGGATGAGAGGGGACACATCAAATTTCAACTATCCGTTACTAAATATGCAGGAAAAGAAGCAAAGTTTTGTGAGAAAAAAAATAAGAAAGGGCAAAGATCCAGAATTGTAGATGAGCCCTTACAATTAGAATTCTTGACATAAGCTTTTGAAGACATTGGTCACGTCTGTGGCATCTTTAAGGTGACCCGCCTGATTAAATACTCGAAATGAATGTCAGCAATAGGGAGAATGAGGGAAATCCACCTGCTTACACAATATCTTCATTAACGCTGTTATATGCAACAAAGAGGCGAAGTAGTGGTGGGATTACGTGAGCTGAAATAATGATTTAAAGGATGTAGATAAATCAATTATGGCAGTTGTGTTCATGCGCCTGAGGTAAGTAAACAGCAATTTGGCAGTAACTGATCATTGTCTTTGCATAATTCATCCTGAGGGAGATACATGCACTATAGTAATGGATGAACAGTGATGGGTGGAATCAAGATCATTTAATAAATAGTATATGAATTTCTTTAATACGCCTGGACGTGTTAAAGTCACATATTTTGCAATAGCTATAACTGCTGATGTTTGATATATTTGAGTAACTTTCTCCTGCAAATGTTAGGCTAAGTTTCAACGCTAATTCTTGACTTTGTAAAGAAGGCTTCAGTGGACGAAACAGTCTCAACCTCCAGGTCCATTTAGTAGCTGTTCTGAAGATTTCGATCATATTACCTGATCTTCATCAGCAGATAAGGATCCACTTCAATTTCATGTCAGTTTTGCGTCCCTGATGCTACTAGAAGCTGATATCTCAACAGCTGGTCTTATTGGCAGACTTTCTCAAACACGCAGGCCAAGAATACATTAGTCTAGCCCCCACACCTGGGGCCCCTTAATAAATGAAAGGGAAGTGCATGCATGCATTTCAAGTTGTTTCTTCCCCCTGAAAATACAATTTGTGCTATTTTCAATAGCTGAAAACAAAGGAAACATAATTGTCCAGAGGACATGTTTTTGTGCAAATCGCTGCTCATAACGGAATAAACTTCCAAGCAAAAAGCGAAAGTCATTATCTGTGAAACCATAAGCAGGCTGACCGCACCAAGCAAAATATGCATGACTGATTCAAGCACACACACACACACACACACACACACACACACACACACACACAAATACTCCCACGTGAACACACACAAACACAACAGATGTTTCGTGGGAGAGCTTGCATAGATAAATTCCTGCAAAACGTTACAGAATGCAAACGGTTGGCAAACAACAACGGTACAAATTGCTGCCCCCTCCCATCCACACACACACACACGCACACACACACACACAAACACACACTCGATAACCACTCTACCGTGGCACCATCAACTTCGATATCCACAAACGTGTCTCTGCAGCCGAGAATGTGTCACAGAGTCAAGACGTAAGTTACAACAAATGGTCACACACACTTCACACTTTCCCTGTTTCTCTTACACACACACACACACACACACACACACACACACACGCAAACACACACAGACGATAGAGGTGACCCCTCCATAGAGAAGGAGGAAATGGAGAAACAAAAGAGATGTTCATTACGGAGCAGTTTACGGAGGCGTCCATTAGAGGTTAAAACTCCAGCAACGGTTTTAGTATGTGGAACAACTTTATTGGCCGTTTCTGCTCTTAACCTGCTGTAACCGGTGCAGCATTAAAGCACGGTGGAATTAGCGAGTTAGCTAACTGGCGTACGGCTGGCTGGTTAGCTCGCTTGCTAATTCCATCCATCCATCTATTGTCTACCGCTTAGGGCAGAGTCGAGAGGGCAGAAGGCTCGGGATTGGTATTCCAGATGTGTCCCTCTCCCCCAGCAACGTTTTCCAGCTCTTGCTGGAGGACCCCGAGGCGTTCCCAGGCCAGAGGAGATATATAATCCCTCCAACATGTTCCGGGTCTACCCTCAGGGCCTCGTACCAGGTGGACGTGACTGGAAAACCTCTAAAAGGAGGCATCTGTGTCAACTATTTGAGTATTCCATGGCACATCGCTAAAAATTGGCAATATACGTCTACCGTCTGAGGTCAAATTGGATTGCTGTTCTAGTTATTCTTTCCTTTTTCAAACATAAGCCTTTCCATCACAACAAACTGCACGAGGAGAATCGATGGAACTCTTTCAAACTTCAATTGTGTTCATCTCAAAACAATGAACAATGCCTGAGGGCTTTGTTCACTTGAAGGACGAGCATTGTCCTTTGTTGGTGCCATTGTTCCTAATGCTGTCTTCACTGCTACGACAAGCATCATAATTCAAGGTTGTTGTTGTCAAATCCAAGGACAATTTACAAAGAACATTTTAGTTCAGTTTGTAAATACATTCTAATCTCTGCTAATATACAGTATTTAGGAAATACAGATAAGACTCCCCTTCCCCTCTCTTACCCTTTGCTTAAATTTACTTCACATGCATGTCAGAGTATGATGAGTCAGACTGTTAAAGTTTAGCTCCAACCCAAAACTCTTCCCCTCGTTCTCCTTCTATCTGAAGGGTAGAGGGTGACGTAAAGAGAGAAGCACGTCTCTATAGTGATGCACATGACAACACTGGAGCCTTCACCTTCAGCACACCGTCTTTTACACACTATAACACACACAATGCACAACGTTGACGATGATGAGAGGAGGAGGAGAGGCGGAGACAGAGGAGACCTTGCTGTCTATAATGCTGCTCGTTAACAAAAAAAAGAAACGACAGCGGCGTAGTATGTGGAGTGACGTATTAAGTGTTTTCAGACCGGAAGAATTTTTCGTTGTTGTTATAAGAGCCAATATAGTACTTAGGTAGGTACTCTGCAAGCACAAGAGAACCATGAGTGATGTAATTGACTGGTGATTGGTCAAACACATGAGCCAATGCAGAACGGGCAACCGCCATTTTCAAAAAACCCGTAATACGTGTAAACAGCTTGTAATGAAAAAAAAACATGAAACATGAATAGAAAACATGGGAAAATGGGCCGACAGTGAATCCAGAAGTGAAGCCAAAGAACGAGTAAGAGCTAACCCAGTCATGTTAGCACAAAGGCTAATCCAGTAGCACAAATGCAGACCCAGTAATGGCAGCACAATGGCTAGTCCAGTAGCACAAAGGCTAAACCAGTAACGTTAGCAGAATGGCTAGTCCAGTAGCACAAAGGCTAAACCAGTAACGTTAGCAGAAAGGCTAGTCCAGTAGCACAAAGGCGAACCCAGTAACGTTAGCAGAAAGGCTAGTCCAGTAGCACAAAGGCTAACCCAGTAACGTTAGCACAATGTACTTTTCATACTTGTCATATTTAAGCAAAATCTTCTATAATTCCATCCTTTCTTTTGCGGTCATTGCAATTCACTGACCCGTGGCAGAGACATACATCCCTGTAGTCACATGTAGCTTTGTTGTCAGGAAAAAACACCGTCAGTGAACCCTGTAGCGAGGGGCCGAAGTAAAATCTGAGTCTGTTTTCACAGCAGAGAATGGAGGTCAGAGACACAGAACACTGAATTCTTAGTATTAGTGTGTTGATGATTAGTTCAAATGCACTTTAACTTAGTTATTTGGGTTTGTGAGCCACATTCGCAGTGTAGTTTAACAGGTTTTTTACTCCTATGCTGAAGAATACCCGCATCGCATTTGGGATGTATAGATTCCCCAAAATAGTAAAATATCTATATTCCGAATCATGGTGAAGAATATAAATGATTGTGGAAAAACTATAAAGTTTATGTATGTCACGTTTATGAATAGTTGCAGGAGCGCGGACTACTTTTTGAAGGTTACCACAAAATTTACAACCACATATAATCTGGGAAATATTCCTCTGCCGGCAGAAGTTTTCCTTGAGCTTGGACTTGGATTCAGAAACACAATTCATCAGGACACAGTTTTGGAGACCTTAGACCTTGAATGTGATTCTTATATGTAAACTGTCAAAGAGGACCGGTACGAGCTGAGAGTTTGCACGACTGTAAATCTCCTCCGGACAACTTTGCTCTGCTTCTCTTCCTCCGCCAAAACCTCAACAATTTATTTAGTATTTCGTTTTTGTTAAATGAGATAATAAAGCTGGCACAGATGCAGAATGCATTAGCTGGTGCTCGGAGGGAGCGGCGATGACTCTACAAGGCATTGTGTCTTCCTGTGTGTCTTCCTCTGAGAGACACAAACACACAGTGAGAAAGTGGAGAAGCGAACGACGGGGAAATGCTGAACCCCTTCATCCGACTTTCTCCTCTGTTGCCACTCTGCTTGATTTGAATTTCTTCGAAGCATGTCCTTTCGCATTATCACAAACGGGAAAAAAAGGACGTTGAGGAGGAGAAGGAGGAGGACGGTGTGCAGCTTTGTGTGTGTGTGTGTGTGTGTGTGTAGAAAGCCCTTGAGGGAGTTTTAACAGTCTGACACAGCGCTCCACATTAGGAACATTATTGGTGATGAAACAAAAAAAAAAAAAAATGAGACACACGTTCTCCCTCTGATGTGCACACACACTTCTAAACTGACACTTTCTTGATGTGCCTGCCTCCATTATGGAAACTACTCAAGCCGAGTGAGGCTGACAAAACACCCCCCCCCCCCCCCCCGGGAGGAAGCGGCGGAGAGGCAGGAGTGAAGAGGAGAGGAATTTTTCGGTAATTTTAATTGCAAAGCTTGTTAGCCTATTTCTTTTTTAGCGCCTTATTAGCATGTCATTATGAAGCCAGACGGCGTTTGACGGACAGCCTGAAGGCGAGCGGAGGCTTTGTGTGTGTGTGTGTGTGTGTGTATACGTTGTGCACGTTATGCAGACAGCTATTATTTTGTGTTTACTACATGTCAAGACGAAGGTGCGAGTATCTACGGAGGCACTTGTGTACTCTTTAATAGTAACGTGTTCTTTCGGCAGCTTTGTGCAGCTACAGTGCAGTTCATTACGAGGGGGTTTTGGAGCTTTGGCCAAGGGCACACCGACTGGTTTTATAATCTCTGTGCAGAATGCTAGTTTTAGTCCTCCAATCAGATTTTAACTACACTGCTGACCGTCTCTTTCTTTGCAAAGAGAACAGAGAATTGAGAAAACCTTTCTCTCAACTATTTCATGACACATGTTTCTGCCCTCTGCCTAAAAATAGAAGGCAGACGTAGAAGGTGTGAGGAGCCAATTTGGGTTCATGCACCCAGCGTGGGCGTGATGATTGTGTGTCCAAAAGTAAAAAAGCCCATTTGCGCTGATAACCTTTATTTCTGGCAATCAGAAGCCTGTAAGTATGGCAGCTGCTAATGAATACGTGGTTGCCCAATTTAAAGGGGAAGTACGCACATTTTCATAGTTCATACATGTTACTCATACGGTCTTAGACAGTCCAAAAATATATCTGTCTCACATTCACTTCTTTATGGAGCTGCTCCAGAAGTTTGAGACTTCCTTCTCTGGTTCACCGCTTTGAAAGAGAGAAGCTTGATCTCACAAATATGGAATTAACTTTCCGAGACCTTTCCTAATTTAGGTGGTGTTCTTTTTTAAGCATCATTAGCAGAAAAAAAGTTTCAAAATCCAAGAATTGAAACTGTCGTTGGTGAGCTAATGACATGTTCCCCTAACTGAAATGAGTTGGAACGAGTGCAGTTTTGGTGCAGCCATGTAAAGTGTATATTGGACAACCTTTCTTGGAATAACGGCAAATAATTGCTGCTATCTTTACTTAGAAATTCAGCCAAAGCAAAAAGTATGAATGTATTACTGCAAGGCTGGAAATTCAGACAGATACCGGAGCTTTCTTACCAACATTTAGTAAATAAAGTTGTCATAGCACTGAAGACAATACACCTGGTCCAATGACTACATCAGCACCATGGACAGCGTCAGAATATACACACATATGCAGTATATATATATATATATACCTACATATATACTTACAGATACATAAACATAAATACATGTATACATATATACACATACATATATATAACTAACAAGCATTACTCGGACGGACGAGTCACGTCTCAGTCATTATGATTTAGATGCCGCTCTAAAAGGAGTCGGCACAATTTATATAAGATAAACTATCTCAAAGTGCTGTAAACAATAACTAATCTGAGTGAGTGAAGAGGAGAAGAGTCTCTCGGCTGACTGATTGAATCGGCTTCTTTATGACCGTGAAGCTGCCGCTTTAGAGCGGCGTAGAGAGAAAGAGCACAAATACAAGTACTGCACAGGGAGGATAAAAATAACTTCATTCATATTTAAGTTACAGTTGAAAAGTTTGTGCTCACACACATAGAAAAAGGTCTCCGTTACCTGGCAACAGGAAAGTGAAGTGCATTGTGGTCAAGATCGCGATGCGACACTGACAACAAAAGACTGAGGCTTTGATAGTCTCAGATAATAACATGTGGGATAAATTACAAACATGTACCTCTGCTTCTGCTACCAAATATATAATGTTTGAAGTAAAAAATACACCCACGTCAATTCAGTTTAAATTGACTAGAGAACACCTTTACTCCATACTCCACAAATAAAGATGGCTGCTGCGTGGTACGTTACTCTTCTTTATCTTTCCCCACTTCTTTTTCAGCTGCCTTTCGGTTTGAAGGGGCCGTCCAAAAGGGGTCTCTCGGGGTCTATGTGGACTGGTTGCACAGGTTGTATGAAGAAGTTTGCTAAAGGCGTTGAACTAGGGCGGGAATAAAAAGAACACGACCACTTACGACATACATCGGTGCGACCGAGGAAATGTTTAGTCGCACTGACATTTGTTCGCACTCTGTAGTTATTGTATATACTTATTCAAACTTAAACATATGCTCGAATATATTTAGAAATACTGTACATGTACCCACAAAGCTGCAGACAGATATCCTTCTTTCCACGAAGCCGTCTTTCAATACTACATTGTAACTTACATTGACTGCGGTCCCTAGAGAGTCCTAATTGTCCTTCACATCGATCTCTCTGAGCAGCACATGAATCCATTACATTAATTGTGATTATCAAAAAAATATGGACCTTGAGTGGAGCTTGTTGATATAACTGCAGATCCTATGACATCATGACTGTAGGTCTTGAGGTACTTTATGGAAATTTGCAGAGAATCCCACAACCCGCAGAAAGTTGTGGACCGAATCTGGCCTTATTTTTAGACTCCGAATGTGACTCATTTCAGGCCAAATAAAGTATTCATAAAAATGATTTGGTCAAACTCCATTTAAATGCTATTCCTGGCAGCATGGAAGGAGCTTTGAAAGGGCATTCAGACCTTTCCATTGGGGAGAAAAACAGCGTTAAACAGCCCATTACTTCCCTGTAATTCCATTGTAGTTTTCCAGGAAAGAAAAACAGTAAATCATCTGGTAATAATTTGAGGTAAAGTAGACTACAATCCTGAGACAGCTGCTAAAGTGTGTAAAGTTTATAAGCTGCTGATTTAAAGAGGGGTGACAGGACATGTGCGAAAACCTTTTAAATAAAACTCGCAGGAAAAACAAACAGCCAACTAAATAAATATCAAATGACAAATAACATGTTGAGATATTCAAAGAATCTAATTTCAGCCCTCATGGAATGAATATGAAATTAACCAGCAGCAAGTTAGAACGTTTTTTTTCAAGTTCATACATTCATACAGAGGTAATCTGTGTCAAAGTAGTGTGTTTGTCCCTCGGGGTAGTTCACTGACTCACAGGCTTTTTTATCGGATAGATTTACACTTCATTATGGCTGAACCCTCCGGCCAAACACACACTTTTTGCCCCGTCAGCTACAGTGAAGAAGTAATTAAACTTAGTAGCTCCGCCGCACCGACAAAACAAATTGATTCTGGCTTTAGGATCACAGATATGTCTGTGTCTGTGTCTGTGTGTGTGAGTGTGTGTGTGTTTGTGTATGGTTCGGAAACTCCGGAAGGACACAAACACATGCAAAGAAATGTAAAGAGAGGTTATCTGAACTTCACGCTCTGGTGGCATAAACTGGAGAGAGAGAGATACCGACTGGAGGGAGAGAGAGACAGATAGAGGAAGACATGAGGCAAGAAGAAGTGAAAAGGAAAGCTTCTCCAGACCTGAGGGCTACAGAGACTAATTAACTTGAGAGACATGACCTTTCTCTCCTCCTCCCTGAGCAAGAACATGTGTGTGTGTGTGTGTGTTTTTTTTAATCAATACAAGAGCATAGTCATCACAGCCAGATGGACCCGGTACATCATGTCTCATCATCGCGTGAAAGCCAGAGAGCTAGAAGCAGAGAGTAAGCGTAAGAGAGAATTCTCAGAATACCGTGAAAACCGTGAACCCTTAAACGCACCCTCAAACACATGTCTGTGAATGTATGTGTGTGTGCGTGCGTGCGTGCATGCGTGCGTGTGTGTGTGAGGACCAATTTAAGGTGTCAGACCTGCAGAGCTACGACATTTTAGGCCAGTCTGACTGCTTCAGAGGGCTGTTTGAGAATATTAAAAGTAATTTTTTTTTGGTTAAAGTTATAAGGGTTTTAGATAAGTTTGTGGTGAGTTGTGGGGTGGATAGAAAAATGGATTTCTTTGACAATAAAAAAGAAAAAAAGAATGCCAAAACCCAGACCTGACATATGATTACAATATAGGTGATGATAAAAATACACAATAAAGCTAAAAACTTGTATAAAAGAGGAAGATAACAAGTGTCCTCGTCAAGCAAAGACAGGTTAAAAACGTACAGACATGGTTTAAAGGGACTGTGTGAGGGACTTGGTGGCCTCTAGTGGTGAGGGTGTAGATTGCAACCAACTAAATACCCTTTCCAAGACTGCGGTTACGTGAGCTGCCGAGTGCAAATCCAACGCCATTCGCCTCGCGAATAGGCCAACCAAGGCATTATAACACAAGGTGCAATGGAAGTCAGGTGTTTCAGTTTCACAAGCGTGTCGGAGAACTGAACGGGTAACGTAATAACATGAACGGCTGTTTGGTTTGGTTTGTCTGTTCTGGGCCGCTGCAAAGAGATAAAGCACAGTAAGAGTGTGTGTGTGTGTGTGCGTTTATGTGTGTGAGGCAATCCTCTTTAAATAGACACCACCGGATACAGAGGGAGACCGAGAGGAGACAGAGGCGAAGAAGACGGAGGAAGAGAGGGGAAATAAAGCGTCCTCTGGAGGGGGATGATTAGGAAATTTGAGTGTGTGTGTGTGTGTGTGTGTGTGTGACTGTGTGTTTCTCTCACTCTCTATGTGTGTGTACATGTACAGTTTTCCTGCTCAGGGACAGTTGGTGCCACATAACACTGAACGCTAGTATACTTTAAAAAGAAGAAGCTACGTCCTGATGTACTCACCCTGGTCGAATGCTGACTGTGTCTTTATGTGGAAAAAGGCCCCCTTGGAAGAGCTGTCTCAGCGTTTTGTTGCATTCACATGAGCGTTGTTCGGACCGTCTTCGAACTCGAGGCGCTCGACATCTGTCTTGCTTTTAAAGTCTGAAACAAAAAAGAAAATATGTATCCGGAGGTGTTGTGGCAGGCTAGTGAGCTAATGTTTAGCGTCCAGTATTGTTAAGTCACAGCCACACTTAACATCTACAGGTCTGTTCTCATTCACTGTTTTGGACTTATACCTACAGAAAGTAATGCTCCTTAATTTGTATATAACCCACGTAATCTAGAGCCAAGACGTGCAGGGCTGCCGGTTAGCAAGTCAGGCGACGTACAGACTGATGCATTCTGAAAAGGGAGCTGGTTTGGCTGGATGGACGGCTCAAACAAACACCGGACTTACATTTGCAACTCATTTTCCTCCCTTCAGAAGAATCCCTTTGCAGCCATCCATTCTTGTTCAGAACAATAAACCGCCTTCACACACCATCCATCACAGTAGACCTGAAGCCTTCATTTGGTTTAGTCAAAGCGACGCTTTTATTGTTACTTCAACGTTTTTCTCACGAGCGTGCTTGTTGTTTCTCACCCCACTTACGGTCGACCGCCTGACACTCAAACGTACGAAATTACGGCTGTACCAAATTGCCAATGCAACCCTATCAATAGTTTTGTTGTTTGGTATTGTTCGCACCGCTCATTCATTATTCAAAGAAAACAAAAGTAAAGAAAACCTAAAGCTGAGTTGGTCCTATTAGGGAGTCTGTGCATTCATGTGTGTCCCATATCAAGCTGGAAAAAAGCGTTATTCTTGTCTTGACTTCTACAAAACAACATATATTGATTCCCTCCCCCGCCTCGGCTCTTTTTTTCCAGTTAGTTTGATGAACTCTGAAACCGAGTCCAGCCGACACCCCCCCCCCAGGGCAGCCACGCCGCCATCACAAGCAGCTACAATAAGAAGCTCAAAGCCACCCGCGGCAGAGAGCACGAGTACAGTATATAGCTGCCACACGGAGTTCTCGTTATGGATATTTATTTATCTGGGGAAACACCCTGCTTAACATTCACACAGTGAAACGCCTGGGTACAGAAAAGTTTACTCCAAAAAAAAACCAGCTAAAAAGACCAATAAAGTTTGCTAATTCGCTAATTAGATCCCCTGTTGCCACAAGAGTTGGCAAGGCTGTGCTTTTTGGGAGTGGAGCGTGCCTCGAAACCGATCAAAAACACTCCACTGAAACATTAACAAACAATAAACATTGTGTGCTCTCTACTGGCTTTCCCTCCGTCTCTACAACGCCCTCAGAGCTGTTACATAACATCTCATCTCACCGCTCCAACGCTGGGAAAGCTCTCAATTTGGAAATGAGCTAACTCGATATATTTTTTGAGAATTATTGAGACGTAATTAGTCTGAAGTCAAAATTAAACACTTGGCCTGCAGCCTCCGTACCACTTGGAAGAAAAAAAAATCAAGTTTATATAATGAATCACATTATGTAATTACAGAAACATGAGGTCAGGTTGATGTTGCATTAGCTGCATAATAAATAGCTTTAGTGCTGCGTGCAGATTTCAGAAGATTAAAAGGAGCATGCTGGTGTTTATGCATCTTTCATAAAGTTTCCACTGTATACTTCCGCACGGTATCATCAGCCCCCGCTGGTTTCCTTTTATTTCAATACAAAATCAACTTAGAACTTGTGGAACGGTAATCATTGAAATTGTAAATCACTGTGAGGTAATGCAGATGACCGCGGGGACTGAAGTGAGACGTCTGGCGGCGCGGTGCATTCATGCGTCCTTGTAAACGTAGTGTCTTCTGCACGTCGGCTATGTTTCCTACATCGGCAGCACTGCGTCCGTCCGGGACAAACATTCTCTGCAAAGTAAATGGATTAAAGGGACGGTTCGAGCTCCCCATTTCAATAAAGTGAGCCTGAGAGCTTCATCGAGTAGAATTCATTATTTAAACGACTCTGAGGACAGAGGCGAGGATGTGATAAGGCCACGCATTTTAAATGTTTTTTTAATCCATCCATCCGATTTAAATATTTATGGATGCGCCACACGTACACTCTGACACTTACGGATAGCTGGTCCAATTTTAACCCCATTCAGTCTGTGAGCGTACCCGACAGGCTTCAATATGTTTCTCACTTGACTTGATCAGTACACCGATGAAAGCTTCATAATGGATCCAATATACTAGTTTTATAGTTGTTGCCAGTGTGCAGGAATAGTCATGGGATCATAGAAGTCATTCGGATATATCCTCATGGAACCACGAGCATCCGAATAAAATTCCCCCGACGATTCATCCATTACATTGATTTTCACTCATTTCAGTCTGTGAGAACCAACCGACAGACTGACGCCACTATGCATCTCTCGGTCTACAGTGGGTACAGAACAGATTGCGAGACATATTAAACCATCCAGGCGTCACGGGGGAATGTTTGTGCCTAATTACATCTCTAGGTAACACCTCTCTGACAGCAGCAGCAATTAAACCAACAATGCAGTCACGTCGCGCAGCGTAGAGCCACTCGCAAGTGTCACAGCCGCTCACAATATGAGCAGCAGAAGTGGTGACGAGAGTTAGTCTGCATCTGACAAAAGCACGATAACGACAAAAAACGGTTGGATGCTGCGTACATTAAGAAGAGAAAACAGGCACAGATCGTAGCATTGCGGCGGACGAAGTGGAGGAGGAAGACATGAGAAAGACGGAGACAGAGAAAGAAAAGAGCAAAGAAACGCAGTTTGGTAGATTTTGTAATGATATGCTGCAACATCAGATGGGACGGAAGACAGATCATAGCCAAGAGCAGAGAGACTGGAGGAGATGGAGAGGCTGCAAAACAGATGGGACACACACACACACACACACACACACACACACACACACACAGCTCTCATGCAAACACTTGATTCAGCTCAAGTAACTTTCTGCTGATTGCATGATCTCTCTTCAGGGATCTCTTCCCTCTAAATATACAGTTTAAGTCATTAATGAAAAAATCAATACTATTTCCATCCACAAACACGCACACACACACGCACACACACACACACACACACACACACACACACACACACACACTCTGCTTTATTGTCAATCAATACTGACATCAGTTAGCCCAGAGGAGCAGCGTTTCCTGATGAGACGTTTAAATGCAGCGTTCATGGTCAGTGGCAGGAAAATTTAAACCTGCTTAATACAATGAATGCAGCAGAGGACCATCCACTCTATGTGATCTGGTTTTAATCAAAATGCTTAGTCATGATTTAAACCTCTGTCAGACCAGGTGTGTTTCAGTGAAGTCATTCCACTTTATTCACCAAACAAATCAATTACACCGAGCGCCTGGAGCTTCTTTGAGCAATCACTTAGATGCTAAGTCATGATTTAAACGGCTTTGAGAAAAAGGTGACTAAGCAAAAAGCGCTCCGGTTTTACAACCCGCATAAATATGAAGCACTTCAGGAAATCTACAGACAAGAGGCTTCTTCTGCCACATCTTGTGCCAATAAGAGCAATCACATTAAGTCTTCACTGGTCATTTCTTAGCTGATCTGAAAACAGTCCATTGCTGATCATTCACCGATTATAACAATAATACGTAGTAAGTTCAGCGTTTATTCACTGTAAATATGCCATATTTTCACCCCTGATCTGATTAAAAGTGGAGAGAAAACGATATAAAAATGCAGCTTTGCTTATATAATTCATGAAATGATAAATAACATATTACTAATAACTCCATAAACACAACAGCATAGCGCCTGTACCACAAATTGCATTTTTTAATTGAGCTTTTCTGCAATCATTTTGTTGAAATCAGTGTTAAGTTTTTGGTTGCTGAATTCAAAAAGTTGCCCTGTTTGTGCTGTTAGCACCTTTAGCTGCTAGCTGCCGGCTAAGACGTCGCCATGTTGAGAGCCAGTTAAAGCTCTGAATTTTCAGGAAACCCGACGATACTAAGCTTTATATACATATAACATTAAGTATACATTTAACTTAAGTCATAATTTTCCTTTAGGCAGTCATTTATGTCGTTTTCCATTCAAACCTCTGTGAAACACACACACACACACACACACACACACACACACACACACACACACACACACACACACACACACACACACTTTGTTGAGTTCTGGATTGTCATGCAGCACCAGTGTGACAGACACTTCATGTCAGCCCATTCTCTCTCCCCTCTCCTCTTCATCAAAGTCTCTTTTCTCTCTTTGCCCTCCTCACTGTCGCTATCTCTCCCTGCCTTCCTCCAAGTCCATTATTCCTCCATTAAAACCCACGATGACCCGTATAATTGCCTCCAATGACTGGGTCCTAATGAAAAAAACACATCGCATTAGTGGCGCGACGCCATGTGTGTGTGTGTGTCTCTGCATGTCAAAGCCACCGGGCCCTGACCAAAGCAGATAATATTCTCTGTCAGAGCTGCCAGTTACACCCTTTTAACCAGCGCCTGTGAGCAAGAGAGTGAGCGCCAATCTGCTGGAGCCTTAACCGATGCAGATAATATCCTCTCAGACCCTTGTTCCACCGGTTTAACCCGGCCGTGTGCAGCGCTATTGTTTGCGCGGCTCAAATTGCATTCACAGACATGCATGAATGTGAAAGTCCAAAGCGCCTGTTTGAGTCGGTTGGTGAAGAGAAGAAGAGGGCATTGAAGCGAACTGCATGTGGGGAAAGATTGGAAATGCAAGAGAGAGAGAGAGAGAGAGAGAGAGAGAGAGAGAGGGGGAAAAGAGTGGGAGAGAGGCACTTTGTTTGACAGGGAGGTCCAACGCTGTGTGGATGCTGATGTATTGATTCAGTGACTTGAACACATACAATCATGCACAACACCAAATTTCTAAAAAGGCCTGGGGTTGAAAATTGGGTGTGAACGAAAAGGAAAGTAGGAGAAGCATCAAAGGATGACTTCAAAATCCAGAACATATACAGTAGCTACACAGTCCTGTTGGATGAACAGGATGGGCACAGACTGGATCAATGAACCTTGAGGATTCTGAACCGAGAATATGTTTCATGACAATATTTCTACACAAGTGTGGATCAACGTGACAGTGTTTTAACAGCTTATGGTGCTTTTGCCGTTTTTTTTTAACACACTTCCACTTTCTGTTTTTTACACGGGACACAAACACAGGTCACCTGGGTGCGAGTCCCGTGTATAAACCATCAAACCCTCCCTCCATCGTCCTGATCTCTTACATACGCCGAATTCGATTAAAGGTATTTTGTGATACCTCAAAAGTCAACGTAGTCCGGGAGAACATAAGTTCCCTCAAAACCTAATTGACTCTGCAGTTTTGTTGAATGGGAACGTCATTTTTACGAGACCACATGCAGCCTTGTCACAATGATCAATATCTCAGTCCTGCATCAATGCTGCTGTAAAACACAACAGAGTTAGACGTACAGCTTTATGAACGTTTGAATCTTTCACCAAACGTGCTCTACGAGATTCAGGGAATGAGTCTCCCACGTGAGGATCAGGTGTGTGCAGGTGACAAGTAACAAAGAAACAATATATATTATGATCAGTTTCTGCCCAAGCGAACCCTCGGATTTCAATGAAAGCGAAAAAGAAATGCAACCACAGCAAAGCTCCACATGCAGCAAAGAAACAACAACTACCATGCTCCTTATTTGTCTGGTTTTTCCAAATAGCAGAAGGAGCCACTTCAGGGGTTCTCAACCGTTCTCCTGCAATGGTGGCCGTCGCTTTAAGATCTCTCTAAGTGGGGTATGCCTCAATAATTGCCCTGATGATCAACAGTCTGGCTGTTTGGTGATCAGATGGATGTTGGGCATTTCTGTCAGCTGTCGCACAGTTGGAGCAGTTCTACAAATTGACATCCCACACAGCTGCTGCCAACGAATCTGTTACAAACAGTAGTGAGCTTGTTTTCATGGCATCAGAGCAGCACTTCACATCTTATGGCCAACTGTAGTCTTGAAGGGAGAGCGATGCCGTGATATAAAGATACTGAACTTGAACCAAACACACTTACAGTCCTCACTGCAAAGCATTGAGGCCATATAGTCCACCATCTTTCCGAGGCCTTTCCATTGTGTCGAATAAAGCGACGATGAAACAGAAGGACAGGGTCAGAGAGGAGAAGGGAACGGAACGACTCAGAGAGAAAGATATTAAAGAAAGGTCACGCAGGTAATAAACAGACGAGTCTTTGAAATGAAGTTAAACTTTCGTGATTCATTTGGCCAGAGTTTCAGTTTTTCCATTTCTCTTCCACTAAAGCATTAATTAATTCATTCTCTTTCTTCGGTCTCTTGCATTTCACCCTTCTTGACTCCATTTGGTTCCCTTAGGGATTGCAGAGGGGAATTAATTCTCTCTCCTCGCCATTGCTTCTTCAACCATTCCAGCATCTAGTTATCTACCTTTCTCCCTGTATGGATGTATAATATAAGTACGTACTGTAAGATACCAGTCTAATCGTCATTCCCCTTCTTTTTGTGTCACTCCTCTTGCTCCCTCTTTCTGTGCATTGGGTAGAGTTCGGGTACGATTGTGGGCAAGAAGTCTATCTTTTCTTTCCGTCGCCTACCTTCCTGCACCTCAGTCCTTCATCCATGAATCCCTTAATTAATAGTGCGTCTCTTTCTCTTACACTTGACACCTCTAAATCTCTCCACCGCCTCCTTCTCATTCTCCCAATTCCAATTTCTGGCGCGCCACATCTCTGCCGTTAACCCCTCGCTGTCCTTTAATCTCCCTGTGTTTGGGCCATTCATCCCGTCCCCGCCGCCAACGTCCTACAAGGCCCGCATATCTCCCTCCACCTAAAAATATGCCCCGTCATTTTCTCCGCCGCATTGCCTGTCCTTTTGTGTTTATCGCCGCATCTCCCCCCCCGCCCCCCCCCCTCCCCCCCGCACCCC
>NW_022280041.1:1409622-1424497 GCF_004355925.1 Anarrhichthys ocellatus | reverse complement strand
CCCCCCCCCCCCCCCCCCCCCCCCCCCCCCCGTGTCACCTTGCTTTCCCCCCAAAAGAGCAAGCAAGCTGTGCTGAGGTTCATCTTTCCAAGTGAAACGGTATCAGAATCTCGTAGTAAATAATACACACAAAGGTGTATTTCAAGTAATGCATGAAATGTGTGGGGAGTTTTATGTGCCGACTCGTCTCCGTCTCATCTTATCAGCAATGCACAGCCTCAGCAGTAATCTCATATCACGTCGTTTCATTTCATTTCAAAGAGTTCAGCCGTATTTCTTCTCCGAAGCATTGTTCCTCGTGAGAAAGACATGCACGCGAACACCAACAGCTCTTTGATTTTGTCTAATAAGTCAGGTGCACTCCGCAGTGCATCACCTCTTTGTTTCCCCGCATTGGCAGGCTTGTTTCAACTTTACGTCCTCCTCAACACAAACATCATCCTTCTCCTCGCCGCGTCTGCAGGTCCGCGATGATTGAGCGAAAACAGAGTTTTGCATGAGTAATGCCGTGGCAATCCGCCAATCGCTAAAACGTATGCTGGCATGGACGGGGAAAGGTTCAAACTTAGCACTCCGGAGCTGATTGTGTTCCAGTTATCAAGCACACATTCGTGAGGAACAAATTTTATCTGAACTGTCTGTTTGGATCTCTTTGACCTGATCCATTTGGGCGCCTTTGATAATTCTAGATGATCACCAGAATGCAGCACAGGGATAACGAATCCTGACAACTAAAATGACACACAGAGTTGTTTATATGAAACCAATGAGGCTCGCTCTGCTGATTAAATTAAAGCCGGATTTTGCATATAGATTGGATTGGCAGATTAGAGGAAAACGGAAAATTCTATAATTGCTATAGACAGTTGGGGCTGTGTGCAGTTTCCAGTGTAGGTCAACCGGGAGAGCAAAGCATCAGGGTATAGATCAGTACCAGGAGCTGATTGCATAATGAGCTGCTGTCTAAAGCGCCTTTCACACTGAACCCTGAACCCTCTTACTTCGACATTAACCGGAGGAGCTGTATGTGAGAACACAAATGTCTTCAACAGACTTCACCCCGCCAGCTTACGAGTGCAAAGTCTGTGTGATGTCCGACTGGGCCCATATGTGAATTGAGGCGCTCATTGTCTGGAGAATTCAGACAATGATGTTGGTTCATAAAGCACTGAATTGTATATAGGGATCTTCTGCTACATTGTTAGCCAACAAAACCTCTCATATACTCTCGGACAGGTTCGCTTTCTGTCCCCAGTTTAGTCAAAACTAACAGATAACTAATTTCTGCATCCAATTCAATTTTCAAATGAGTTTTCAGAAACTGAATCCATCAAAGGACGCGTTGCATGAAGGAGGGTCCTTCAGAGGTCCAACATTCACCTCTTCTACAAATAAAACCGTTCAGCCGCACAGAGATCCGAACTCATGGTGCGTTCAGGTTCTCATTAAAAACCTTTAAAGTCAAACATTTCTAATTTTACCACCAGGACATTGCCCTCAAAGAGCCAACAAAGCGTAAAAAACAGTGATCAACTGGGAAACGCTCAATGAGTTTCCTCCATATTCAGGCAAAATAAGACTGCATGTCTCGATCTCATTTCCAACAACCTTTGAAACAGGACTTTGGGAGTGAAAGTGTATTCTTGACCTTGAAGACACAAAAGCGATCCCTTCCACCACGAGATTCTGGAGCTTTTAAATGCATTAAACAAACCTTGTTGGATATTAATGATGTATTTTGCCTAGGGACAAAAAGGAAGAAAGGACATCCTGCCATATCTCCGCTATTAGAACTGTACATGTGTTTTTTTATGATGTCTTAGTTGTTATTCAATGGCAATATCTGCATCTTTACCAGGTGTAAACCTTACATCTGGTGGCATGTCGAGCAAAGTGACATTACGCACTAACACACACAGACTTAAACTAATCAAAACCAAAGTGAAGCCACAGAGGGGGGAAAGGTTTTCAGCATGAAGCGATGAGAGATGAAAGGACACATGGAGAGAGACAAAGATTGAGAAAGACACATGAAGACAGAGGAAGAGGAGTCTGATCATTGTTACCAATGATATCATCCCTTCTCGTCATATTTTGCCACTTGAGCAGAATCATAGAAACAGAATGGGAGTAAGATGGACATTCCCATTTAAATCAACATAGCAGGAGTCAGAGTGGCGGCCATTTTTATGTGTACCGTTGTCCACATGTGGCCGATGTAGGGGGCAAAGTTCTGCATAAACGAAACTGACTTATGGCAAGTCGCAAACTCACTGAGGTTTTGCAGTAACGTTTAAAATGTAAAAGGTACAAAGTAACATCACAAAGCCCAGAGAGCCAGAGTGAATGAGTAAAACTGAACACCTTAATGCTTCATCCACACACATTGAGTGAGTGTAGCATTAATGCATGGTGGGATTAGCATGCTAGCTAGTGGGCAGCTGGCTAGTTGGCTAGCTTGATAATTCCAACATGCTTTAATGCTACACTGGTGACAAAAAATAAGCCAATCCGCAGGCTGAAAGTCCTGTTTGTTTGACCCCTCCACCACCCGTCCCTTCTCGCTCTTAACACTACATTTGTTGCTCTGACTGTCGTATTCTGTTCGTCAGTTAGAGTTAGTTGAGCCTGGTGTGTCTCATAAAGACTCTAAAGGCTGCCTTCTGCATCAAGCCGACGAGAGCGTCGGTATTTGGCTCTCAAACTGAAGAAAAGACATGATTAAAGGCAGCGACATAACATGAAAAGGAAATGCAGTGGATTTCACAAGTGCCCCTGCAAAGTGTGTGTCTTCCCATGTGTGTGGCAGTATCCATGCGTGTGTTTTCTTGAACATGTGTGTGTGTGTGTTTTTTCCATTTATTGCCTTCGTGGCTTCACTAATGTTTGAAGAAGCTATTTGAGTCTCACTCGGTGGCTGCAGATTACCGATAAGGAAGATTACACTGTCAGAATGTATGTGTGTGTGTGTGTGTGTGTGTTTGTACACTCGGAGACAGAGGTTTTTTTTCTTCTTGCTTGGGCATATGTCGCCGTGCATGCGTGCACTCTGTGAGTGTTTTTCTTTTTTTATCCCTCCTCCGGTGAGACCCCACGCACCGTCTGTCTCCGACTGATCTGGTATTCATTGCCACAGAGAGACGGGAAAAGAGATGGAGTAAGAGGAGAGGAAGGAAGGAAGGAAGGAAGGGAGAAATGATGCAAAAGGAGGAAAAGACACAGCGAGATGATACGAGAGAGGAGAGTTCATAAGCGAAAAATAAAGTAGAGTGTTTATGCCAAGAGGTTATTATTTTTCATTCACGCCTAAACTGTCTCAACAGATGTCTCCACTCTCCTAAAAACTGTCTCCTCCAATGCAGCAATTTTAGATCCTGATATTCGATGTCACCTGCGCTTTCCAAAAATGACTGTTTTTATCGTTATGTCTGCAGCCATTTTGTAAGAGCAGGTGCTGCAGACTCTCGTTTTTTTGTTTTGTGCCTTTCTATTTTTTTCTCTCTCCTCTTCCCCAAATGGTGGATCTGGTGAGAGAAAGAGGACAGAGCAGCTGAAGAGGTGAGATGGGCGTAGGAGGAAGAGGCAGGAAAATAAAAGGATGGGAGGGTGAAGGAAGAGAGGGCTGGAGGAGGTGTTTTCCATCCTGTTTGTTTTTCATTAGGGTTTTTCAAATCTAATGAGAGGCTAAGAAGGAGACAAGAGGGAGACAGGAGGACCGAAACAGAAGCCACACACACAGAGAGATTAAAGCAAATATGCAAACACACGGAAAGGAGATCCAGAAAATGATGTCCACAACAGAAAGACGAGACGGAAAAATGATTAAAAAAATAAAGAGAACGAGAGAGATAACATGCATTAATAGACCGAAGGCGTAATAACGCTGTCGGGCTTACTGGTCCTGCATACCAATTTAACACTCAACACAGGGAGTGTGTGTGTGTGTGTGTGTGTGTGTGTGTGTGTGTGTGTGTGTGAGAGAGAAGGTGACGGCGAATGATTCACAAAAACATGTTTCCTCCCTTGTGTCACTTTGCATTACGGGACCAGGACATGCTGTGTTCAGTTGTTAGCAGTGACAGGAGACAGCCGGGAGTCACGGGGTCAGATTAACAAACTAAGGTTTTGCAGTTATTACTTGGTGCCATAAACCGAAAACCCACTAGAACACATCAGCGAGCAGAGACCTTGCACAGTGCTGACAGAGCTAACGGTGAGGGGGAACCAGAGGATGGGCGCTCGTGAGCTACCCAGTTGGGGCACGCTCACGTGCACTAACATGCACACACATGTCAACAAAGCAAGGAAAAGGGAGAGCGACTTCACTAGACATTACTCCACTAAACCTTTACATATAACAGTTGTTTTCTCCTGTATTAATGCTCTGAATGACACCTGATGATTCATGCGTTGGTGTTTGCTGACAAAAGGAGACGAGGTGAAAGATTAGAGAGATTTGTTACACTAAGAGTTTAACAAATCCAGGATATACCAGCTTGGATCTGGACCCAAAATAGATTTGGCTGAACCGAACCAGGTCAGAGCCAAGTGAACCCAATTCCCCCCCTAGAAATTACGTGTGATAGAAGGTAGGTCGAAAGAACTAATAAATTACATTCGAAGGACGACATCAGGGACGACAAAAAGGGGTTTAGGAATCGTCTCCTCTCCCGTCTCTTACTTTGACTTTCACCTCACTAGTTTCTAAAGAACCAGATCGATAGAGCCTGCCCTCTTCCTCGCCCGTACCCGTCATTATACTTCCCTCTTCCACATCCTCCGCAAACAAAACATCGAGGTCAAGATGAAGGGCCAAGGGTGAGAGTATGGGAAATGTTTTGGGCCGATCTGTTCCGTCGTCGTGGTGCTTCGCAGCCTTGAACACACACAGACAGGCTTGGGTTTTAATTTCCCTGCGGGCCCACAAAGAAAACTCAGTGTTTTAAGTCCAAAAATATCAACTTACCAGCATACGTTATAAAGTAATACTATCAACTGAAAAGTTTATTCTGCATTTTGTAGCATTGAGGTGAAAACTGAAGGAAAAATGAGACAAAACAAGGAATTCAGAAGCTACTGAGAGCTGAGCTTCCAGGTCATGAACATGGGAATGTACACTGATCTCTTGCCAATGTGAAATGCATGAATGCTGAAACTATGTGGAAGAACTGCAAGAATCTGGCTGCAATGAAATTGATTGGAAGACAATGGGAAACACGCAACTGCTCTGCAGAAATACGATTTTACTTATTATTTAGAAATCAGAGTCAGGAGTTCAGATAGTGCACAACATCTTCTTCTTGCTCAGCAGTCAGCAGATTGATGTGCCCTTGAGCAAGTTGCTAAAGGCAAAAGTGTTTATAGCTGTTTGTAATAGCCCTACTCGAAGGTGGAGTGGAAAGCCCGCCATTATAGAGAAGGGCGAGACGTGATATTCATACAAATGTGTATAATGGTGCACACTTTCCTACAGTCTCTCCTTAAAGGCATAATGTAACACGACTCCCATCTACGGCGTGGATGGACACGAAACACTTTTGATTGAATCATCGATACAAACGTTGAACAGCCGTGTTCGAAAATATCTGGTTCTTTGACAAAATGTTGAAGGCGCAGGTTTGTGTGTATTGGTGCCATGGAGACATTAAGGGGAATATATGCGGATATGATGGCAAACAATCACAAATATTTACTTGGAAAAGCCCCCAAATGAAGATAATTTTACTCAAAACACAACATAACAGAAAAACTTTCAATACAAATACCAAAAGGTGCCATTAGAAATTAATAAAATGTATATATATATATATATATATATATATATATATATATATTGTACTGTATGCGTGTACAAGATTATGATGGTTTGGATTTTAGGTCAATAGTAATTAATTCAGACATTATGGCGTTTTATTTACAAATTCAACAACAAACAATCTGACTTCACTATCAGTCGATTTGAGCCCGTTACTGGAGATTCCGATACCGTTCTGCTCTTCAGCTAAAGCACACCGGCACCTTGAAACAACAGTCATAATTTGAAAAACGCAGTTAAGCAACAAGAGCCGACAAGATGCGCGACCTGCCCAGGATGCGGTTCTAATGAAGTCGAATAGCTTTTGGACTCCTGTGTAATGTGGTGCATCCTCCCTCTGTGAATCATTGTCCACAGTCTGTTTAAAAGGTGGCCGCGCTGTCCATTTACTCGACCCGCTAACTCACTCAGATGTGTTAAATGGAGCGTGGGCTGGACCGGTAGTGGGAGTATTTCCGCACCCTGAGTCAGCCTTCTCTGAATAAATGAATAATTTGGCCGTGTGCGAATGTGTTTTTCTCTGTTGGAAAACAAAGGCAAGTTTTCACGTGTGTTTCCATATCTATTTGTCTGATGCGTGTACAGTATGTGTGGGCGACGGGAGTGTGTGTGTGTGTGTGTGTGTGTGTGTGTGTCCTCCTCACATGAGGCCAAGTTTGGACTTGCCCCAAGCTGAAATGACGTTTTTCAGTTTTCATCTCTCTCGTTATCTCTTCCTCCCTCTCTCTACTCAAAGAAGAAACATGAAAATGCATTTGAAAAGTGTCAGGCAAAACAAGATGAAATGGACGAGGTACCGGATCAGGCTCTGGCATGTTTTCAAACTATGTGCCGCCAGAATTTATTTAAATAAATGGCAGGTAGATTAAATCTGCTCGTATGATATCCGTGCCCAAAAAAATCAACCTCCTCTCCAAAGAACATACGGGATATTTATGTAGAATGCATCAACCTCTGATATGAGACTAACCATCTGTAGAAACAGACAGACAGACCCACCGTTCTTCTCCGTCATCCCTCAATATATCAGTCCTAATGCAGAGTACGTTCCCTGTTTTGCTTCCGATAGATACAGAATCATTAGCTCTTCCTCTCCCTCTCTAGATGGGCTTGTTCAAAGACAGCTGCTTCCTACTCCACCATCCTACATGCCCGTACCAACGAGCATGTAATACGTTTTCCCTCCCACATTCCCTTTGCAATACGTCCGAAACAAATGTTTCGCATCCGTTGCTGCTGGCTGATTCATGGGAGGACTTAACGCTTCTCAGATGGAGCGAGTCGATCCCTCCACTCGGCAGAAAACGTTGGGTAAAAAAGGCTTTTACTGTCGGGAAGTTTGTCTTTTCCCGTAAATGTGAATGGCGGAATAAAACCGACCGACCACATGCATCCAGCATGTCAGGTTCCTCTTTTTCCTGAGAGTTTTAAACCAGCAACTCCCAGCAGGTAAAGCTTTCAGGTGAAGCCCCGGTGCTTCTGAGGAGCCCCACTGGAGCACAACACTATCTGATATGTTCCTCTGAACTCCCCTGAGCTCGCTCTACTGTTAGAGATCATTGCAACATTGGTTATTAGCTGCATCCCTGCACTAAAGTGTTCTTACACTCGATTGCCAGTTCATTAAGTACGTAGCTAAAACGAACGCGCTCTAATGCCTTTTGGACAATGTAGTTTCTTCTGCTGTTGAATTACACAGAGAGGTGTTTGCTATTCAGCCTCATTGACATAAGTGGACTAAATGACAGATCATACATTCATGTATTTAAATAGAACAAGCAAGCTAGAAATACAGTAACTTGTTGATCTTTACATAAACGGTTCTTTGAACTGCTTTTCTCTCCTTCCTTCCAGCTCTTTTCCTCTTCTACCCTCCTCCATCTTTAATGTTTCCTCTTGTACACTCTGACAACATCGAGAGCAACCCCCCCACCCCCCCGCCAGAGACAAACAACTGTCAGGCGCCCGACTGCAGGTCTCCGCTCTTCCTTCCCCCCTGGTGCCATTGCTACGCCTATTAGCCACGAGCTAATTACCCAGCGGCCCTCCCTGCGGGATTGGCTAGCCCACCTCTAAGCTAATTAGCATGCACCTGATTGAACGGGCAGGGCTGGCCGAGCAAGTGGAACTAAGAGTGACAGACGTGGAGACACTGTCGAGGTAAAATTAGACAAAGTGGGAAGGGAGATGACGGGGTGAAACAAAAAGCTACGTTAGCCGTAGCGCTAATTGGGAGAGGAAACATTGTGCAAAATGTTTGAGAATCTCTTAAAGGGAGATTGTTGGTGATTAGTATTAACAACCCAGTGGAGCAGGCACCAAATTGGTCGCAACATTGGGGGCGTGATGCTTTTCTATTGTTCATTAACCACAGCAGAACCTTTGTATAGCTTGTCATCTGTGTAGCACTAAACTGGAATCTTTCAAGGGTCATTATGCTGCCAGAGCTCCATGGCGCCGCTGCAGTGCTGCAGTAGATAATAAGCACAGAGAGCTCCACTTTTCTGTGTTGGCCCCCGGAGGAGCAGCTCCGTCACTGAGACCACCCACTTCTATATAGAATACGGGTGGAGGGGGAAACTGTGGGGAAAGTCCTGTGAAGCAGTTGTTGTTGAGCAGAGTTCCTGTAGGTGTTTGAAGACTTCTACATACGGAAAAAAGATGTGATTATGCACCAGAATGTTAAAAAGAAACCTTGGAAAAGTGTGTGCATGAAACAGCTTCTGTCACTTTCTTTGTGTGGCTTGTCCTTGAGAGTCGAAGCGGGCATGTGACAGGTGTGTGCGAGACGTCTCTGCGTGTCTCAGCCTCCACATTGCAGGCGCTGTGTGGTACTCACAAACACACACAGCATGCACAATGAGGAGGCCTCGAACACGCCTCTACACGGGGCTCATCAGTGACTTCCACAGACTGTTTCACTGATTGCGCTTGGTGTCTCGCATCGTTCAAGGTACAACTTGCTCAACTGAAATTAAATTCTTTCAACCTCTCTTATTCCTCCGCACAGCATCATTCTTTTTTAAAAATAGTTTTTCTTTTGAGCATTTTATGCTTTTAATAAATAGCTGAAAGAAGAGAGATGGGAAACAGATGCAAAGTGGTGACATTGTGGTTCATGGTCAGCATCTTGACCCGCCCAACACCCTGCACATTAGAAACTACGTAATGCAAACCAAAAGTGGCTGATGCACATCAAGTACACACGACAAACTATGTGGTTTACACCAGAAACACGCTAACAGCTATGATTGATGTAGTCCATGGTGGAACCAACGAGTATGAATTAGAAACTAGTATAGAATCTAGTAAGTACTGTCTGATTGCACTTAAAGCTATGAAGTGCGCAGTGGACCATATTTGGACTGCGGAGGAGTGACGTAGAGATGCTGTATACGGCTCTGGTCCTGTCAATTCATCACAGAACAATTCATCACAGAACCCAAATGATCCCAATGAGGGTGATCGGTTACGGAGAGAAACCGTCCTTAAAAACGGATGTAAATTCTCTCTGCATTGCGTTTTTAACTCCACTGCTCCACTGTGGCATTTTCCCCTGTGACTCAGTCTTTTGGATCCCCCACCCCCCCACTCCCTGAACTTTAAATTAGTGCATGTAGACTAATCAGGGCTCTCTCCACCGGGCTTCAACTTTTATGATTAAAAAAAATGAGGCGACAAGAGTTACACCGTACTTGTTTTTTTAATAAGGCCTGTGACAATGGCTCCTCGTACACCCTTTAATGAGCCGCATGCCCCGGGGTGTGAGCCAGTGCTCCTTTGGGTGTCACTTTAAAAAAATACTGAGCATGCTGTGTTGAGCCAGGAGGACCTGTATTGCCTTTCGACCATTCCCTGCCCCTTACCCAGTACAGATTTTGCTAATTGCAGACGGTAACCCTGAATTTACCTGATATTAATTAACTGGATTCACTGTATAAATTATCTTTAATGCATACATTTTGAGATCATCCTGCAGATATTTAGGGTTTTTTCTAACCCGTAATCCTCCCCAAATTCAATAAAGACGTAAAATTAAAAATTGGCTTAAACTTATATTTGTTTTAATAATCAATGACGAACAACAAAAACTTTATGTCAAGAGTGATACATGTTTTTAGGTTTTTTTAGTATTTGATTTAAAAGATGTAAAATATCTAAATAGGACTTTTAAGGTTTGCATATGACACTATATTTCCAATTATGGATGCGAACCAATAATGCACATTTGTCAATGAAACTGGATTATGTTGACGCATCTGTGGTCAAAACTGTTCTTTAACCTCCATATTCATGCATCCACTACTACTCACAAAATACAAACATAAATACAAACTCACCCTCTTCCCACGACCACCAGCCGTGTACCAGTTTCCCATGAACAACCTGTGACAGAGAGAGAGTTTCACATCCCTCCACGTCCTCCATGACCACTTTCAGACTAATTGGAGGGAGAAGAAAAGGAAACGTTTACTTTATTGTGACAGCCAAGGACAGAGCACCTTGGTTAAAACGTAACTTTTAATGGTCCTCATGTTCCACCTGTAACGGCCAAGATCCTGATAATTAAACCCCAAAGGTAAAATTCTAAATGTTCCTTTCTTACACACACAGCAGATGCTTTAACTGGCTTTGTTTGTATTAGACATACAGTACAAAGCAGACGACAAACAACAGTCCTGAAAAGCAAAGTCAACGTGGAAGTTCCTTAACTTTGTACTAGTGTCCACCAGGGGGCGACTCCTCTGGTTGTATAGAAGTCTATGAGAAAATGACTCTACTTCTCTCTTGATTTATTACCTCAGTAAACATTGTAAACATGAGTTTATGGTCTCAATCTTTAGTTTCAAGTCTTCTTCAACACAGCATGATGTTCATTTAATACATTATGGTCCATTTAGAGTCAAACAGACCATAAAGCAGGGGATGCTTTAGGGCGGGGCTACACATTGATTGACAGGTCTCTACAGGTCTCTCAATTAAACGATGCAACAGCGAACATGTTGCTCCCTACAGTTGATGCATTTCCTCCAAGGGCCTACCGGTAAACACCTTGCACTCCTTGCTCATAATTGGTCGAGAGACTAACCGAGCAGGAGGAGATACACAGTGGACCTTCTCCAATGACTGACGGGGTATTAATATGTTTGACATGGAACATATTACTCAAGTGCAGAAGATGTTACAGAGCCTATAGCGTCTCTCTGTCTTCATATCCACATCGGTTATCTTTTCATCTAAATTTCGAGTGCACAATGGGAAATTTTGAAGAAAGATTTTCCACAAGAGAGTGAATTATATTTTGTTTGTTTTGCGTTGTAATAATTCCTCAACAAATTAAAATGCATGCAATTGAGACACGAACGTAACGCCGTACCCGTCGTCCAATCAGAGCATCAGTCTCTCATTCACAAACTCGCTTATTCCCGCTCTCTTTCTGCCGCTCGTCTGGCAGTCGCCCCTTTGCCCTCCCGGCTTCTCCTTCCACCAGATGACTCAAACATCGGAGACACCTTTCCTGCAGAGTCGGCCCGCCAATGTTCTGCTCCAGACGCAGATCGTGTGGGCGGGGGAGTCTGAGTCAGCGTTTGTAACTGCGTAAAAAAATAATAATTCTGCATCCTAAACAAAGGGCGGAGAAGTCTTTTCTATCTCAAAAAGTTAGATCTGCAATGTCTCCTGGGCCAATCAGAGTAGTTCTGAAAACGCTGCAAGTTTAGTCAAAATAAAGATGCCGAATGGATAAATAGAAAAGAAGTACAACATTCCCGTGGATCATAGGATTGTAGAAGCCTCAAAAGAGTTGTATCCCCCAAAAAGAATAGAAGCTCTGAACACTTCATTTGCATAACAACCAACTGCCACTGCCAACAAAGAGTACTTGTGTCCAACTCTTCAACACTCCCACAGCTCAGCCAGTGAGCTCCATGCCTACTTTTAATGATCAGAATAGCAAGAGCTGCCAACTGTTTCATCACTGATCGATGCATTTCCATCCGGTGTTGTTAGTGTCCGAACCACAATGATTCAGAGCAAGTGCACTAGCGTTTCCTTTCACCCCGTCTCCCAGCCACTCAGCCACTGGCTCATTATGACTCAAATGGCAGCAGGACAATCACTCTGGATTTGGCACTTCACAAATTTTAGGACCGAATTATTTAAATGAGGGATATTTAGGGGTTCGTACCGAGGCGTCCGATCAGCTGCCAAATATTTGTTGTTGTCAAAGTCTCCAATGACGGATGGCGATGTCAGCCGGTTGTTCAGTCCACCGCTTTGGTCCAGAAGTATCTCAACTATAAGATGGATTGCCAGGAACTGTTGTGCTCACATTCATGGTCCCCAGAAGATGACTCCTACTGACTTTGGTGATCCTCTGACTTTTCAGCTAGTGCCACCAGCAGGTTAAAGTTTCCACTAATCTCTGAATTATAACAACTTTGCAGATTTTCTAACTTTTCATCCGGCACTATCATTTGGTCAACATTTTTATTTGGTTTAAGACCAAATACATTGAAGAAGAAGACTTTGTGTTAAGTGGCAATTAGCGATATTAGCATGCTTACATGCTAAAATAGAACGGGGGTCATGGTAAACATTATACCTGACAAACAATCCGCATCAAAAACACACTTTTCTTTAATAAATAAACACCTCCGCTGAATGTTTATATAAGAAAGTTTCAGTTTTCTGCCATTCACCTGCTTGCTATTGCTCTTTAAGAGAAAATCCTGGCAGTTTGAAAAGCAACACAAACTATTTTCAGCTGGTGACATATTTGCCATTTTGTCTTGTGCATTTACAATTTATTTCACAACAAGTTTACACTTTTGTCCCGTCTGTTCGCGTCCCGCGTAGGTTTTTATATAAAGTCCCCAGGAGAGTGGATTATTCCGGTGAAACTCTGACTCCCATCGAGCCTCTGTCTCTATGAGCATATATTGCACATGCTGTTCCATCGGAGGGACCCGAGAATCTTTGACTGCAGGTTTCGGTAGCATCTCGCTAACCTTTAGCGGAGGTGGATGATGAATCCAGCAGCGCTTAGGGAGCACAACTGTGGGTGTTGCTGCCGCTGCTAGACTGTAATTATGCAGCAGCAGCATAAAGATACAACAGTGTCCTTCTGTCTTTCACGCTGCATTCAAAGCATCGATGTCGATCCTTGTTTGTACTAACATATCATTATTTTGAACCATACTTATAGAAATTATGATAAAACAAAAAGATAATCTTTTGATATTCTGTGGTGTTTAAATTGACCTCATCCTTTTCATTCCCACTTCAAGTTTCGAAAAAAACTGGCACATCTATAGACTTTTGGCCAACCTTCATTAGATTTGACACATGTTAGAGGATACACAGACACATATCATTTAATGTAAACTTTAGCTGTGCACAACTGTCTATGTGCAGCAACTGCACAGAGCGGAGAGGCTCCCCGAACAGAACGGCACAATCAGGCCTTCGGGGCAACATCAGCGCATGAAAGCAAACAAGCAGTTTTGAATATATGAATAGAAAACTAAAGACGGTGTGTGTGTGTGTGTGTGTGTGTGTGTGTGTGGGTGTGTAAGAGACAATTCTCCCACCGGACCTTCAGGGTCAGAAGGCTAATAGCAACACGCTATTACGACGTGAGTGAGTCATTCTCCACCTCCGGGCTGGTGTGGCATCCCTGCAGTAATTTGCAATTATATTAAAAGCTGCGTCAGAGCACAAGTTTCCTCTTCTAGATTTATGTAGTTCTCGAATTGCGCCGGGAACAACTGAGTCAGTGCTGATGTGTGTGTGTGTGTGTGTGTGTGTATGTGTGTGTGTGTGTGTGTGTGTGTGTGTATGTGTGTGTGTGTGTGTGTGTGTCTGTGATTTGATGGAAATCAAGGTATTTTTTTTAAGAACCGTGGTTCTGACGTGTGATGACCTTTTGTAATCTCATTTAGGTCTCATTTACTAAAGCATTTTGTATCCTAGAACAAAACATTCAAATCTCTTTACCTTGTGTTAACCATGGACCTTAATTCAGGCATTTCAAAAAACCCATCGACTTTACACACACACACACCGAGTCACCCCTAAGATGTGAATACATATTGGCAGAAGTCTGCCTGTCTTCCAGGGACCTTTCAAGAACCTTCAAGTATATCTATGGTGCCAGTCTGATTGTGGTGATCCAGAGAACCACAGTCCTTCACTGATCTGAGTCAGCAGGTCTGAAAAGTGTCCGTCATCTCCTTGACACCTTGTCTCTGCATCTAAAGAAGTCCATTTCAGCAAACTGGTGTCGGTATTTGGTGCAAAAGTGCGGAAAGACGCTGAAAGGGTGCGAGAACCAGCATGCCTTATGGGCTTCTCCGAAAACCCAATTGAACGCTGTGACTGGTAAGAGCTGCATGTAGGTGTGTGTTTTGTTTGTGTGAGTGGGTGGAGGCTGTGAGGTGTAGCTGAGATGACCTCTTTGTGTGTGTGTGTGTGTGTGTGTGTGTGAGTGAGTGTTTGGTAGCCTGAAGAAATCATCTCGTGTTTTGAATTCTCACTTGAATTCTCTTTGCTGCATCCGTGGTCGAGTGTGTTCTGTGGATATGTGTGCATGTTCAAGAATAACTAATTGATCCGGTTACCAGTGAAGAATAACATGTCTCTGACACGCACAGACGAAGCAGCGTTATTTGTTCAGCCTTTGATCACAGAGGCAGCTCAGGAGTTGCACTTCAAGATGATGCTGGATTGACAGCAAAGATTTTAAAAAAAACGGTTCCCTTTCAGTCCTAAAAACTTTTACTTTAACTACAAATGACGTAATTAACATCACCACCGAACACTTTCCACACCAGAGGAGCTCATCGTTTTGAATTTATGTTCCACATGAATCTAATTAGACTAATAACCTGGTTCATAGAGCACACAGAACCAAAACAAGTGGCAGACCAGACCTGATGGCCATCAGGGTGAATAAATACAGCCCTTATGAGCACTGTAATATAAAATAACATTCAAAGGGCACTGCAGCCATGAAGAATTAGACGGTCATAAGGAGGGGGGGGGGGGGGGGGGGGGGGG
>NW_022280041.1:1401435-1409522 GCF_004355925.1 Anarrhichthys ocellatus | reverse complement strand
GGGGGGGGGGTCCAGCAGAGGCTGAGATATCCTGACGTTTCACCCCTAGTCTGGGTCAAGGGTAAGAAATACTGGATCCTACACTTCCCATAATGCAATTCAACAACATAGACCCTCACTGCCTGTTTAACATGATGCTTTAGGGCGGGGCTACACGGTGATTGACAGGTCTCTACCAGAGACGTATACGGCGTCTCTACGTCACTATTACAAAGTCCAAATATGGTCACTAAGGTGCAATGGTTGCAAAAAACAAGATGGCGATGGCGAAAAACAAAGATGGCGACGACCCAAATGCCGAACTAGAGGCTTCAAAACCGCATTCCACAAACCAATGGAGGTCGTCACAACGACTACGTCCACTTCTTTCTACACTTCTTATCACAGTTTGATGGTTTATGTGTGAGCTGACTGAATTTGGCATTCCAAAAATGATTAGTTAACAGTTAACAATATTTTTACTCCGCACAATTGTGTTCTTAAGCCATCTATAGCGGGGAAAACAGTGCCATTTCCTCAAATGACTCCAATTCTGTAATTTATTTTTTTGGCCTACTTTGCTTCAGCTAATTGTCGATAATTAATGGAAAAAGCCAAGCACCTTGGCAGCGGTTCCTCAGGACTGATATTCAGTGTAGCGTACATGAAACCTCACTGAGAGCAGAGCTGTTAATCATGGTCGTTTCCAACACAAAGAAGAAGTGATATCCCTCTTTTTTCGGGGGGAAAAAGCCAGCGATAGCGTGTGCATCGATAGACTGAAAGTGCAGATGCCAATAACTATTATGTTGCATTGTGTTTGTGTGTTAATGTGTGTAGCTGTTGGAGATGAGATATTGGATTCCACTCACAGTTGCTGGCCTCAGTTGAAGAGTACAAGCTAAAGAGCCTTAATATGCAGCAAGTGATGTACGACTGTCTGCTCCCTCTCTCTGTCTTCCTGACTGTCCTTTGTCTCTCACACCGTTTTCCTTTGTAAAAAAAAAAGCTATTATCACAGTTTCTGTTCATCATCACACCTTTAATCGCTGACGTTTAAATGACTCCCTGAGTAATGGTTTTGAAATCAATAAAGGCTTCTTACACCAACCTGAAAAATTGATGAAACTACTGCAGAAATAGTCCACGACTTCAAACAAACACGATGAATCAAGTCAGTCAGCTTTAAAGCAAACGCTCTTCAACAAAATTCAAGGTTGGCAGCAGATGTGCAGCAGATCATGAAGCTTCTTGCCGTCACGAAAGGTCTTCCATAGTTTGTTTTTGGTGATGTATATCAAAGGTCGGTGCAGTACAATCAATACCTCAAACAGCCTTCAGCAATCCTTAAAGACCCCTGACATGGACAAAAGTAATCATTCTATAACCGACACTCTGACTTCAGCTCCAACTCCAACACGCAGACATCTCGTGTTCGCTTGTTTATTCAAACTTAATAATATAAATCTTGCAACTCAAACCAAAGCTTGCTGGAACATGATTACTCAATGCTACTCAGACAGCAAACGGAAACCAGAACCTTTCTGACACCAAACTCTTGACTCGTTGCATGAATGCAGAATATGTCGCGGTCCAAATCGCACCAACGTCCACACTGCACATCCTTGGGTGCCCATCAATGCACGCGCCAAGTGTGAAGTAGATCGAATGAACGGTTCTCAAGATATGTGAAGAACACACAGACAGAAACACAGAGTTTCACTGCTTTATATTATGATTGCACTGGTTTACCCAAGAAAACATGCACGGGAGACCTACCACACTCTTTCTATCCCGTGCATGTGCACATAAACACACACACACACACACACAGACTCATCTGTATATTACAATGTCAAACAAATAATTATACACACACTTACACAGCATTGCGTGACTGCAGGTCTAAACAAACAAGATTTGCATGACTAAAAATACCTCAGGGAAACCTGCTGTTTGTGTGTGTGTATGTATGTGTGTGTGTGTGTGTGTGTGTGTGTGTGTGTGTGTGTGCTGTGTGACCACTCATGCATGGATGCATGCAGGTCTTACCGGCACGTGCACAGGGGATCACACAGAGAGACACATTTGTCCTGTAAAAGTGATCTGAACCGATACAAAGCTGACACACAGTTATTGTTCATTTCAATGATGGAGAATGATGGGAGAGAGAGGGAGGGAGGGAGGGAGAGAGAGAGAGAGAGAGAGAGAGAGAGAGAGAGAGAGCTATATAATCACAGGCAGAGTGAGACAGGGAAAGTGCTGTCATCTGCAAAAAGACACAGGGTGATGGGCTGATGACTTTACGCTCCGTCGGTCTGCAGCCGTCTCGACGGCGACACGTCGAAGGTGGAGGGTCAAACTCGTTCCCCTCCGTTGATTCTCTAACTGGAGAGATCAGCGCCGGCTATCGGACGCACTTCCCCTCCTCTCTGACATCGCTCTCAGCTGAACACAAACTGTGCCGTCATGAATTATAAACAGTGACAAGATGAGTCAGAGAATATCTGAATACCAGAACAGCATGTAGTGACTTAAAGTCCTCATGAAACCTCTTTAACATCTCTTGGTTTATCTTCTGGTATTCCTTCGGTTTTTCTCTTGTTTTGATCCTTCCACGCCGTCTCTTTCTGTTCGCTGTCAGGCTTTCTCTGCCTCTACATCTTTCCTTTTGATTTCCATTTCCTTCCAGTTTGTTTGTGTTCCTTCTCCGTTTGCATCAACCTTGTATGTTATTTATGTTTCCTGCCTACACTGTGTCAAGAGGTATGTTTGCTTCCAGACTTTGTGTCTGTCTTAATACCACTTCCAACTCCAACTCTCCTTGAGCTGCTACACTTCAGATACACTGCTCCCTCTTGTCCCATTACTGCCTGCGAAACAAGAAAATGCTAAATATGGCCGTCTTGTTCTGGAGGTGAGAACATACATGAAGGAGCACAATTGTTGCATCACATTTGGAGGTTAAACGTTGACAAATGAAATCTAACACTGGTATTTTAGAGCAGAAGTAAAAACAGCACAGTGTATTAAATTCAAAGGAGGAGTTGAAACATGACCGTCAGGACTTCATTTCCATCAGTGGTTGACAGCAGCTGCTGATCATCTGCGGGGGACAGAGGCCTCCAGCCGGTATTTGATACCTCACAGCTGGACGAGTTTCATCAGATCAGTGGGAAAGTCACTCATCTCCGTGTTGGTGATCAATCATCACAACACGGCGAGGGCGGAATCTGGAAGCATCAGATGCATGAATGCATACCTTCAACAGTTCAGTGCTGACACACAAGTAGTCCTTGTGCTTTGTGCGAGCACAGCGTCTGTGCAGCGACATGGAGCGAAATAAGAACGGGTTCTCAGCAGTGCTGCCCAGTCGTATGACTGCTAGGTCCTAAGTACACCAGCTGTGGGTACCGATCTACTTGGCCCACACTCAAGCAGAGATGTGGGAGCTCCTCCACCAAGTAAGCAGGTCTAACAGTGATATGTTGGCAGGAAAAGCCTACGTACTATTGTATGAGGATGAGTTGCATAGGAGCGTACAATGTGATTCTTGCATCAGCACCTTTAGAGCTGTAAAGCTGTAAATTACTAAACTTGCTCACACACACACACACACACACGGTTGCAATCGAAATTTCGCCTCAAGCTGATTATTCCCCTTAGAGAGAGTATTGATGAACACATAAAAATGCTTCTTGATGAAGTCCTCCGCCATGTCTTTATTGTGAGCAGTAATAGTAATCAGCACATTCCTGAATTCATCCCTGCATTCCTGTTGGAGATGAAGCCAAAGAGCAGAAGTGATTATGAAAGTGTAATGCTCGTCTGAGCTGCTGATTTGCATTTTGTTTATGCGGAAAAGACTGCAGAGGCAGCTTCACGTCTCCTTGCGAGGGGGGTGAGTGGCACCTTTCGTGAAGAGAGGAACATCTTCTATCAGATACGAGGGGGGTCACACGTTTGTTCCAGATCTGTGCTCACACCATACTATCGTAAGAGACGAGGGCAGAGGGCAAACTTGTGACATATTTGCGATACTCAAAAAAAAATTGATTTCCAGTAGATTTATTTCTTCAAGAGGTGTTCCAGTAGTTAAATTCCACTCTATGCTTTTTGTTCCTCATCCCTCCATCGGCCTTCATCACCTCCCCCTCATCCGACAACTCCTCCTCTCGTCTCTCTACCTCCGCATCGCTTAATTTATCCCTCCGCCCGTCCGTACCTCCATCACGCGAGGTGCTCATCCCCTCCCTCATCCATCCATCCACTCCTCTCTGAATCATCGCTCCATTGTTATTCCCTCCTCACGCTCATTACTCACTCGCTCCTCGTCCCTCTTCGGTCGGTCGTTTCTCGGCCCAGCTGTCGTTACTCACTTCATTCATGAGCTTTCGCGCCGTCTCGCTCGCTCCGTCTCTTTTCTCATCGTTTTGTGTTTTTTTTTTTTTATCACAGGCAGAATTGGAGTCACTTTGCTTCGCAGAGGACGATGAACAAACGGTCATTTGTATCAGTGGCAAAAATGGTGAAATACTAGACGTATGAAGTGGAAGCCAACGGGCAAAAGGGCGCTATGGACAACAGGCTGCTTCTTTTAATCATCTAACTATTCCCGTCATCTGTCATCCTCTGGGCATCACTTTCCGTCAGTAATTCAAACTCCATCTTTCTCTGCAAGCCTTCATCCGTCTCCCGACTTTTCACTTCTTCGCCTCTCTCTTTGTCCATGTTTAATTTTTATGTGATGCCTTTGTTTCATTCTTATTCTCCTCCAAAAGTGATCCCTCTCTTTATTGACTCTTTCTTTCTTTGTCCCATTTAAAACCCCGCTTTGATATTTGTACAGCCCTGTGTCTTCTCTAGTGCAGCCGTTCATTCAGGATCATTCTTTTGTTTGGTACAAAACGTTAATTAATGGTTGTGACAATGTGAGAGGTTTGGTTTATGCAGATCTGCTCGTGTAGCTCACTGCTGACTTTGATCATAAGTGCATCCTCACAATGTCAAAGCAGATCCAAGCAGGTGAAGCTGGGGAGGAGGCGGGGCCACAGCACCGAGCCACATCAGACGTACCAGCCTGGAGGCGAGTTAGCAGTGTAAGTATATGATAACGACTGAATGAGAGTTGCTAATTCATGTTAATGCTGACTTTTGAACAAGATCTGCAATGTTAAAAACGTATCTGCGGCTACCTGCTTGTCATGGTGATTTGATTACTTCTCTATTTAAATGAACTCTCTCATTTTGTCCTCTGCAAAGCTCAGGAGTGACTGAAGTACCCTTCAACCGATCACTGACCTCTCCATCAGGTATCCGGGTGCTGCGCTGCAGCTCACTTTGACTCATCCGGAGGCAGAGATTTGTTTTTGTTGAAGGCAAAATGTATAAAAAGCCGCGATCCAATTACCTGGTGTGTAAAATTGCTAATAAACGTATCTGACTCTGCAGTGTGAAGGTGGGCGGTGACAACAGGTCATGCTAATCCTCCCAAGCAAAAGGACAAAAGCCATGAAGCAAATGTGGGTATGAGCGCGCACGATAAGAGATGGGGAACGTTTGAATCCATGTATCTCGTTGCTCATCATGTCAAATTCATTGTTTTTGTTTTAGTCCCTGTTCTTCTTCTACGGGACGCTCTTTGATGAAAAAAAAAATCTGAATGTAATATGGAAGATGACTTTGAAGTGTCGCTGACACGTCCGAGGCTCGTCGCGATGTTTACTCTCGTAATCATTTTCTGCCACGATGTCTGGCGGTTATCAAAGCGTTCTCCTGCTGTGACAGATATTTGAGAGGATCAAAGGAGAACAGGTGAAAAAAGATGTGAAGAGAAGAGAAGGGACTCGTGAAACGGACAGGCCTCTAACTACGATGACAGGTGATGCTCTTTGTTCATATCAACAGAGACTTTTAAAAATGGCTGATATGATTCAAATCCTCCAAACATCCGAGACTAAATGAATGTATCATTGACCAACTGTCAACACTAACTGGCCCATATAAAACAAACTTGATCCCGTCACTCGTGGCGCCAATATCACAACTATAACCAGTTCAACAATCATAACAAGAGTCCCTGCCTTCAGTAAATACATCTGACAAGATATTGTGTTCAGTGTGTGTGTACGAGAGGGAGAAAGAAAAGTGTTGGACACAAACCAAGATGGGGGTCATACGGCACAACCATTTACGCAGCAACATATTGTGCGAGTGTGTTTTGTGTGCATTTCACCTCCTCCAGCGAGAGAGCAAACACATTCCTAAAGCTCTCAGATTAGAGCGAGGCAGTGGATTTGGCCGCGCTTATCGACGGCACAGCAGAGCAAAAGTGAGTTTCTCACCTAGACAGATGGACGAACACACAACTGCACGCAGAGGAAGAAGAAGGCCGACCGGTTCACTGCAGAGTGAGAGAGTGAGGAAGTAAAGAGAGATGTCTTACTGTGTGTAGACAAAACCGATTAACTGTCAGAAACGCCGCTACAGTAGCTGTTGGAACATAGTTATGAGTTTCAATATCTTTTTTTCTTTGCTGTTTAAATGCATTTCCTTGAATCAACCTGCCGTCTGGCCACAGATGATTTGATCTGACAAAAGCTGTTTATGGTAATTTGAGTTTAAATGGCGATGTGATGTGATTGTGATGAAGTTAGCTCAACTCTCTGTACATTTGGCAAGAGGGGGCAACAAATGAAAAGAGATTACAAGACTTTAAGGAATTAGTGAAGCATTCCCTCTGTGAAAACTTTAGTTGTTTATCATACATCATAAGTTTTTATAAACCTGCTGTTAAAAGATCAACTGCTTGCTGCAGTATCTAGTGAAAATGAATGTGTAAATTAACTTCTGGAATAAAAGGATGAAAACAAAATATTTTTTCTGTTTTCTTTTGACTGTTTACGTGGACTACACAAGACAAGATGGCCACAGAAAGACTTCCTAAGAGACGTTTGGCTCATGCAAGTGGATTCTGGAGGCTTGGTGAGGTCGTGACTACTCGCGAGCTAACCGCTTACATGCTAACCAAGTGGGAACCTCCGGTTGTGCCGGAAAAACTGCAGTTCCACAGAATGACCACTTGAGGCAGGTTCCAAAAGCGAGTCAATCCCCATAGACCTCCATGTTAAAATGCACAACTTTAAAGCAGAAATACAAATCTTTACAGCCTGGTACAAAAAAGTGGTTTTGGTGCCAATATTCCCGTTCATGACAACAGTTTAAATTACATTAATGGTTAAAGTTAGGCATAACGTAGCTACAGTATCTCCTCTGCTGTGAGTTCCCAGATTGCATTTTGCCCGATGCGTTCCGCCTCTTTTGCTGCTCCACGCAGACTCAGTCAACCAAAGCCTGCTCGAACGTTTAACACGACACAAACCACAAATGAAAAACCAGGACGCTTCCAATGCCAAACAGATGAATGCAGGAACTGTTTGTAGATATTAGCTAACTGTCAGTTAGCTTGGTGGATAACAGGACAAATAGGTTCCCACTGGTTATTCAAAAGAAATCGACTCATGTCGTTATGTAAAAATGGATAATGCAACCCAGCTAATAAGCTACAATAGCGTATTAGCTCATTTTGTAAAGTTCACCAAAGTTGATTTTTTTTGTTCTCTAATTGCCGATTCTATCAAAATGAATCAACTTGGCTGCTTTATATGGCGGTGCGACTACATCTTTGAGCCGAAATGCTCCTTTAAATCCCCCCCAAGAGATACTAAATTCAGCAGTGCTTCTATCAACAGATGAGTAATGCTGGAAAACACACGGACCACCCAGAATGTTTGGAATGCTGGGAAATGTATGCACATCAGCTGGAAGTCAGTCCAACTTTTCTGTTTTTCTAACTGGTGTATGTGTCTGTGTGTGTGTAAATATGCGTGTCCCTATATGGCTGTATATATATGTGTGTGTGTGTGTGTGTGTTCATGTGCGCACCAGTGGCACCTTCAAAGTCACATTAACGGGAAGGCAGCAGGCATCTGTTCACGCAGTCAGCTGAGACACAGAAATTGACAGAGTGAGACACACTCAGTTGGGTTCATGTGGACATAAACCCACACTCTCACACACACACACACACACACACACACACACACACA
>NW_022280041.1:1328331-1401425 GCF_004355925.1 Anarrhichthys ocellatus | reverse complement strand
TTTTTTTTTCAGCTAATGTCTCAGGATAAAAGTGTCTGGACGGCACAGACAGGAAGACAGATGCATCAACCCTCAGCACACAAACACAAACACTTGCGTATCTCAGTGGCGAAAGGCCGAGCGACCGGTGCCCAGGGGCATTGTGGGAGCTTGGCACCAGAATTGGGGACTGCTGAGGATGTGACTTTAACTCCCAGCAAAAAGCTCCTCGCTCAGCGCAGACGGCGTTACTTAGTACATTGACGTTTTGTACACTGACTTTCCAACTGGGCCTGTCAATCCCTTTGATAGTGTGGGAAGCTATCGCGTTAGCATGGACTGCTTCAAACATCCTATCCTATACTGTTCTGGTTACATATGTAAAGAATTACGCAGAAATTAAACAGGAAATTTGATTTCTTTGGTTGATTAAGACCAATTGTAATTCATTTTGGAGGAATTCTTAACCCATTTAATTGTGGAGGATGTGGAAGATTCTGTCGAGGTGTATTCAAACCTATAGTATACTGTACGTTTGAAGGAAATGCATGCTCACTTCTCCTCACAGAGCAACTACAGGCACGCAGTTATCTGTCAACTCAAAGTGAAGCCTTCCTGCTACAGTTTGGCTCAACTGTTCAGATGCCTGAGCCAAACAATTCATTTTAGAAGGAAATAGAGCTTCAGTCAACATTGACTCATATTAACTCCATGTTCACCCAATACGTGAATTATTTAGACTGATTTCAAACTAAATATGAACTCATAAGAACTCCCTGCATGTTTTAATATGATTTGAATTGATTGAAGTCCCTTTAAATCAGCCAATAACAGGGGTCTGACTCTGTTGTTATCCAGCGTGATACAACACAACACACAGGCGGCGGTAGGATGGGGTAAACAGATAGCAACAGATAGGATCAGACAGATAATTTTGTTAGGGGAAGACAAATGAGTGTGAATAACAATCCGTACAGCGAGTGGACCAATTTCTTTTCTCCCCCTCCCGGCTGAGCCGTCTGTGCCTGCAGGCGAAGCTAAGGGAGACAATCCCAGAGCGACGGGAATGAAAAGAACGACTCGATCGGCCGGCTTTCGACACCTGGTCTCTTATTCCCCCTTCACAGGTGACAGGTTAGGTTTTACAGGACTGGTTTAAGGACGGGGGAAAGTAAGGGAGACAATAAGGGAATAAGGTGCAAAAGGTAGAGACTGAGGAGGGAGCGTGAGTAGGATGAAGTTGAGGACAGATGCTGAGAGGAAAATCAATGGCGGAGAAAGCAGAAAAGGAGAGAGAGTAAAGGCTATGTGCCAATTTTAAAATCAATACATCTTTATTCTTCTACTCCGCAACACCAAACGATGTCATCACGATTGAACCCACAAAAGCTTTACGTGTTGCTGCTGTAAACACCCAGCGGCTGTTGCATCTTACCAAGATAGTTTCCAGCAGCAGCTGTAATGATTGAATGAATAGAGGAACTGTCACTGTGCATTGACTACCATGACAATTACTGCCTGAATTAAAGAAGCTACAAACTATATGCGGCCAAAGCTGTTTGAGTGGCAGTTAATAAATGGATCTAAGGCAGATAAGACCACATTTTTCTCATATAGTTATCCTGCCTTCATGTCTTTCGCTTTAATCTCATATCTCCAGACAACCACCTCGCCAAGAGCACGGAGGTCTGGGGAAAGTTCAACTAAAACATTGGAAACGCTTGGAGTCATGCTAATAGAATTACTACTATGATGAAGTTATGGAGTCAAACGAGAACAGAGGTGATTGCCTCTGAAATCATTTAGTATTCACAGTTCAGTCCATAATTTAAAGTGATGTATCATTAAACCCTTGCTGGACTCTTAGCTAATTAGCCCACATGACCTTCCCAAGTTTAAGCTACCATAGTAGCCTCTAATTATCAATTAGCTGACTTTCCAAGGTAGTTCAACTAATTTACACTTGGAGGCGGTTTTCAGTGATAACGCTCACCATACGCTACTGGCAACGTTAGCAGGTAGCTGGTGAACACAGTGGAGCTTTTAGCATCTAATGAGCCACATATGTCCCTCAAGAGTTAGCAAAACAGAGCTAAAAGAAGTGTGAATACTGGACAAAAAACAGGACCCGAAAATGAGCGCTAACGTTGCTAAGTAAATACGCAACTGTTGGCTAACATGTTAGCCATAACGACTTCATAAGGTGTTGATATGTCAATGTTTTCAGCTTGTTTCTGCTGCCCTCAAGTGGCCAAAAAGAACATAAAGTTAAATTGAATTGACAACACATTAGTAGCTGGTTGGGTTGTTTACTCAATTTAAGCTGACCTAGATCGTATGATTCGTTGATAAAATAGTAACTAGCAACTACAGAAAGAATGGGTGATGTGTAAATGGCCTCCAATAGTGTTAAATATTATAAAATAAATTTGAACACATCAAATTAAATACCTCACAATTGAACGAAACAGTACTTGGGTAAATGTGCTCAAATCATTTCCCCCACTGCAGTGCTTTAACGTATCTACCACTGAGAATGTCTTCTCTTCTTGATAGATAGTGATGTGTATTGATGTCTTTGTTTGGAGTGGTTGATTCACTCGCTGTTAGAGAGATGCTACTTTGAGAAGACCTTGGCTGATGTTTAGTTTAATCTGTCTGTCTCAATTTCCTTTTTATTCTCCTTTGCTTGTTGTCTATTTCTTTGATTTATTGCCCTTGGCATTCTCTCACAGTCGTTCTCTTTCTCTCTCGCCATCTGCTGTTTTCTCTCTCTTCCACTGATAGCCCTTGTGTCTTTTTGTAACTCCAAAATAGGGAATTAGATGACACTTGATTGCAATGAAAAAACAAATTGAATCTTTTTGTTGTCTTAGTCGATTTTTCCATGTACTTTATATTCTTTCTTCACATTCGACTTTTTCTTCCCCAGATACAGTATACAGTTGTGTGAAAAAGTGTTTGCCCCCTTCCTGATTTCTTATTTTTTTGCATGTTTGTCACACTTAAATGTTTCAGATCATCAAACAAATTTAAATATTAGACAAAGATAACACAAGTAAACACAAAATGCAGTTTTTAAATGAAGGTTTTTATTATTAAGGGGGAAAAAAAAATCCAAACCTACATGGCCCTGTGTGAAAAAGTGATTAGCTTTTGTTTTTCGCAACTTGAGCCATACATACTTTAATGAGTGTGTTTGTGTGTGTTTACGTGTGTGTGTGTGTGTGTGTGTGTGTGTGTGTGTGTGTGAGGAAGAAGAAACGAGTGAGTCGGTGAAGGAGTTGTGTAGTTGATAAACTGACAAGCGAAAGAGTATTTTAGCTGGTAAACTGTGCTTGGCAGCATATATGGTCGCTGAAGCGTGTGAGTGTGTGTCAAACTGTCAAAAAGATGTGAAACAGACAAATCCTCAAAGAACATCACCTTCACAAAGGAAGGGCTATCCAGAGAAGGTGTGAGTGTATTTGTGTGAGAAAACAGTGGTGTCCTGAGTGTTTGTGGCAATCGTATCAGACCAGTCGGTTCTCACTCTCGATGTGTCAAATACAGCAGATTGGTCAGTCACTACGTCTGACGCCGACGTACAGAGACACTCTTTAGTGTGTGAATGCAACGCAAACTGCATTGTAAACCAGGCCGGCAACCTCTGGTTCTGAAAAGTGAAGCCAATGCGGAAGTATCTGCTTGCATTCTCTCTAATGTCCACCAGGGGGCGACTCCTCTGGTTGTATAGAAGTCTATGAGAAAATGACTCTACTTCTCTCTTGATTTATTACCTCAGTAAACATTGTAAACATGAGTTTATGGTCTCAATCTCTAGTTTCAAGTCTTCTTCAATACAGCATGATGTTCATTTAGTACATTATGGTCCATTTAGAGTCAAACAGACCATAAAGCAGGGGATGCTTTAGGGCGGGGCTACACGGTGATTGACAGGTTGTTGCTAGAGCCATATACAGCATGTCTACGTCACTCCTCCACAGTATAAATGTGGTCACTTCAGTTCACTGGTTGCAAAAAACCAAGATGTCGACGGCCAAAACGCTGAACTCAAGGTAACTCAAGGTATTCTTAGCGAATATTGACGCTAGAGGGGGGAGCGTAGAGTGACACAGGTGTGAGAATGTGTTGATCAGACTCGTTCACACTGCAGGATGATTCCTTCAGAGTTCAGAGAAGAGGTGGGTAGAATACAGAGCGAGAGAGGAAGAAGAGAGGAGGAGACCAGGAAGAGAGAGCAGACAGAGCATAGATTAAAAAAACAATGGGAGCAGGATGAGAGAGGGAATGTGGGGAGAGTAAAAGATGAATGAAGGAACAGGTTTGAAAGGAGAAGGAAGCGGCGAGGGATGGAGGGAAATGATGAAGGGAATAAGGAGTAAAGGAGAGAGGACGGCAGGGGAATAGGGTAAAGAATCACGAGAGGGGATACAATGGAGGGATGCAGTGGAGGACGGCTGAAGGATTGCAAGAGAGCACACTCAGGAATTGAAGGGGCGAGAGATGAATCGCCGACTGGGGGGCTGTGGAGGCTGGTGGGAAATATCTCATATTTTTAATATGTGATTTCTGCCCGAGACGGCAGGTTAGAATGTTAATCACATCAAAACAAACTCTGAACAGAGAGAGAGAGACATAAACATAGAAGACAAACTGGCACGAGAGTCGTAAGTGCAACGTGCTTACAGTCTATCAGATCGTGTGTGTGTGTGTGTGTGTGTGTATGTGTGTTCTCACTAATCTATATTCCAAGCTCCTCCAACACTTGACAAATGACATCAGGGAATTGTAGGAAGTCTCAATGCTGCTTAGCCACAACACACACACACAAACTGACAGAAACTCCCCAGGATCCCTTTGGGACTTACAGGGAATGTGTCATGTGGCGTAGTGTAAAAATGTGTGTGTTTGAATGCGTGTGTGTGTGTGTGTGTGTGTGTGTGTCAGGTACCCAGCTAAACCCAAAAGGTTGCAGGAATAACAGTTGTGTGTGTGTTGGCGCTTTACTCGATACAAGTGGTCCGACAGTCAGGTGAGGTTGTATAAAGAGCGAAGAAGTCTGATGGATGGCTCAAACAAACATAAGATTAGGTGATCAACGTCCATTTTGTTTTTTATGCATTACCTCAAACATCACAAATAGCACATGACATGAGGAATAGTAATCCCACACTATTCATGATGGATAAATATTGAAGGCTCTGCAAGTTTAATCCAATTGGATTAAACTTGTCGTCAAATGCGGCGAATATCTTCTATCCTCAATTTGAATGAAGTGACTGCAGACTATGAAAAGGAAACATTGATTAGTGTAACCTAATCTTTCCCTGCAACTGCGCAGACAGTCCAGGTTTAAACAGAATGAGGAGACAAGGTGTGAATTTTATGAGTGAAGCTTCCAACTATTCGGTTCAACCGCCTGCTTTCATCGGTGGAAAGCGACATAAGGGGACTGAAGTTAGACTATAAGAGCAAGAACGTAAGAACTCGTACTCTGGATTTGTTGCATGTTGCCTTGTGCTCATTAAAACACTTCCCGCTGGGCATCAACTCCAATTCGACGTCTGTTCTCGTCATTTTGCCACAACACGACACGAAACCTCAATACTCAAAGTCAGATTTTTATCCTCATCTCTCAATATTACAAGTAGGATATACGCATAGGAGTTGCCCTCTCTGGTCTATATCTGCCTCTGCTGAGTTATTTCCAAAAATGTCAGCCTCATAGTTATTAACACTTGAATACAACAGTGTACAACGAGGTACTGCAGGAGCATGTTAAACACACCCAGGAAGACGTGTCCGCTCTACTTGAGAGCACAGATTGATAAAACGTCTGAGGGGAATATGAATGCGGAGCGGTTGTTGGCGGTGATCGCCGTACTGTATCGGATGAACATGAACCATCTCGGTGATACACAAATGCGACAGCGACCACACACACCGGCTGGCTGTCGTGCACCTCTCTGCATCACGGCTCTTTTTTTACGGCTCATCAGAGAACGGGGATCTGAGATCTGCCGAAATCTGGCAGAGGTTGCCGCCAAGGTTGCCATTACCGACCTGTTCTCATCTTTAATTCCCTTTAATAAGCCAGTCGTCTCACTGAGATGAAATCATCTCTACCGAGAGAGAACCGGCCAAGAAGGCCGTATTAAAACAGCGATGCAGGCGACATAAACTATCACACATTAGTAAAAACTAAACCCAACGCCGACCGACGTCAATAGATATTAAACAACATCTCAAGCTAGTTTCAAATGACTGCATTCCTGTTGTTTTGGTTTTCACTGCCTGAATTTGACAGATTTTCTTTCAGTGTCAAAAATTCAGTTATCAGCTGCAATTCAAGTAAAATGCATGTATCCTCCTTTACCTCCTTCTATCCTCCCTTCATCTCCTGGTGTATCTTTAGGGTGTGACACACACAGAGTGCACATATGACAGTAATCTTAAACCCACTTATGTACGTCTTCTGTATGTTTTTAAAGCTGAATCTCTTATCTAAACACACTCACGAGTGTCCATTACGTCCCCTTATTCACCGCAGTCCTTGACTCTCAGCTATAACATGAACGGGATGCATTGAGTGCACTCTCACCCATCTCTCCTCCACTTTCTCCCCTGAGAGGAGATCAAACAGGAGGGAAAATTGTAAAATAACTGCAGTCAGAGAGGCGCGTATGAGCGAGAGGAAGATAGCGGCGGCAGCCGCAGCGCACGGCGAGGGAAATCTACAAGGAGCCATATGGGATGTAATTCTCACTTTACCTCGCACTTACATGTTATTTCAAAGGACGCTCCGGGGAGTTGTAACAGCACAATGTGATGCCGGAGTATCACCTCGGATGTCTTGTTGGGAAACATCTTGGGCCGAGATGATTCCAGTTTTTTTTATTTTTTTTAACAGTGTAACAATACAGAGAAATGGTGAAACTCTAGTTCCTTTCATTTATTTTTTACAACATTACAAGTGTGAATCTGTGAGATGAATTAAAGAACGGCTACAAGGCAATGAGTATCCAGTTCTAATAAGGCTGGAAGACATTAAAGTGTGTTGTTGTAATACACTAAGTATATTAAAGGATCCTGTTCTGAAAAAGCTACAGTAGCTTTCTAGTAAGGACTATCTTATCAAACACGTATGGACGTATCTTGTTCCTATAAGACTCTTGATCCAGTAAGGGTGGACGATATCTCAGTATTCTTTTCTAATGAGGCCGGGGTTATTTTATTTAAATGATCAAAAGAACAGAAGTGTTCATTTAGGACATGAGTTTTGTCCAACTGCAGAAGCAAAAAAAACTTTTTTATCAGATGCAACTTTAGATATTTATTCCACTTCTTGTGGTTTACTGAGCGTGATATTGTTTTATTTAGATCACACTTAATGGCCACTTTTCTCCGAGGACATTTAATTCATTCCTGGAATTGAACTCGCATGTTTCATTGAACTGCATTCACCGTTGCATTATGCCTGAAGATGTAAAAGGGTTCAAAGTGACTGGAATTCAAATGAGCTGATCTCGTTGGCCTCAGTCATTCCAGACATTTGAGTTATTCCACCGCTGAAGTGTGTAAGAGATGTAATAACCGGACCGGACCGGACCGGTATGGCCTGTCTGTGAGTCCATTTATAAACAAACATAATAGTATATTAATCACATTAATTATCGTTGCTTATTATTATGTAACACAAATTGGATTAAGCGACATGATGTCGTTGGCCCAGGTCGCTGACGTCGGCTATTTTTCAATTTGCCAGAACATAATGACAAAGTCAGGTTCAGTCGGTTTGCAGAATATCAAACTGGTTTAAGCTCTTAACACTTGGGTAATTACATCTATAGGTAGAGATTGTAAATTGGGATTATAGTGGATTATAACTGCCCCTGTTGACCTTGTGGTTTTAAAAGCCAGATTGAGAGACAGCTCAACACAAAGTCACAAACTACTGGTCTTACTCTTTGATAGCCTCCTAGCTCTTTCACTTATTCTCTCATTTTCTTTTCTATACCTTTCCTTTTCTTGCTCCCTTTTTCCTGTTTTCTGTTCCACGGTATCAACTTTCCTAATCGCGTATTTACTCTCACTCAGATAACCTTTTCAGATCTCAAGAGGTTTAAAGAGTATGAAGCCATTCAAGGTCTCACTGATTAAATGTTAAAATAAGACTGTATGTAGCGTAGATACCTGGCTCAAAATTCCTTTAGCCTGAGGCCTCTGCAGCGATAAGAGATCCTTTTATTCGTAGCGTTTACTGGAACTATTCAGAATCATCAGGTGCTCTGAGCTGACGCAAAACTGTGAACAGGTCTGATAATACCGTAGAATACAAAGGTGACTTGGGATGAAAGAAAACAAGTTGAAGTAGAAAGATCAAGGCAAGAAGAGCTATGAATTCAGTCGTTTCAGTTTGGTTAGAATGCATGTTGGCCTCATTACCAAGAAGAAATGTTTGAAAATCTAATTATTTTCACTTGGATAATCTAAAAAAGGCATTAGAAAATGTCCTGCTTTTGTTTTAGTTTGGAAACCGTTCATTTGTTTTGCGATATATTCTAATTTAAATCCTTTATATGCAGTTAAAAAGTGTTTCTTCCAACAAGTCAAAGGGCTTGACAGGACCACATTAGATAGAAAAGAAGAATGCCATCCCCCCAAGTGGGCACCAAAAACTCCAGCAATAAAATATTTAATAAGAAAAACTGCCTTGGGAAGGATCATAAAAGGAAGGAAACCCCCTTGCAGGGCGATAAGGAGCCAAGTTGGCTGTAAAACAAAGCAGTAAATCAATGATACCACCGGAGAGTATGCAGGACGAATACATTAACGCATTCTTCATAGAATCCCTCCAATGGCCCAGGGAATAAAAATGATACTTCCTCCAATCCTCCAATCCCAGGAAGAGTTGTTGAGGCCATTCAATTTGGTTTAAGGTCCAGCATGACTGAGCCTTTATTAAAGGCTTTTTGAATATGCAAATGGCCGTTCATGTCTTTGCAGTCATAACAGATGGTGGTCCGCTCTCTGGAGTTGCGTGGGATAATTTGATCTCAGCAATGAAAGGTCCTGTTTTGCCTCCTGTCCCTCTAAAGGGAGGTCTCCGAAGGCTTGAATCCAACCGCGAGACCACTTAAACCAAATCAAGAATGTGAAAGGGCTGATACGACATCTCTGTATCACAAGTTCAGCTCTATAAATCCTGGATTATTACTCTATCCTTTCATACTTCCATCTTCCATCCATTTATTTCAATCATCCTGAACCATTGTGGACATATTAAACCAGACAAAGCCTCTCTGCTCCCCTTGATGCTATAAATCTACCTCCAACCTGAAGTTTAATGCCTTCATACAGCAACAAAGCCATTCGGAACCTGACAAGCCAGATGGTTTGTTACACGGAACCATCTGAGAGGCCATCATTGGAAACTGTTTGGGGAAGGGGCAGGCACTTACACAAAAAGTTTGCAACGATCCGTCAACCAAACTCTTGTCGAAACCAAGAGCGAAAGCATCTTCTCCAATCGACAAAAGCCTTCAGTGTCGTTCTTTGCTCTTCTTTCACTGAAGATACTTTGGATATAACTGATGCTATTGCAGTTGCTGTGCAAAGCAAAGATATTCCATCGATCCTGCTTGTTTTGTTCAAACAGCCCATCCCCACATGACGAGTATTAGGCTTCATTATAAAGCACCACAGGCCGGGTTTCACTTCCTAAAAGAATGAAAAGAAACACCGTTGTCTCATGTCCACTGATCAATATTTAAAGAGCACAAATGACTACTTCTCATAAAATACTGCTCTTCCCCACAGTTAAGAGCAGCTGGATGGTTACATCTTTGAATTGAATTAAAGTCAACCTTGAGTAAAAGTAGGTGTCTGATTTTGAAGAGGTTGATATCTCATTGTGAATCAAAACTCTCTTATGTTCCGCTTTCACAGCAGTTCCCCCCCTTTTATCACCGCAGGCAATGAACTGTTCTGCCGACTCACAAAGACACGATACCTTACAATCAAAGATCCTCTTCTTTAAAACATGGGGAGGGAACACAAGGAGCAGGTAGTCAGACAGTAGGATTGTCTGTAAACTGACTGTTAAATGCCAGAGGGAGCGTTGAAGTTACCTAGATTCATGCTGAGGGACTTTAAAAAGATGGACGTCACTTTGTTTGTTTTCTTTTAGAGGCTGTCGCAGCTGGAAAATCCCAATTTGCACACACAGCCACACACAAAAAACCATCCCCTCACCATTACGAGAAAGATTAAATCAGACTTGAGAAGCCTCTATTCTTATCTCTGCTCTCCATTTGGAGGGAGGAAAGCAACACAGCAGCAGCAGCTAGAGGGATTGATTGGCAATTGATGAGGTTTATCTACCGCCAACTCAACGCTGGAGGTTAAACCCCCCCCCCCCACCGACCCCCTGGTCAGGTTGCAGGTCTACAGAGAGAGGGTGGTGATGGAGGCAGTGGTTGTTATTGTTTCACATGACTGATTGTCACTTTAATCATTTGGGTCCCGGGCCGGGAGACACTCAGGCAATTCAGTCAGACGAAATCCTCTTCTGACTGAACAACTGAATCAAGTGCAGCAATCATGGCTGAACACAAACACACCGGAGTTTGTGCTTCTGTACTTGAGAGGACGCGTGAACGTGGGGAAACCGTGTGTGTGGACGACAGCTAAAGCTGAATGAATCTGATTCGTGAGGGAACAATGCAAGGAGGCCTCCACGCAACCGAGATGCAGGTTAGATTTATTCTAAAGCAGGAGATCCTCATTGCGAAAATATGAAGAAGCCTATCTTGCTCTCAGGTTCACTCTCAGTATAGTGGAGAGCCAGGATTTCTATCCTGAGCAAGGTTTAACGAGCAGTATTCTTTTGAAGGTTCAAGGAACCTGCGCTTCATGTTCTTCATGATTTTACCTCTATTTCCCCAAGTGGAGGTCTTCACAGATTCAAAATGTTCAACCTGATCCCAAAATCACCTGTGGGAAAAACCTACCTGAAATCCATCGTAGATGAATTAAGAGCAGAATCTGAGTTGATCCTGAAAGGTACCCAAGGATCACTAGTGTCAGTCCCAATGCTGTCGATTCAAACAGACACTAACGGAGAACACCAGCACTCACCGCAAGCAACCACGGTCAAATTCTACAAGAGCAGAAACATAATAATGTCCAAAGAACAACTGTTAACAGAAATGGCTCTGTGCTTCAAAAAGCTATTTCTTGGAAATGATTGAACATGAGAAACAGTCGGGGTGTGATTGATACAAACCAGTCTGTGCAAAGAGTTGCCCAAGCACACCTCTAGACAAAACACTTCAAAATTGTCCCAAATGATGTTACACTAAGTTGCACACACAAAAACTGACAGAAGTAGTTGAATGAATAAAGACATCTTGAGAGGGAAGGTCAAACTCAATGTCTACTTTTACACCTGTACACACCTGCCACTGGGTGAACAGGTGACTGATGCCCATCCAATCCATACATCTGATGGGTCTGCAGGTAAGCAGTTTGGACACTTGGTCAATGCTCTGACAAGCACTTTGAAGCATACCGATGCTTTGAGAACCACTATCCAAGCCCCAAAACATCACTTTAATTCTAACCTCAAATCTAAAGAAAACCCCCAAAGCTTCAGCCTCCAACAGACCTTTAAAGAGTCCAGGACCAGGTCTGCACATGGTCTAAAAGTCAAACTGGTCCTCACAAAGACACAAATCCCTGTGCCTGCAGACAAAAACACACCTCACGTTAGTTTTCGCTCGTTACATAAATAGTGTCTTTTCAAAATAAACATCCTTGTTCACAGGAAACTGACAGTTCAACTTGTCACATGCATACAGTCTTTTTTCAAAATAAAAGTCTAATGGAGGTTCAGTTAGTCTTCAAGTTTACTTACGCAGCAAGGTATAGGTCAAACAATATTACTAAGTAATATAGGAAAAGATAATGGTTTGGGTTAAAGTAAGTAAGTTCCTTATGTTAAATAATGTTTCTTACGTAACTGGCGTTAGTAAAGCACGGAAGTTTACAATACTAAAGGTAAAATAAGTCCACTTTGACCCGTTGACATAGGACATCCGCCCTACACAAACTGTATTGCTCCTCATGCTGTGCAAGTTGCCCTGGCTGTCTAATCATAAAGTAGATGGATTTCATTGGAGTCCCAGAGGTATCAGACGCTGAGCAACACTGACCAAGTGTCTGTATTTGGTGAGTTGGGAGCCCCCCCCCCCCCCCCCTCACACGATCCCATTTCATTTCATTCGCTGAATTACCGAGCTCCCCCACCAAATCTATTTTCCTCCTGGATTACGGCACTCTGACCTCATCCACACAGTTATTGTTCTCTCCTGCACAGATATTCGGAGTCAGCCTTTACACAATATAGTATTTCATATTTTTCATTTAGGGAATGAAATAAACACAGTTGCCGGCAATATGTCAACCCTGCTGATCCACTCTGATTAACTCTGTGAATCAAATGAGGGGTGAGATGGATAGATGTGGCATTTTCAAAAGGGGCATCCTGAGGCGAAATGGAGTACACCTCCATGTGTGAGACAGAGAGACATGTTTATGTATACATGTCTGACCATCTGTGTGTCTGTCTGTCCGTGGTTAGCGTGTGGTTAGAGCATCACAAGTCCCCTGAGGCCATGGACCTTTCCACTCGCCCGAAAAAAAACCAACATAAATCAGCCTGCAGTTTTTAACCATCATCCATTTGTCTTTCCACGTGACGGTTCTTTCAGTGTGAGCATCAAAAGTGAGGCCAGGGGGATATCAATTGTTGGTAAATCATCTCAGACATCCATGATTGTCAATGAATCCAACTTTCAGGGAAAAGGTTTTTTAAGCCTGATGAATGAAATGACTTGCCAAGCAGAACACCAACGTCTGCCTAAAACAATATTGTGCCGTGGAATAGGTTTCGCGTTGGGAATACCAATCGCTGAGCGCCAGAGCATGTTTCTGTAACAAAAGAAATATAGAAATATGGACCTTGAGTTGGGGAGAGGGTAACGCTTTGATGCCAAGTGGGAATCAAACCCTCAGCAGTGTGACAGCCATGATAAACCAACAAGACATGCATGTATATGGAAGACTGCAATAGGCAGATGGAGAGATGGAGAGAGAGAGAGAGAGAGAGAGAGGGAGAGAGAGAGACTGCATCTATTTTCAGTTTCATGCCAATAAAAGCATGTAGAACTGGAGATATTTGAAGAGAGACGGAGAGATGACGATGGAGAACAAAGGGAGACTGAATTGAGCTGAGAGACAAAGAGAGAGAGAGAGAGAGAGAGAGAGAGAGAGAGAGAGAGAGAGAGAAAATTGGGGAGTGAGAGCATCCAGGCCATGATAAATGACAAACCGGAGTCGTATCGTGCATTCAAATGAGGCTTTACGACTCCTTTAACAAGCTGAATACAAATGAGTTTGAAGGTATCCAAAATCTGCCTCGAGTCTCGTGTCAAATATTCCCAGATGAGCTGGTAACATACGGATTGTTCTGACACGTGTCAGAGTTTGAGTTTTAGGCCAAAGTGTATTGGGTGTACTAAAAATGAACGCCCACGACAAATCTTGCAACAGCATGAAATGGCACCTGTGGCTCCGTCTCTGGGGGAGTAACTGAAGGAAGCAGCGTTTTGGTCTTGCAGATTATGTTGTTGAAAGGCGGAGGATGATTTAAAAAAAGAGAAAATAAATAAATAAACCAGGTCCCAAAATGTCCCAAGGGCTCTAATCCTCCGTGGAGACAGGTGGATTAGCGGGACGTTCATTGAATAAACACACACGCGCACACACACACACACACACGCGCGCGCGCGCACATACAGCTGGATGAATTCATTCACAGTTTGGTGCAGGTATTTGCAGTTTGGAAGAGGCGCAGAAAACCTCCAGAGCAGAGCAGAGGGATGGACACACGAACTGCCACACCCTCTCTGAACAAAACCCAGCCGGCAACAAACGTTTAGAGAACCGAACACACCCTCTGGGAAATCTGCAGCATTTTAACATGACATTGAGTCGACTGTGTTTATTTCCTCAGACCAAAGCGACTAATCTAAATCATCAGTACTTGCTTTGAGCGCAAATTATTCACAATCCTTCCTGATTGTGGATCATTTGTCCTTTGCAATACGAAACGCACACCACCTGTGGGGGCTTTTCATCAATTGTGGCGTGCCATCTCTTTAAATTCAAAACCAGATTAGAACACTTAAAATGGGCGTTTTTTTGCGGCGCATCAGACAATGCGCTGCGTAAAAACGCAGCTCTCGCAATCTCCGCCAAAACTCTCATCCACCTGTGAATCCAGCGACACAGTCAAGTCTCCACTATTACAAACATGTTATGTATATCTCTTCACGATCATATTGTCACACATCAGCACAGCGACTGTTTTTGATGTCCTCAAAGTTTCTAATTGAATCCAAACATGTTCGTCCTTCAGGATGTGCTGTAGCTATACTGTCACCAACTTTCCCCTCCTCGCATTTCTGCACACATAACTCTGACCCCCACCCGCTGACCGTCCGTGTCCAAGAAGGCATGGATGCCAAATATTCTCATCTATCGATGGATTCGTTAGAGAGGGACGCAGATTCACTCACCCGTGAGGACATCCAATTGTTCCTCCCGCGTGGTAGCAGTTTGTGATGTCCCTCTTCTTGTATTTTTAAAGAGCTACATCCTTCTCGTCTGTCTGCTTCAGTATGTCCACGTCCTCTCTTCGGGTTGAGGAATGAGTCTCCGCGTGGCGCGCGAAGCCCAGAGCTGTGAACTAGAGGAGAAAAGGAAAGCGGACAGTGAGTGTGGCTTCGGTCCACCTCAGGTCTGGATTTCTCTTTCAGTTTGTCACATCGGAACGGAACCAGTGCGGACGCACCGGACACGTTCCGCGGTCCATTTTTGGTCCGCTGCGCACCGAGAGGCGTCCTGCGCCAAAACAGGAGAAATAAATGACAATAAATCCCACTTGAAGCTCCAGGCAACAGCAAAACAGCTGGTTAATTTATTGTGGGTTTTTTTTGTGGGATGTTGAAATATATCCGTCTCCTTTCAGGAAAGTTTGAACACCGGGGTCCAGAGCGCGGAGGAGATGAGAGAGAAACAGCGATACAGGAGCTTACTTACTGGAGCTGAGAGAAAGTGAGGGAGGGATGGGGGGAGAGGGAGGGGGAGACTGCAGACTCCGACTTGCTTCACCGAGCACCAGTTGACTCCTGATCCCACACATTGTGAAGCCTCAACAAAGTCTGAAATTCAAACAAGCTCTTGCAAATTTTTGAATGAAAAAACCTTCTGCTGTGTGGAAATTCAAGCTGCACTGTAGCCAGAGGCTATATTTGGGATCCTTCTTGTTATAGATTTATTCATGCTGTTGGAGCATATGGTGTCACCTGCATATTAGAGTTGCAGCAGTCAAGTCTGTCATGTGCAAAAGCCTAAACCAAGGTAAAGTGGTGAAAATACTCTAAAAACAGTGTGCGCTTAAAGTGACATTGATTCTTTTTAGTTGGGCCTCTTTTTAGAAGGCTAGGATAGGTTTTCCTGCTATCCGCAGCCATGCACTTTACCTAGCAACCAAACTCCATTTATATAAACAGTAATTTAACCTCACAGAACACGGGAGTATAAGTACAACCCCACTTTAATATATCCCCAAAAACAAAAATTTACTTATTTCCAAACTCAGCACAGCTAACGTTGACTCGGCTAATGCTAGCGCAGACATTATTCACAACCTTATTGATTAGCTTTACTTTGGTAACCTACGTTACTGCTGTTTGCTAACATCTGAGTGGGTGTTTCCATTTGAAAAAAACTTAGAAAAGAACACAGATGGAGTTGACCTTCAATGAAGTGAGGGCCACCCAACATGTCCTCACTGTCCAGAAATGTCCTCATAAGATCTAAAACGCACATGGGTCCCCACAAAAGTAGCTGTATAAGAACACACACACACTTGATTAGCCTTAAATATCTTTGGCTTTAAAACTAATTATGAATCCCTTTATTCACATTGTACATTACATACACACACACAGATACAAAAAGAGGATTTGCTTTCTTACCTCTCCCACTGTTGAGCCACCTTCCCCTCCGTGTCTCACTCTGTGCACTGACGCATTTTACTCTCCACCCACCGCGATGGATCAAACCCTGCATCTAAAACCGTCTGTCACGTTGCTTTGCTTCAACTGTTTATCCTGTTACCTGACATTATGTTACACACACACACACACACACACACACACGCTACGGGCCTTCACTTCATTACTACTCGTGTCAAAAGCAGGCGGTGCATTGCAGTGTTATATCGCTTTGCACTGAGGCTTTACTCCCTGAACAGTTGCATATAATTCATAACTCAAAGTGTGCAGAGCTTTGCTTCATTTGATTTGTCTGGAAACTGGATAGAGGACAAAAAGTTGGCATCCTGTTTTATAGCTCTTTATCGGAAACACATTTAGATTTAATACGCAGCGCAAACATGTGTACACAATCATTTTCCATTAAAATACATTATTATCTTTGCATCTGGCAGTACTGTATCGACCTCATGCTATTTTAAAATATAGGAGGCGTCCCAATTTCAATAGATTGCAATAAATTTCACAAAATTTACAACACACACTTATTTTCGTCCTATAAAAATGCCCAAAAGGTCAACAGTACAAAGACAAGAGTTTATTGGCTTCCCTTTTGAGAACAGCAGGTTGCTGCCTGGTAAAAGTCTTTCTGTGAGAATTACAAATAGTTGTGCAGTGTTCAGCGCATCAATCCGTTACACCAAATGGATATCCTGGATGGTATTTAATGTCCAACTAATGCCGGCCTCTGCATTGTTCTGCATTTGTTCTGAATCCCCACTCACTCCACTATTTCGGTGACTAGTGATGGAGTGAAGCTGGATATGAGCATGAGTGCGAAGCCCAAAACCTGGAATAGTTGCTCTGCAATTGTGTCTCTGCAGCTAAGGCTAACCTCAGTGGGCATCGCCAAAAGAAAACAACATAACTTTTCTCAGCACAAGTTTGCTAACTGGCAAACTTCCTGGAATTCTCCTGTGTTTATTCATGACCACGGCATCCATCAAAGGTACCTGGCCAGCTAGCGTGTGAAGAGAGATAGATACGAGTGAGTTTGAACTTGGAAAGCCACCTTACATAACTATGTGTGAGACTGCATATTTTTAAAGCTTATATCGTAGTTTTCCTAGTTCGAAGGCAAGAGGACAAGAGGCTTCACAGATTTAGTTTCCCTCTTTGTGCTTCCTTATCGCTGGGCTTCAGACTTAACACCGCTCAGCCCTACAATCTGTACTTTCTGTGGCTCTTCCCATAAAGGTTTAACTCAGTCAGAGAACATGCCGGACTTTAGAGCAGCATCGCCCTTAAGAAATAACAGAAACTGTAACTTCCCCTGGATAAATATACAGTCGATGCTGTCATAATGAGGCCTGCAGAGACGCTTGTTCAATAGATTGACAGGTCAGACTGGCGGTTGTGAATGATACCGATATTATAGAGCACCCAGTCTATTTGTTTCTTTTTGATTTTCAAAGGCTGAAAACCCAATACAAGCAGTTTTTCCATCTACCTTGGGTGAAAATACCACTGAACCGGTATTTATATTGTGCGACAGCTCAAACCCACCATTAAAAACCAGATTAGTGGGATTATTTTGGGGGTAAAAACTCTAAAATGCCAGCATGATCTCACAATGTTTGACATTATTGCCTTTTTTAAAGATGAGCCACTTGTTAGAACCCATTCCCTAACAACTAATTGCACAAAAGGTCACATTCAAAGAGAGACCGAGTCCATATAGCAGCCAACATTGAGCAGATTATACAATTTATAGCTGCAATCAGGCAGGGACCTCCATGGTGACCGACAACTAACATTCCATACAAATGAAACATGAGCGTTATAAATGTCTATGTACCAATGAATAGTTACACACACTTTGTATGATATAGGAGAGCGAGATTGCCACGCTCATTAAAATCTTTCACACGGAGCACTTTCATTACGTTGATGCATGTTTACATTCATACTTCTATGTAAAATTATGAAGCTGTGAACATCGTGTTGAAAGTCAAATGATTCAAGCTTATCATTTTTCTGTATAACGAACAACTGCACTGCCCTCAAACTAAGCTGGATTAAATCACAATGAGCCCCATGTGGGACTTACTCATCCAAAGTGTACGAGTATGCTTCCCATTGAAAAGGTTTGGGAAACGGATAAACAGGAAGTTAAACAACGGTACGTTTGACAAAGTGACTGGTTACGAAATGCGGAAAAAAGTAGCATCCCTGGATTTCAACATTTCCAATAATAACGGCAGCATAGTGTATGTCATAACTCCTCAGAAGATTCCTTCTTACCAAGTCATGAATAACACATCAGTGGGTCACTCTAGTGGACTTGTCTTGTGAACGGGAAACGAAATGAAGGCTTTAAATAAACCTACAGAGCCACAAGTGCCTCCATTTTCAGCAGGAACTTCTATCCGTGACCAGATGGGTTTGAAATATTCACCCCAAGCAAAGCAACGCCTCCATGCCGACGTTTCCACCGCTCGTTATGGTACAAACTCATCTCTAGTGCAGGTCTTCCATCCTCTCACTCGCCTTTCTATTAATCTAATTAAGCCACGCTCAGATGCAGTTTAACAAAGAGTCAGTTCACAACCTTAAAAGAAACACTTTTGATTTTCCTATTCAGGAGGAAAAACCCTCATGCTCCATGACACCTTATAAGGAGCTTATCTGTAGACAGAGGAGAGGACAGAGGGATGGAGAGCACAGGGGGGAAAGGGTGGATAGAGATACATGGTGAGGGAGGATGGCTGAAAGCCTGGTGTGAGTCATATTCAAGCATGTAGAGTTCAAATACAAAGCCTGCTTCCTCACATATTAGCCCACCTACCGGGACAACATCGTGTGGTCTTTTTCAGAGCCTGATGCGAATAAGACATCTTGTCTGGTTCGACCCACTTTCCCTTAAATCACTTTTGTTTTTTAGGTTTGTTTTTTTATTCAATATTTCTTTGTGTTACTTCTATTGCTGTTGCTTCTACCGCTCTACAGATGTGTCTACATGACTCATCTATCCTTTCTGTCTCAGTGGATTACTGTATGTTTTCCATGGCATTGCTTTGTTTATGGCTTACTACAGTCTCTTTAATGGACAATTGTGGCTTCAATATCTGCCCAATCACCCCCCGCAGTCCTTCCATGCACATCCTGTAGCGATGGTTTCACCTTGCCACTGAAGGCTGGTGGGTAGCCTTCTTGACACCTGTAATGAGCTTTCTTCTTTTATATTTTAAATCTCTGTTTATGTGAACTATTTCTTTGAATAAGGCAGAAGGTGTTGGATTGAATGGATGACTCAGGGTCATTATAGCACATTTTGTAATTTATGAAGTGAATCTTTGTGACTAAAAGATGGAATATTCCCTTTTGGAGAAGGATTTTGCATTTTAACTTCGTGGTGGCGTTGTATTCAGGAAAGCCAAAGGATCACCAAAGTCAGGAGGATTCATCCTCTGGGGACCACGAATGTCCATCCACCAAAAAGATGTTGAGATATTTTAGCAGCAGAATTAATGTTGTCATCATCATTTGAAAGACCATCATCTTCCTAAATGTTATTTGTTGCCATCAATAATGAGTTTGCCATGAAATGTATTCAATAAGTTATAAAAATGTAGCTACTATGGAACATTTTCTTATTAAGAAAGATACAATTGCAAAAAAGATGCTGCATTTGTACTATGCTGCACTGTGTTGGCAGGGCCTTTTATTTTTTCTTACATGCACAGAGGAATAAATGTGCAAATAAATATTAACCAAAAAGAGTGCAGAAAGATAACACAAGACACTGAAGAGAGCAACCGAGGAACAAAAGCAAGAGCACAGAGCTGTGTTGAAACAAAGGTCAGGAACAAAGTAATCTAGAGAGATATGATAGCCAAAGACTCCATGTGAACACAGGAAGAACAAAAGGTATTCTCCTTCAGTAACACATATAATGAAAAAATAATAACTTGTACTAACACAATTCACTTTGCTGTAGACCTATTTACACACTTGCAGGAACATATGGAACATATTAACATTAAGACATATAGAAATGCAAACATAGAAATGCTCATCCATCGTGTCTCACAACCAGACTTTCCTGTTCCCATCTGAATGTGTCCTTCGCTGCTCTGTGACTTTGTGACCCGCCTGTTGCATTTAAAGCAGCTTCGTAACACCTCGCTGAAAGTTAATCTGACAAAAGAGACGGAGGCTAAAAGCTGCAATGCTGGAGGTCAATGTGCAGTCCGGAGGCAGCTAATGTATTAGAGGAGGCTGGCTTTGTTGGTGGAGACACATGAATGTAAGAGCATCAGAAAAATGAAAAGAAAAAAGATTCCAAGGGGGTATATCTCAGCTGAGACCTGGTTTACATATTCTTCTTCCAGTTGAATGACCCACAACCTAGCGTAATAGACACACAGATGGGGAAGCATAATTGTTTGGCAGCTTATTAACAAAGCTCTAAAAGAAAATTGGATTCAAAGCGGTGACAAATTGCTAAATTAAATGGCAAGTCAATCTCAAACTCCCTCAAAAAGGTTTGGTACAAAAATACTGTCCAGATTGCTGCGAAATTTGGTTTTGATATTCATGATCACCAGAGGATGACTCCTAATAATCAACGTGAGCCCTGACTCTTATACTGTACAAAAACGAGTATGAGTTTTAAGAATTGTGTCATTGACTTGTTGTGACATCCCTTCATAGGACGACCTAATATACTGAACACGTTTATGCTACCGAGTGGATGGACACGTCTGGCTTTCATATCTTTCATCTAGGTCTAAAAAAAACACAATTATCTGTATTCACTCTGTCCAGCACTTTCTTATTGTCGGGGTATAATGAAGAGCCGCTGGCAGTGCTAATATTTTCTTTATCTGTTTCTTGACACATCCCTCAATCTGCCATCTGCGTCTCCACCTCATAACTATTGGCCGAAGGCATAAACTTTGTGTGCGGCGCTCTTCTTTGGGTTTGCTGAAAATCCTCCCTTGAGCAACAACGTGTACGCTCAATGGCTAAGTATGAGCATTTGAACTCATCACGCAGAGAATTTATCAACCCCCTTAATCCTGATTTCTTCCATCTTTTGTGTTTGAGGTGAGCAGGCAGCACTTCATCAGAGGATATCTGACGCAACATCAGACTTTGAGCAATTCCTATTCACTTCTGGCAAGGTTGATTTGATTGAATCTCTTTCTTTATATGCTGAAGAGGATTTGCAGACTTTGGCAGGTAGAATGTGGATAATGATCTGAACGTTTCTCTAAAGGCTTCCTTAGGCTTTACAGCTTCAAAGCGTGTGATTTATTGCAGAAAAAATAATTCACACATTGTGTCAGCTCATCAGAGCAGCAGTCTTTTGAAGTAGTCGTGTCTAACATTTATATGAATGATACATTTTGCTCTATTCTGCGGAGGCACTGGACCAAAGACATTAACATGTATAAGACAGCAATCTCACACCTTCACCTTTGATGATACAATTTACTGCCAAGACCAAGGTCTGCAGATCAAACCTGGGCCCTACCATTGAATAACAGCATCAAGGCTAGAGTACGATTGACACACCATTGTGAGTCAGCAAGTGAAGGATCCTCTTTACATTTCAAGCATGCAAAACTAAGTTGGGTAGGAGTAAGTCAAAATATCAAACAGCAACTCAAAGCAAAATCCTAGAGGTCGAAAACAAAAACATAACAAAAACCAGACTGTCCTCTCAATAAAAACAACAGAATCAGTTGTTTCAGCAAGTTGCCCAAAACAACAAGCGACAAAGTCCATGTAGAAGCAAGGTGGTAATGGATGGGTGGGTCAACAACACAGTGGACTCGGGGAACACTGTTCTGCAACCGGCTACGGGAGAATGCCGATGTGTGCACTGCTACCTTGGGCCGTACAGATGTACTGACACACATGTGTTACACAGAAGTCAGACATAGTCTCCGCAGCAAGCTGTTGCCGGAGCCGATATCATCGAAACCTCATCTTCTGCTTGGGCATCTCCGGTCCTAATCTCTAAAAAAGAAGCGAAGCAAAGGTTCCATGTGAACTACCCTGGAACAATATGGAGAAACACTGGCCAACACCATTAGGAAAATTCTGGAGTGGCTGGTTCTCTTGTCTTCTACTTACTATTGACCCGAGCAGTTGCTGTTGGCAGTGCATGATGGATGAAGAGGGACATAGGTCTTCACCCCTTTGGCCTGTATCAGTTAAAGGCACTGGCAACCTTTCAGAGGTTTATGGAGATGGCCCTGGGGGATCTGACAGGCACAATCTGCTTCATCGACTGGATCCTGGATGAAATCTTGGGGAACAGCACCTCCATGACCTCCAGTCTGTTTTTCAAAAGCTAATTTTACATTGGAGTCAGTTGAAAGCCCTGTTCCTCAGCTTCAGATGCCGAGAGACACTGACCAACTGTCAGCATTTGACGAGTTGGAAGTGAGGCCCTGTTGCCTGAATGCAAAGTTCAGTGGTCCCCAGTGTGTCTTTGAAACCCGTCCTGGGACATCCACACTGGGACCTCTCGTTTGTCATCTACACCTAAACGGTGATCTTGGCCTTGGGGTCCTGCTGCTTGCCAAGCAAACAAAGCCGAGGAAGCAGAGGAAGTCCCAGCGTGTGGCAGTAGGAGCCAGAACAAAGAAAAGCCCTGCAAACTGTTGGACTTTTTACAGTTTTGTCACATTAAACAAGCCCGAATAAACTCACTGACAGGTGATATTAGGTAGGCGGTGGTAAAAAAAATCCTTTCTTTCAAATGCCTTTTTGTTTCACAGTGCAGTTCCAAGAAACCTGAAAACAAAATGTCCTAGGATCAGGTGTTGAACAATGTAAAGTCTTTTTTTTTGGCCCTTGTACACACCATCAAACACGGCCAAGCTGCACAGGAGGCGAGGCAGCACGGGTCAGTGGAGGCTGAGAGCTGCTCTGTCAAGCACCGCTTGCCTAATTGACAAAAGGACCCTCCTGATGCCAATGCTTGACTTTGTCAGAGTACGAGCTCAGACTGTCACCACCACTCGTCACCTGAGACGCCGCACAGCAGGTTCACTTAAGAAAGAGCCTGTGTACTTTTAACTAGAGTTAAAATAAGGAAGGAGCAGGGTGAAAACTTAAAAGACACAGATGTCATCATGTGTGGCTGAAAAGTCGCCCTCACCTCGCTGAATAACTCTTTTGTCAGAGTCTCTCTCTCATGTGGATATCAAATTTACCACCTATAAAAAGCTTTAAGATAAAAAATAACCTCACTGGTTCTTTCTGTGAGACATGTCTGCGTTGCCCACTTTCCTTTATCTGTTATTCTAGCCGAGTCATCCAAGCTGGCAACAGGCAAACGGAGGCAGAGGTGCTGTTGACTCCCCCCCCCCCCCCATATATAGCTTTAACGTCACAACAACATATGTGCATCAGTGATCATGAAGAGGAGAGATGTAACAGAGAGAAAGACGAGGCGAGGGATCGCTCCTAAAGTGTGGCTCTCTTGGGGGGGAAGGGGTTGGAGATTTTCCACTGATCCAACCATCCGTCAGCAACTATCCATCCAACTGTCACTGCACCATCCGCTCCTTCAGTTAGTGTGGCTCAAGGCTACGAATAATTCATAGAAAACACCGAGGTCGAGGCCGATAAGAGATTGAGAGTGATATAATATCTGTAGAGGCTCAGGGTTATTGTTCAGAAGAAATATTTATTTTGAATTATAAATATTGTAGCTTCCCGGTGGTGTTCCTTCTGTGTTCCTGTCACTAACTGCAATCCCTGAAGATATATACTCAGGATGTCAAACTGATTCAGCAGTTAAAAAAGGTTAAAGGGATAAAGATAGAAGCTAAAGTGTAAAAGTGAACCACCACATCACCTGGTGATCGACACGGAGGACGATAAAATAAGGAACAACACAGTTCCTGTAAAGCTATTTTTAGTTGAAGTATGTATGTTTACGCCATCTGTCACTGCAACGTTGTTCTGTTTGACCCACAGATTGAACACAGGTCAATTTGAAGATACTAAACGTTTCACATTTTCCTCGCTGATGGCGAAAACTTGACACACTGCTCGCTCCTCGCTGCTTAATTTCTGCCATTTCCGGTAGGCGACTAAGAGTTATCGCCATGCTTACACTGAGCAAATCTAGTCTCAACGGAGGTGAAGGGATGTGTTAAGGCCCGCTGATAAAGCCGGCAACAAGACGTTTGGCCGGTTAGGCTTTTCTAGAAGGACACTGAACTGTCGATAAGTCGTTCAACATAGCTGCAGGGAAAAGCAGCCGCGGTGGTTTACCTTCAAGAGCAGGCTTACAAAAGGTCAGTAACACAGACATGTCAGACATAGAAGAACAAGAAACTAATAACAAGTCTTACTGTCTCCTGGCACCTTCACGCGTCGAGAAAATGTAGCCCGACAAACTTAAAGTTAATGGTAAAATGAGGAGAGATTTAATAAAGAATGAACTTCTATTTTGCCATTTGCTTGTTATTCACCTGACTTATTCATCATGCTGCTTGCGGTCCCCGCTATCATCGTGACAGAAGGGTTGTTAAATGAGCAGCCGGCTCTTCAGTCTTTCGCTTGTGATAAAGGCCAATTGTTTGGTTCATTTGGGAGATTTCTGAATATTGGACGTTGATAACTTTTCATTCTAATTATAGCCTCTGTTGAGAAAGGGGGATTTCTGTTCCTACCTGTCCCATTAACTGCCTCCTGCAGCATCCAGGGTCCCTTATCTCTGTGCGTGGGTTAAAACCACCTGGAAAGAGACGAGCAGAGGAAAGAAGCCACGATGGGAATCTGGAAACTGTTTCGCCTGCGACTTCAAAAAGGAAAGCTAATTCAGTTTTTCTTTTTTTCCCCACGTTTCCATTGTGCAGCTGTTGCTAAAGACAAAGACATATTTGCCAAAACTACTAGCTGACAACATAATAAAAAGAATATTAATCGAATTTATTTTCACACATGGTATGTTATCGCTGCAGAAAGTGAAACTAATCAGTACCCACTGGCTGTATCCTCCTGTCAGGACGCCATATTGAGCTGCTGATATACTGGCCTGATATGGGGCTTTAATTAGCATCTGATTCTAGATCATTAGTGTTGTCTGCCTGAAACAAATTAAATTAATTCCTTGATGATCAACTTTTCCCTATATTTCAATAGTTCTGTTATGTTTTATTCTGAGACTATTGGTTGAGTTTTAGGTGATAAAACCACCTGCAGTGTGGGTTCATCTGGTCCAGTCCCAGTAAAACAATGAAACACTGTTTTCATTGTGGCCACGTGGTCGTGTTCAGAAGGGTTGAACGTGAAACCATCCTAAAGGTCGTGTTAATAGTTCGTTAGTAGGGCTGTGCTTGTGCTAGTTATAGGGTTAGCATAGCTGCTATATGTAGCAAACACGAGTCGATTGATGCTAATTTGGCTCAAAACACTGCAAAAGTTTAGATAATAAACACTGACTTATTGTGAAACTGGATTGTAATAAAGTAAATTAGTAATTTTTAAGTTAGTTTTGTCAGAAGTTGGCGGTGTAGGCTACGGTTTACGCTTGGCTGTAATATGCCAGTAAACAGAGTAAACGAAACAGGAGAGTTTGCCAACCGGAAACAAAACAATACGCCTTGGCCGCTCTACGACAGAAGAATGGAGAAAGGTCTTTGTAGTTTGTTTGGAATTTGTTTCAATTGGGCAACTTTTAACTGTTCTTTATGACGGCTAATATCGGCCATGTTACATGTTGACTCATCAGTCATGTGAGTTAAGTGTTTGCTACATCAGTACTTATTTATTGAAGTGCAAAAAAAACACCCAAAGCAATTGTAAAACAGAAATTCACGCAATTGAGGACGTTTTATCGAAGTTTACCGTTTCCATTCAGATTTTCTAATCTGATGCATAAAAATGTGCAAAAACCTTAATGGAAACATGACATCCTTTCTACAGATGCATCATGGGATTTGTATCGATCATCTGCGCATGTGTCGCACCCCAATGATATTATGGGATATGACGCCATGACTTCTTTTCTTTTTAGCCTCCTTGCCTCTAATCGGTGTCAATCCTCCGCCCAGCTTTCCTTTCCTGCCGTCGAATCACTGACTGATCTGCACCTGGCGGATACAATTATCCACCTGGCCGGACAAAAAAGTAATCTGCATTGAGAAGCACTGATCTAAAACTTGACTTGAGGTGTTTCTAATGAATGTTTTGATCTGATCGCACACAAGGAAACACAACTGCTATTAAAAGAAGCTGAAGCTGTTCTAGTGCGAAAGATGCTGTCAAACGTTTTCCCTTTTTTGTGACTGTTTGTCACATTCATAAAGTTGAAGATGTGAGGAGAACGATTGGCTTCGGTCCCAAACGTTTTTTAAGAAGCAAGATTTGTCACACAGCTGGTAGGAATGTTGCCCATCAAGTTACAACCAAACATGGTCAACGATACGATGACACATTAACTGTGTGAAACCCTTTCGAGTTCAAGAGCATATTCTTTGTAAAATTTGGGAAGGAGGGGAAAAAAAAAATCTCAAGGGAGATTCAGGGTAATCTGCCAATTTAGCATCTGGCAGACACATTAATCCAAAGCACACCATAAGAGTGCATACTTTGTTAGAATAGGGTGGAAACAAAGCCTTGGTAGCGTCTGAACTCTGCCGTCTCCATTGGGGAGTTGACTCTGGTGCTGTTGCTTGTGCCTTGCTTTGCAGCTGAACCAGGCTGATGTTGCAGTTCTGCACTATTTCATGTCCAACGCTGTGGAAAACCTGGGACCTTTTACTGGAAATCAATGGGTGAGTCATTGCAGCAAGTGTCAGCTCACACACACACACACACACACACACCTACATCCACTGCCCAGTAATTTGTCCTTTAAGCTCCGACAGGATTTTAACTGGCTCGTGTGCAACGTCTCTTTACTGCTTCTTAAGAGTAAAATAAGTCAAAGAACTTCTCGGTAATTGAATACATTTTTTTTTGCAGAACTTGCTGTGTAAAAGAGGCTCTATTCATTCAGTCATGGAGAATATTGCTGTTTAAATCTCCTGTTAAAAATTAGCCCTTCATTACTCACTGTTGTCTCGGCGGTCGAGACAAAGTTTAATGGATCCCAGATTGAACCCGAAAGGAGAGAGACAAAGAGAATTACTGTCTCAGCTGGACGAGATGGATGATTTCCCATCAGTCCATCCATCTACTGGTCCGTCCCATCTGTGCAGCAGTCGAGGAGCAGTGACATGGGACGCTGGTTCGATCACGAGTCGGTACACTTTCCTCTGCGTTAGGGCAGTTCGGTTCAAGGACACAAACGGAAAGGAAAGTTAGCTTGCCACCATGCTTTTTAAAAAATGTACAGGTAGATAAAGAGGTTGAGTAGTAGTGACAGAAAATATGAGCGTCTGCTGAGCTTGGCACCTAAACCAGAAAGAAGAGGGATGATTCATAAACTATCACTTTCTCTCTTCCTCATTTGCTTTTTCCTTATCTCGTTCCCTCTTCTCTGTCACCAGTCAGGATTGTATTCGTTTCACCTCTTCAAGGATCATAAACAGGATGATTTCTTTTGACATTGTCCTTGTTTACTCATTACTGTGCCTCATAGGTTTCATATCAGTGAGGGCAGAGGGGACAAACTGGATGCCACATGAAAACACTATTCAAAACATATTTACATGGATTTTATTCATCTAGGGTGGCGGCGCAGTGGTTGTCTGTCTCTGTGGGTGATTTTCATTATCCTAACTTCCCCACTTCCTCTTCTCTCTTCCTATGAGCAAGACATCGTTCCCCCTCCGCCATCAAGGTAGATCTTCCAATCCCTTAAATGCACCTCGAGGGGTATAAATGCGCCTCCACATGTGGCACACAGCTGTGCAGCACGTCATTAGCAACTGATGTCGCTTAAGATTGACGCTGTAGAACCTAGGATTCCTAATTTGGCAGCTTTGGCTCCTCCGTCCTCACGTCATGAATGTGCGAGTCTTAGAAAATAAAGAAAGATATTTAAAAAATGTAAAAGAATAAACACCAAATGGGTGCCATGAAACACATGCTGACCTCGAGCACGCAGATCAAGAGACAGAGATGTGACACACTTGCAGCGAGTCACACACACAGAGAGAGTGAAAGCAGCGACACGCATTCACACAAACACTCCCACATGGTGAGGGGCGGATTAATAGCATAATGAGCTCTTATACCAGCGCTGCCAGCCGGGTAACAGGTCTCTGTGTGTCACTGGGAATTACGGTAATAACAGCGAGGATGGGGCAGATGACGGCAGACATAAATTTATACCCCCCGAATGACGACAGACTAATGAATGACGTGCGGCGGTGTGTGGCGAATGATTGTTGTGCGCCGCATTGTTAACGGAGGTGACTTGTGTGCCAGTGGGCTCCTGACAGAGTTTATTACAGCTGTAGTGGTAATTGTCGTCTGGTTTATGGAGCCCGACATTAGTAAAAATGTGAGCAGACTTTCAAAGTGCTCTTTAAACGTTTATGATCGTCTCCTGTAGGTTGACCTTGACATCTGATCTGTGAGTCTGCAGAGAAGACGATGTAAAAGCCACAAACTGTGAATGTGACCGGGGTCAGGTTCTGGAAAGGACACTTTTGATCGGGCGGGTGTAAACTACGGAACATTGGCCTCATAGCTGCACAAATGGTCCTGCTACAAAGTCAGGCAAGTTGAAAACAAACATGTAGAGCAGCAAAAAAAGTCCATACGAGGCTGGTCAGATTCTCTGAAAACTATTCTTTCTGCAAATACAAAAGTACTGAATGTTTTTTTTGCGAGGGATTTATTGCATAAACTTATTGTCTCCAGTAAATGATTCTACGACTCCATCTGCATGTTATGCGTCTTGGACAGGAAGCCGAATCCCGAGTACACGCTTGAAGTTTTGATGAATATGCAAACTCTTAGGTTCACTTTGAAGATTACTTTGGGAAATTACAATGTGACTTATTGCAAAATCTACTTAGCACAGGCAGCTAGGGAGCTGCTAATCAAATCTGATCATAATTGGGCCCATTTAAGTTCAAACTAAGAGTTCCTGACGGGTAACCACTCAGGCAGGCTTGAGCCAGTCTGTTTCCCTCTTTCTCTCTTTCTCTCTAACCACTTTAGACCAAACCGATATATCTCAACAACTATTGGATGAATTTACATGAAATTTGAATGCACACATTCATGCCACCCATATCATGAATTGTAATGACTTTGGAGATCCTTGGACTTTTCAGTTGGAGCCATCATCACATACAACATTTAAATAATCCAATACTTTGTTCAATAATTGGCCAAATACCTGCAAAACTACTGACATTCTTATCGGTCTAAGCTGTGGTTTACAGTTAGCTAAACTAAAATCAAGAATATGGTAGATTATACCTACTAAAAATCTAGCATTAGCATTTTAGCATGCTCACGTTGGCATTGAGCTCAAGACTTTCATTGCTTTTAAATGACGGATTCGGCAAATTGTAGAAGCAAGCATTTTCTTCTGCAGTGAAAATGTTTTTGAAAGGCTAAACGCCGACTTTTACGGACTGAGGCTGATTATTTCTTAGATAAAAAGATGTTGTGAATGTTGGCAATAATCATATTTATCTCTTTTCAATAAATTCTGGCTCTCAGTAAAAAAAAAAGGAGTTATTGGGAATGTTTGGATCACACTTCAGAAACAATCCTACGCCCCCACACTGGAATCTAATTCTACAAATAGTACAATACTAATAATACTAGTGTAGCTTTATCTTTATCTGCAAATGTGCAGTTTGGTTCAAGCAGAACAAAGAGCCAACAAAAAAAAAAGACATGTCACATTACTCCACCAAGCTGACTTCATCTGACACACTTCACATCCTCCAAGCTGCCCAATCAGCTGTCCCTCCCCCTTTACCTCGGTCTCATCCATGCGACACTTGAGTTGAGTTTGGAACAACCAGGAGAAGGGACTGGGTAGTTAGCATGGCCGGTGATAGCCAGCATGGATGAACATAGAATAACACCTGGCAGGAAGATGAAGAAAAAGAGCTGATCGTGTATTTATTCGTGAACTGGATCCATCCCTTTGACTCATTTCATTAGTCTTCTCAATATTGGATTTACCGCCTTGGTATAGGACCTTATAGTTGGAGTATAATACCATTGTTCTTTCTTCCACTTTTTCCTCATCTCCTTTGAGATATTGGAAAAGGAATCCCTTACGACAGACTGTATATCATTTCTGTCTATAAATAAATTTGAGTACAGAACACACACATATGCACACACATTCACATTTATGGACCATTAACTTTTGCCATTATGTGTGGATAGACTTACTGTATATTCCTCTTTTTCCGTGTGTAAACAGTTTTCCTGGCACAGGATGAGGGATGAAGGTACGGAACGTCGAAAACACGGAATGTCTGGAACACAAAAACATCGGAACAACACAGATGTAAGAAGTGATTCACAGTGTAGACGAACTGTTTTTGGACCAAATCCTTCCCTTAAAATTCCTCAAATATCTGCGTGACCAACATTCTACCTCAGATGGCCTCTTAAGGCAAATGTCTCCTCACAGCAGCCGTTGCTTTAAAATTATAGAGAGACGTCGTATATGGCTCTAGCAACAACCTGTCAATCACAGTAGCCCCGCCCTAAAGCATCCCCTGCTTTATGGTCTGTGTGACTCTAAATGGACCATAATGTACTAAATGAACATCATGCTGTATTGAAGAAGACTTGAAACTAGAGATTGAGACCATAAACTCATGTTTACAATGTTTACTGAGGTAATAAATCAAGAGAGAAGTAGAGTCATTTTCTCATAGACTTCTATACAACCAGAGGAGTCGCCCCCTGGTGGACACTAGAGAGAATGCAGGTTTAAGATATGAAGCTTTCACTTTTCAGAACCAGAGGTTGCCGCCTGAGTACACCCGGTGGATACCAATGACTTCAGTTATCCTCGTTAATACAAAGAAGTTTTCTTGTCACAATCTCGCTTTGAAATAGACGTCACACACACAAACTCTTTTTTTGTACTTGGCCGGCTTCCATGATCGAGGCTGCATCGTCTCACCAACACTTCCTTCCCTTCGATCGTCCTGATTTAATTTACATGGGCTCAGACACTTTTTTTTGGGAACTGACAGGAGAACAAAATGGCTCTGGACCAGCAGTTGATAATATCAGTGTTCTCTTCACTTGACAGCAGGGAGCTTTAGTTAGTGTCATGCCACGCTTACATTTTCAATAAAAACGTCACAAAAATGAGATTGTAGCAGCAGCAAAAGCCTCTTTTTTATCGAGACGATAATTAATAGAAGCTTAAAGACTCTCTACAATCACTTAGTGTTGATTAAATATTGAAAAAGGGATAAAAGTCAGGCATCAAAATTACAGTGATCAACCACATACATGGATGAAAGAGTTTGGGATAGAATCATTTCTATACAAATGCTGTTTAAATAATTTGATCATAGTGATCAAGAAGTCCTTTACAGTGTTCATTTTGGGTCTTTTCATATATTCATACATGGAAGAAAAACTTCAAAACTATGGTATTTCAATTATTTGTGTTGCTTTACTCCCATGATGCTTTGCCTTCCGGCTGTCTACATGAGGCTGCTCCTGCAGCTTGCACATTGAAATCATGATGGTAGAAATAAAAGTCAGTCGTCTGTGAAGAGCTCCAAGTTCTGGATGGTTCCAGTCCATTGTCATTCGTAGGGCGTCAAATAGTCCCAACGTGTTGCTGAGGTCGGGGATGATTGCGACGTGTTTTCCGTACTTACGTTACACCGTTTGCATTTCTATTTGACCTCCTTATTCAAGCATAACCATGATGTTTTTAGTGGTTTTGTTTGAATTAACGACATTAAGAGTGTATTTGCTCGGACGACCAAGCAATGCAGATGGATTAACAATAGAGGAGTTTAAGTTGATTCCATTGTGAACACCGTGCTCCTCACACTATGAGCCGTTTGTCTGTGGGGTTATGTAACACCTCCCACCAGTATGAAAAGAGACAACTGTCAAGTGTGGGTTTGATATAATGGCAGTATGTACAGTCAGTACAACAATGCTGGCCTTTTCAATGGCAATTCAGCTTGTTTTAAGTTGTCTTCAATGCATTACGGCATGTTTATGTGAAAGTAAAAGGCCGCTCAGGGAAACTTTATTGGTACAGGTTGTCCAAAGTCAAAGTATAAAATCAATATTTTGTTTTTTAAATGAATTTTTTGCCAATTCAAACCTCCCAGAAACACTTTATGTGAGTTGAGCTGTTACTGGTGAGCTCCTCTTTAATGCACGACATCCCTCGCCTGTCATTGAATTAAAAGGACGACATCAAAAGCATCTTGAGTCATTTATACTGCACATTCATACATGTTACAGACACCGTATGTCAGCCTTTAAAGCCACACTTCATAAGGATAGTTGATATAACTTACTGTCAGCCGGTGACATTGATGGAAGGGAATCAGCTCAGTCTATGAATCCACAGCTAAGGTCATGCAAATTAACTTGAAGTCCAGATGAATTGCAGAAAAAGATGCAAACAGGAGAACGAGAGAGAAAAAACCTGCTGACTTGCCACTTGCAATTGACACTACAGTACCGCCCAACAACAAACCCATCATCCATGAGCACATAAAACTCCTACCTTTCATTCTGAAACATTGACTGGAATGATCTAACATCACAGTGCGTATAAATCCTTTAACCCCTAAGCAGCACGACAAACAGGACGCATGAAGACTGTGGCATCCATCCAGCGTTCAATAGCCGCTCTCAACATCATCATTCACTGAGAAGGCTTCCATCTTCACTGGCATAGCAAAGTAGGACGATTTATAGATTCCAACAGCACATGAATAATGGAAACATATCTCCAGGTCATTGATCACCGACAAATGACACAACTGCTACAGTGTACGTCATGTGCCAAGACTTCTGGCTTCCTAAAGTCAATGGCAGTTTGCCCACAACCTCCCCAGGTGGAGGTAAATTCTTAGTTTGCACAACTATAGTTGATGAAGTCATCGATAATTTACCGCTTTTATTCCAAAATGGCACCTGAGCAGTTTTCCTTTGAGAGATGATAACTGATATTAAAAGGCAAGAAAGTGAAATAAAAAGCTAGAAACAAGCAAACAAGCAGCCGAGTTAAGGCCAAAATAACCTGTTTAGGAGTGTTTGTTTTACTTAATGGCGAATAATTCATTTTCTAATGGCTCCAGCTGCGCTCGCTGCATCTCTTCCAGCACGGTTCCTCGAGAGACAAGGTGAATCCTCTGCAAGGCGAGTGCATCGTGAAATGTCACACTGAATTTCAATTTAAGTCTGGGTTCCCACAACACCGTGTGCGCGGAATCTAAGAAGCTGCCGCCCCGGTGCTAGTAATGATCCCCCGCCACGTCTGGGACAATGACAAAGGACATCTTTTCAGGCAAACAGAGATCGTCAGAGCAAGAAGCCTTTATTACAATTCTTCCAGAGTTGTACCTGGTTTTCCTCTTGGGAATCGATAAAGGTACTAAATTTGAACATTCCGAGATTTAATATAGCAGCAAACAACTATTATCTGTGTAAAGATATGGAGGAGTAATATCTACCTGAGCAGAGAATGAAGTCCTCTGCGGCATCTTTACGTTATTAGTCTTGTGGAGCGTGCATTAGCGTTCATCGATGGCTAATCAATGGAGGCAATACCTCAATCGTAGATAGAGATATGCTCCGAATTTGGAATATTGCACCTCAAACACTTATAATCCAGTTAAATCTATGATCCATCTACCCGCCTGTTCGTTTCCTGCTGCGTAGCGGATGACGGGTCGCGGTGGCTTATTAATGCGCAGAAAAGTTGGATTCAATAATGATTCTTTAAATTTAAAGACTTCCCGTAACACAAGCAAATATTCAAAGTCAGAATAGAAAGAGCATACATCTGAGTGGATTAAATCTGAGATTAGTCAGAAATGTGGGTTATTTTTGTTGAATCCTGGGATGGCAGCTTCAATCATTCAGTGACATCTCAACCAATCTGCTTAGGAACGTGTACGCCACAGGGAAATGAAATCACATTTCTATACATAGACTTCTCTCAAGGACACGGTTTAGGAGACCAAATGTAATACATCGGGATCGGATCAACAACAAAAAAGGAAATATTATGAGCATGTGTCGTCTAATCTAATCCAACACTGAGGCCAAGAGAGAGAATGTGAGTCCTAGCAATATGCTGATTCCTCTCGTCTTATTGTTCTGCACAATGTGTGTGTTTGTGTTTATTGTCATGTTGAGTGGATTAAACAATAACCTGGTTTGACATTGGAAGAATCTAGTGTTTCTCAGCTTCCCGCTCCCTGTTTCTCTCCCTCCTCAATCTCTCTCTCTCGCTCTCTCTCTCTCTCTCTCTCTCTTATTCAATGAAGTAACAACCACTAATCCACATGCAGAGCCAGAGGGGCGGAAAATAGAGTGCCGAGGACGTGTGTGTTTCTGTGTGCGTGTCACACCAGAAGCTTCGGGATGAAACCCCGGGTCAGACTGCCAGACGCAATCCTTGACCGAAAGCAACTGCCCTAGTTTCCTTGTGAGTAATCTCTCTCGACAGAGACTCCTTTCAAATAAAAACCCTGCCGCTGCCGCCGCTGCTGCTGCTGTGTGTGTGCTTTTGGTTGCTTCAGAGGACCGGGGAGTTCAGCTTTGCAGCTGCTTTAAAACAACAACAACAAAAAAATCAGTCTTTAGTGGGCGAGGACTATTCTTAAAGCACGCAGGTAAACTACACCGCAGCAGTGCAACAGAGGCGACACAACACACAGTTTGCGTGAGGTAAAGGGCATTTTAATCAGTCCATTTGGAAATTGTCTTTAAAGATTCAATTGTAAGAATTTTGAATTTAGCATCTCAAAAGACAGATTTCCCTCAGGAGAGGGTGAAGACGTCACTTATTTGAATTGACTTAACTCTGAACTTGATATCGATGCAAAATAGTTTAAGAGTCAAGTGAGTGGAAACGCTTGTGGCCTTGTATCTAGTTTTGCCAGCTCCAGTTTCCGTTTGACTTGTAAAATTTCATGACTGTGTCCACGCTAATGAGAGTGCTTCTCCATGCAGCATATATGTTAATGTGCTGGTTTGTTGGTTTGTGTTTAAATATTGAACAGATGTGGCCAAGATGACTGTAAAATATATATATATGTAGCCTTTTAGTGGCCCTCTGCAGAAGAGGAGAATTATAAGGTCTTTAATATTTATTGGTTTCATAACCTGCAAACATGGACACACTTTTCAAAATGAACTTCTGTTTTCACAGAGAACAACTTGATACGGTTTAAGCAACAGAACTACTTGGTTAAGTTTAGGAACATACTGTGGTTTGTGTCAAAAGAAAAGTATGTTTGTTACGTAGTTTAGTAGACTACATTACGTATGTGATGTGGTAATATTACGTTTCAGAACTTAAAATTAATCAATGCTGAATTTCCGTTTCACACATAAACACGTGTTAAAGCTGCATTCTCTCTAATGACCATCAGGGGGCGACTCCTCTGGTTGTATAGAAGTCTATGAGAGAATGACTCTACTTCTCTCTTGATTCATTACCTCAGTAAACAGGTGTTTTTAAGTGTTTTGCCTCAGGACACATCGACATGGACAGTCGCCCCAAATGTTCTCAATCTTTTTCATCAAAGATCTGAGAGAAAACGAAATGACTAATTCTAATTTTCAAATTCAGAGACGCTACTTTATTTGTGGACTTTATTTGATGTGATCAAAAGTCATGAAAATAGCTTTTGGCACCGTGGTTTCACATCATGCATATGTATTCATGCTGCGTTTTGCTCAATGTTCATGAGAGAGAGACGGATCTACGCCCTTTCAGTCGCTCCACCATACATTTTTCCTCTCTTCTGGGAGACTCAACAAAGTGATCAAAGCCTTTTGCGGCCAGTAAGTGTGACAGGATTATTACATATTAATTCTCCCCCACCATACTGATGTCTCATTAAGTTACACTGACCCAGCTGCGAGCCTCGAGAAAGTGATGAAATATGAATGAAGCACTTCTTTTTTCCTCCCAGAGTTGAGAGTGAAGGTGTGGCAGCACCGTCCTCCAACACTGCCCTGCTGTCTAATGATGAACTCCTTTGAAGTTAAGAAGAGCACAGCTGGGAATGTAATATTTGATCTGTTTAAGAGTAGAGAAAGAGTGGACTTTAAGAAAATGTATTAAAATGCTTGTTCAAATGTGATAAAACGACGCTGAGTGTGCTCGGCTGAAACAGCAGCTCCACATCTGTTGTTTAGGAGTGCACACAAGCGGGACCAATTACTAAACCCAAGAGAAAGAGGCAAAAACAAACATGGAGAACGACCAAACAGTTTTCAATTATGGCTTCTCCGGTGGTTCTGTGAGACAAACTATTTAAAAACACGTCTTCCAATACCTGGCCGAAGTGTTTTTATAGATTTTGGCGAGAATGCATGTATTTGGGTGTATTTGGATATGGGTTACAAGGGGCCTGCTTCGGCTTCTAGTAGGTTGAGAAGGCCCTGGTCATCTATTCATGTGGTTGGTCATCAATATGAATACAAGAAGACAACACCAACCTCTAACGGCCAAGGCCAACAAAGTCCATGGAAGCAGGAGGTCGGAGGGGGAAATACAAACACAGGACTTTCACAGAGGAGACCGCTGTTCCTGTGAAACCAAAAGCCAACGTTGACCTATTTTACCAGACTTTTGCTACGTAACTTAAGGATTTAACTAACAGCAGCTTGCATACATTACTTTATAAATATAGGCTACATATTTTAAGGCAAACCACAATCTTTTCATAAACCCAACAAAGTACTGTTCTTGAAGTTGTTTTCTCTGAATTCACTTTAAGTTTACAGTTCCAACTCATGTTTTTTTTCATTACTGATGAGCATGCCTGTTATTTTCTAGATTAATTGATTATTTGTTCTGTAAAATGTTAGAGAAATGCCCATTCCAGTTTCTCAATGTCAAAAGTGAAGTCTTAAAATGTCTTGTTTAGCAGGATAGCTCCATATTTGAGAAGCTGAAAACAGCATTTTCTGCCATTTTTTGATGAAAATAACTGTAATAATCAATTGATATTTGGACCCAGGGACACTGAAAGAGACAAAAAAAACAAAAAAAAAGCCAGGTGCAACAGTGTGGGTGAAGCGAGGACAGAGAACTCACGTGTGATGGAGAGAGAATTGGGCAAAAGGGGAATATGCACTGAATGAAAAGAAGCTGCCAGCCGCACTCAGAGCAAATGAAGTAAACAAACAGAGAGACAGTGCTGGAAACAGATAGGTGAGAGCATGTTGCTGAGAACAAGCTGTAAGGCAGAGGCAGGACGGGGAAACCTCCACAACAAAGCAGCGACGACCGTCTCTGAAGTGAACGGCCAAAGAAAAGAGCTGAAAGCGACAAATTCTTTGTAGTACAACTAAGATGGGTTTTTTTCCCTGCGGGGAGAGCCTTCACAAAATATAAGCTTCGGTGGCATTTTGTTTCTGTAAGAATTCAGAATGGCCTTCAAGCCCCGTGAGTGCACACATTAACATCGGGGTCCCAGTGGGAAATGAACCCTTTGTCATTGCAGCGATTGTGTCAAAACATAATAAGATAAACAGGAAGAAAACTCTCCTCTCTTAGTAATCCTCTGGTGCCTCAAAGATGCAAAAGGTACATCAGAGACATTCCGCAGCGCTTCAGATTCCTGGAGGGGTTTTTGGGCACGGACACATTCTTGATCATGATTTTAAATTTCTTGGCAGACGATCCAAAGGAGGCAGGGAATCACTGAGCGGAGGAAGTGAGAAACAGATTTCACTGATGAGTTACTCTTGAGCAATGATCCAAAACATGTGACTGTGAGGCTGCTCAGTGGCCAACAGTTAGAAATACCTCCCTGTAGTGTATACGGGGTTAAGCATTGGTGGAAAGAAAGAGGACTGGGTCACCTTCTCCTGCAAAAAACAAGCATCATCAGCTAAATTAGTTGATAACCCTTATTTCAATAATTCTGCAATGCCAGCTAATATCTTATATAAAGAGTTTAAAGACCTGTTCCAGTACAACTTGTAGGCCTGAATATGAATTTATTGTATTTTCTTTGGATTAACTGATTAATTGTTCAGTGTACAACATAATACAAATGTTTTTCTCGGCCCAACAATCCCAAAATTGAAAGACATTCAATTCACAAAGGTATACATCAGAGAAAAGGCAACAAATTCTCAATGAAAGTCGGTCCACAACTTGACTCCAGACTGAACATTCGCAACAACTATTGGATGGATTGCACAGGTCAAAACCAGGCAGACGGATAAATCAGGCAAACTTATCTTAAAAGGTGTTAAGAGTAGAATCATCTATCCAGTGGTCGAGCTGTAGGTCAGGCAGACAAAGCTGGAAAGTTAGAAACGATCCAATCTGGCATGAACGACATATACTGTGAGACTAGTGTGGGAAATGGGTGACCTGTCAATCACCGTGTAGCCCCGCCCTAAAGCATCCCCTGCTTTATGGTCTGTTTGACTCTAAATGGACCATAATGTACTAAATGAACATCATGCTGTGTTGAAGAAGACTTGAAACTAAAGATTGAGACCATAAACTCATGTTTACAATGTTTACTGAGGGAATAAATCAAGAGAGAAGTAGAGTCATTTTCTCATAGACTTCTATACAACCAGAGGAGTCGCCCCCTGGTGGACAGCAGAGAGAATGCAGCTTTAAGACGCTATCACTTTTCAGACCTGGAGGTTACCGCCTGGTGATGAGGTAGAGCAGATAACTGAATGAATACTAGGAGTTGTGACAAACTGACTCTTGGTCTTGTAGCTTCATGACTGACTCTGTCAATCAACTGAAAGATCAACAGCACATCACATTTACATACATGTCCTTTAAAACTAACATATGTTGTCAGCGGCCATTTTGAAAGATGGATCCTGTCAAAAGAATTGCGGTCCAGGCTCTTGTGGCTTAACTTTCAAGTCTTTCCTGAGAAAGTGAAACTGACAGAAGGAACGACTGCACTGAAATACCCTCCGCGTCCTCTATGGGGCTTCTGAAACTACCCACCGACACTGTACCATCTTGGCAGTTTCAATTTGTGAAATAAAAGAAAAGTATCGTGTTTCCCCTCCAAAGTTATGATCCCAGCTCTTTTCAACAGTGCAGCGACTGACTTCTTCACGGTCTGATTCACCTTCCGAATCTTGGGGGGGTGGGGGCGGAGGGTAAGGACTGACAGAGGGGAGAGGAAAGGGAGAGCGGGAATGACAGAGAGGTGCTCGGGGAGACGAGACCGAAGACATTAGCAGAAGTCCACAGACAGAGGGCGGAAGAGAAGGAGATTAGGGAGGGAAGACAGGGTGGAAGATGGACAGACACGAGGAGATAGAAGAAACAGAGGAGACGGAGGAAGGAGGAAGAGTTCATCATTTCAACTGGCAGGCATACTAATCTCTCTTCTCATTGTCAGACATGGTTTCTATCCGTTCCCTCCTTCATCCTCCCCTTTTCTCGTTTCCTCGTCCATTTCAACGCATCTCTTCCAATTTCGACTACATTTCATTTCTTTCTCCATCTCCTCTCTTGCTCACTTTCTAACCTACGTCCTCCCTTTTTATTCCCATCTGCCCTTTCGGTTCCTCCTCCCTTCCGTCCAGCCCCCCCCCGCTCCCTCTCTGTTTCGCCTTTGACTCATTCAGAATAATTGCTCTGCAGCTGCTCTCTCCTTCAACCGGGTGCTTATCAAGCTCTGGCTGCTATCTGCCCCCCGACAACGGCGAGGAATGTTTGCAACCGCACACGAAGACCCCGGCTCCGCACGCCCACCCTCCGTGAAGCTAAATGTGGTGTGTACTTGTCGCACAGCGTGAAAAATCACACGCCGAGAGCCACTTACGGTGCACCAATCAATGGCCCAGGAGGTGTGTGTGCGGGTCGTACTCGTCCTTCTATCCCATTAATCCGACCAACCGTCTATCGATCACTATGCCACCCAACAAAAGGATGAATGAGTCGCCAGTGATTCATTTTGATCTTCCCCTCTCTTCGTCCTTTCCCCTTTTCAGCCGTCTCCCCCTCCTCCCTCGCTCCCCTAAATCCATCGCGTTATAGTTTTATGTATCAAAACATTTCTTCAAGCCATGCAAAGCCTGTCCGGGAGCCAGAAGAATTTCGACGGATAGATAAATCAATCTCGGAGCCAAACAAACTAACCAGCAAACTTGGAGAAACTTGAGAGCTGAACATGAATAGAGATGCGAGCCTTTTTCCCCCGTTTTTTATAGCAGTTTCACCTGCAAATCATCTATACTTTACTTTTACTTCTGACCTTTCATGAATTCCGGCTCGTCAGTTTTTGATCAAATGCATTCGCTGCAGTTCCACATGGCTTTTGGCTTCGATTGATTTCTGTATGAAAATCAATTACCACATAAAATCAATGCAGCTGACAAAAAATAAGGCAGGCTTGCTCTTTATTGCAGATAGATACTTAAAATACAATAAAAAGGTATGGAAAACCAATGGATGCTATATGTCAATATAAGTCAAATCGAAAAAATGGTAAGTTGGGATGTAAGGTTCCAGAGATACGTCATACATGGGCTAACATTTGAAAACGTCTGGTATTAATGATACTAGACAGTGAGCAGTACAGCAGCAGAGGTGTTCAGTACACATACCAACAAATCTTTAACACCCAATCCTCAAACTGAACTGATAATAATGTATCACGACTGTCACCGTCCGAATCAGTAGCTTTTAGAATAGTTATATATGTAATATACAGTACGTTACATTCTGGTTTAACACTTTAAACAATCTAAATGTGTGACCTTTGTCGCATATAGCAGCAGTATAGCAATTGGTGGCTGTTGTGTTGTGCTATTAACTGGATTAACATGCAACATGTTAGTACAGTTATAGTAAAGTTCGTACAGACCTAGTTTTGTACTGAGCTGAACGTAAAAGCTTGAACTAGTAACCGACCTGAATATGTACTCAGCTGAAAGTAGGAAGTAACCCCAACTAGCTTGCTTAGAGAGTGCAGCAGGAATGAGTCCTAAAAGTTTAAATTGAATAATATTTTGTCTCCAGCGGTTCTGACCATTGAAGAATATCTTCACGGTGTGTTTCTGACATCAATGACAAGCACCGCATTCTATCGATAATACTTGAATCTTCATCAGAGACCATTGGTGCAGAAAAACCACAACTCTGTGTGAGCTTCACAGCTGCTTTGTGTAAGTGTTGAGCAATGCTGAGAGCACTTCAGTCGTCCTGAGCGCGGTTCATTCTCAGCTCTCAGCGCTGGACAAGCATCAGAGAACCAGATCAGGTGCTTGAGAGACAGCGTTTACCGTCAGGTGGTCAAACACACGTTGTACTGTCCACCCACTCACCCCAACCGAGCAGCACAACCGTCCTGTTTCTGCTCAATTCTTTGTTGTTATTTTAATCATGTCTATAATGCAACTGTTGATTTGTTGTTGTTTTTATTGCCTTTAAATGCCCTGAACCTCTTATGCAATAACAGTTTTGCAGGTATTAATTGTCCCTGTAGAGCCGGAATAATGCAGCACTTTATACTTGAGGTGTGAGCGCTCTGATTGTTAACGGGAGGGACCCAGAGAACAAGCTCGGCGTTGTATTAAAACTAGAATTACAGCCTCTCGGTTATGTGCATCATCCAACTGGTCAAGTTGCAGTTTACATCCATGTCTGTCCAAAATGCCATCACTTCATTACTCTATCAAATGTGTTTCGTGACTCACAGTGACTTTTGACCACAAAAATACTAATCAGTTCATGCTCGAGTCCAAGTGGACAGTTGTACAAAATTTGAAGAAATTCCCTCCCTACGTTCCTGAGATAATGGTTTAACCCACTAACAAATAGACCTGCACATAACAATCAAAACTTGCTATTTTTACATTTAAGTTTTTGTAAGAATCAAACAAACAACATATAACATGTTAATGAATGAGCTTTAGGCAGACTTAGTTACTTTCAGACTGGGCCAGGCTAGCTGTGTCCCCATGCTTCCAGGCTTCATGCTAAGCTAAGCTACCCAGTTGTTGACTTCATAATTACTACACCGACATGAGATTGGTTTCAATTTTTACATCTACGTCTCAGCAAGAGAGCAAATGAGGGTAGTTCCCAAAATGTCGACACTATTCTTTTAATATCTGACACTTGGTATGCATTTCCTTTTTTATTTTATCTTTTTTATTCAAGAAAAGCTTTTTTTAATTGACCATTTGTCTTTCCAAGAGTGTCCTGGCCAGACGGGCAGTCGCACATTATACAAAGTTTCAGACATCGAACAGTAACATTAAGATTCCAGATCACAGCGTGAGTGAAGATAAATAAGACTGAGGTCATCACATCCTGGATCACACGGGGGCTATAGCTCAGAGCATCCTCAACCTGCTGTACTGTCATCCAATTGCTTCCATCTTTAAAACCACTTCAGCTCCCCGAGACCAAAACTAATCTCCAACAAATTCCAAGCCGAAGGAGCAGCGTACCTGAATCACCGTGACTTCCTTTGTCCCTCTCGTCCCAAAACCATAACTCCTCCCTTTCACTGGTCCCTCGCTTTGTTTTCTCGACCTCCATTCTTCTTATTGTCGCTCCTATTATTTTTTTCTTCCCTTTTCCCTCTGAAAGTTTGAGCAGCAGGTCAATAAATCTCTTTCAGTGCTCTTTCAAGGACACCACCGAACTCATTAAAGGCAATAAAGAGCCTTTCATCGACTCGCAAATAAATTGTTGGGCTAATTGTTTGTTTCATCCCCTCTCTTAATACAATAATGATTTTTGCGCTCATGCAGGCAACAGATTTTAATTACACTGGCAGCAGAAGAATGAAATACCCACCTGGGCTGAGAAAGGCACTAACTCCCCCGCCCACACAGTGAAACACAGATACACACTTCTGCTAACCGATACACACTCGTACATGAAAGCACACAAACAAACGCGCTCTACTCTCCGTCTCTCTCACACACCCAACAATGGATCAACTTAATAAGGAAGGAAATCTCTTTTTAATGCAGAAAATCTCCAAAGGGTCCTGGGAGGGTTCATCCTCACGTCTTTGTGTTCGGGGTGTTAACGGCCACTTTGGCACGTCGTTCTCCGATGCCTGAATTGAGCTCGATTGATCGCTGTTGCACCAATGGGGATAGAGCGATCCTGACTCGCCGAGCTTTTCACAGACAGTAAAGTGTGTAAAGGGTGTCCCATGTGAAACCAAAACTTCTGTAATTAAGTAACGCCCACTTCTTTAGTTATTTCAACCCAAACGTTGACTAATTGTCACGTAACTTCTGTACTTAAGTAAGGTCCACTAACGTAGTTATATTAACTCAAACGTTGATTTATTTGTTACATCATTTCTGTACTTAAGTAACGTCCACAACAGTACTTAGTTTAACTCAAACCACTATCTTTTAGAAACCTAACAAGGTTACAAATAGGGTGAGCAGGTAAAAGTGTGTAAATGTTCTAAAATCTCTTATTTCAGCTGTGTACAGGTCGGGTAGTGGGTTTGAGCACCCAGCGCCCGAGGCTGGTAGAGGAACAAGCTTGCCTTTTTAAACCTGCACAACTCAGCTCAGGGCATGAGCCCATTGCACCATTGCACACCATCATTGCAAGCCCTTTTACAACTTTTAGAACAATAAGCCCATTTGCGTAACGGCACAGTGAGTGGGATTGTCCTACAAAGCAATGAATGAATAATTCCTCTAAATCACTTATGACCCACTGGAAGTGTGTTTGTCTGCAGAGATCATTCCCTCTGCCTGTAATGTCTTATTTTGCTGTGTTCGGGCCGTTTCGGGGGATCTAAAAAAAAAACATGGCAAAGCAATTATAGCGAGCCAAAACACCAGAGCTCTTTCTGAAAGGAGAGTGAATCTTGGGGTGGGCTGTCAGGCGAATCAAACTCATTCTGCCTTTAACACCACGAGTGTTAATATCATTTATAGCTGAAGCAGTAGCTGAGCGCAGCCATTCTTTGCATTGGGGGATGACCAGCAGCAGCCGATTTTAAGTAAGCAAGGCAATTACCAATAATAATAATCAGACTTCCAGATGCCAAGTCTGAATCCCGATGAGTCATGAACTGGAGCAGTCGCCTCATCTCTTGTAATTTACCGCCACGATTATCCGAATGAGACGCAGAGCCGCTCAAAAAAAGCGGACGCAGTCCTCTTCAGAATACGAATGAGAACCACAGACAATTACTTTCATCAGTCGGCGTGCCAGGACTGTGCGATATCTCACTGTGTGGCATCATACGTGGGATAATAATCTACAATAAATGAGTTATTGGAGCGCAGAGGAGCCGATGTTCCTCCATTCTGCTGGAAGCTGGCGGAGTCAGCGTTTACAGACGCTGTGTACGACTGTGTGGAAAAAAGCAGTAATTTGTGATTATTTCAGCTTGTGTGAATGTAACTATTATTGAGGCACCGTTCATTTTGATTAAACAGAAATACACAAGAGTTTTGCTCTAAAATTGGATAGTAGCTTTTCAAGACTGCAATATAATTCCTACTTCTCAGGGATAAACCAGCCAAAGATATTCATCACCCGACTCTGACGTTTCCCTTCTTCTACAGAGCGTTTTAGCACCTTTTAGCACATTGTTTTGGTTTTACTGTCGCATGGCAGCTGGTTTTCAGCTCGGCACCAAACAGCAGACTGACAAAGTTAGCAACTAGCTGGTGGAGACATCGGAGCATTTAGCGACTAACGAGTCGTGTGTTTCCCTCAGCAATTGGTGGAGACCAAAACAGAGCCGAAAGGAGAGTCAATATTGGACAACACAAGTCCATGTGAATGATAATGGTGCGGGAAATGTTAACATAACCACCGTTTGTCTGTTTTATTTCACATTCTGTGAGGACTCGATTCCCCGACATAAATTATTAAAGCTTCATTTTATTTTTTCAATGGTACTGTACATTACATAATGCTGAACGCTGAATTATTTTGCTCGACTTGTAAATTATTGAAGGAAAGAAAGTGCATTTCTTAAAATGAAACTTCTTCTTGAACATAAACCCCCAGCACATGACTACAGAGTCAACGTCTGGACTATCAGTGGATCTTGGAATGTGACTTTGATTCGCTTTAATGTCGGCAATTATGTCATGAAAGTAAACACGTCTTCTTATCATTTAAAGTTTGCTGTGGAAACAACCGCAGTCGGACGGGAGTCACAGGATCAGATCGGCACCAAGACTTAATTGAGATAAACGTGTGTGTGTGTGTGTGTGTGTGTCTTTCTAAGCCAGAAGCCAAGCCACAGGCAGAGGCAGATTGAGGCAGCAAACAAGGCTTAGAGACAGATGTGCCTCTGTGAGTGTCTGTGAAACAGAAGGGTTGGGGGGGAGGGGGGTACATCCTCATGAATAATGGACAACACACCCCTGACGAGGACGCTGGCCTTATTATGAGAGTGAGAGACGAAGAGAAACACAAATATAAATAGACACACTAAGGGAGAGACAGTGAAATCTGTCACATCGCATTTAAAGGTGTTGTGTGCGTTTAAAACATGCCAACATATGGAATATATGACGCTACAGTCATGTTAATCATCTATTACAGTGGGAACACTGAAGCAGGCTGTTCTCATTCACCGTTTGTACTTATACCTTAAAACAAAAATAGTAATGATTTGTATGTAATCGTGGGCGGATGAAACAAACACAGGACTTTCACCAGGGAAGCCGCTGTCCATGTCAGGTGGCAGAACTACTGGTACTTTTTGTTGTATAAGTACATATCACACAAAACCATTCTTTTTACGGCACAACTTTAGCTACTTTACTTTACTTTTTAGATACATCTTTGACTAAAAACACACATGATATGCTTCGAACATAAAAACACGCTGTAGAGATTGAACCAGTGACAGAATGGATGTAATTGGGGGACCGTGTGACTTTAACCATATGTGTATTTTTAGGTTGTTTGAGTTTTCAGTGGGAGAATAATCAAGAGGCAGACGTCAGTGTGATGCAGCCTTTAAAGAGAGTAAAGGATGCGAGAGCAGAAATAACCAGCATTCCTGTAACCAACATTACAGGAGCGATGTGAAGCCCTTTAACATCTAATCAGCAGTGCTCACTGGTAGAGAGCTAGTGTTCACTGGTAGAGAGCGAGTGTTTACTGGTAGAGAGCTAGTATTCACTGGTAGAGAGCTAGTGTTCACTGGTAGAGAGCTAGTGTTCACTGGTAGAGAGCGAGTGTTCACTGGTAGAGAGCTAGTGCTCACTGGTAGAGAGCGAGTGTTCACTGGTAGAGAGCGAGTGTTCACTGGTAGAGAGCTAGTGTTCACTGGTAGAGAGCTAGTGTTCACTGGTAGAGAGCTAGTGTTCACTGGTAGAGAGCGAGTGTTCACTGGTAGAGAGCTAGTGCTCACTGGTAGAGAGCGAGTGTTCACTGGTAGAGAGCTAGTGTTCACTGGTAGAGAGCTAGTGCTCACTGGTAGAGAGCTAGTGTTCACTGGTAGAGAGCTAGTGTTCACTGGTAGAGAGCTAGTGCTCACTGGTAGAGAGCTAGTGTTCACTTCKACATGAAGTTCAAATGTTAATTCAAGACTCATCGGGATTCTCTCCCAAAATACATTTACAATAAATACTCTGATATGGAGACATGATGCTGAATGCAGATGTTGGACGTACCTGAGAGGAGGATGCTGAGGAAACTAACAGATGAATAATGTTCTACCGTCTCTGAAATACAATACATGTCTATTGCAGAATAAGGCCAACAATAAATATGATTTTAAATGGATTTGGTTTAATCTTTATTATTATATATAGAATTGTAAATTTGAATTGCTACTCATTGAATCTGTTTTTTGAAGGTACCAATCCAAAGTCTGCCGTCGTTCTATTTTCACTTTTCTTTCCCCTGAAACTGTCAATCTTCTTCCTGTCCGACTCCCAGTTCCTCTTGCCTTTGCCTGTATGTTTCTGTCTCTCTTTCTTTCTGATACGCTTGCACGCACACTCAGAGCAGACTGCTGTGTTGGGTTGGTTGGGTTGCTGAAAGCCTGTGGGGAGGCTTGTCAGCTCTCATTGGTTTTTGGAGCACACCCCTTTCTTTCTTGTCGTCCCAGTGTGCTACAGCGCGCCTGTCACTGCCCACACACTCCATTCACTCTGCCTCTGTGTGTGTGTGTGTGTGTGTGTGTGTGTGTGTGTGTGTGTACGTTGGGTATATTCAGCTTTCTATCTGTGCTTGAATGCAGCACTGAGTGTGTGAATTGTTTCCTGATGTCTGTCACAGAAGACGCAAGTGTGTGTACAGAGAAGGTTGTGTGTTTTGGGGCTGTGTGTGTGTGTGTGTTGTAAGTGATGCCTGTCACTGCAGTAAGGTGCGTATAAACGATACACGAGTGTGTTTGTGTGTGTTGGTGTGCATTTGTGCGGCTTTTCCACGGCTCTAAGAACCGGTGGACATCCTCCTTTTGCCCTCGTCGACCGAAGCAAAATTGGCAAAGACGTGCCTTCCAACCACACACACACACACACACACACACACACACACACACACACACAAACAAACAAACACACACACACACAGACAGCTCGGTGTAGCCACGTGAGACACGAAAAAAAATGAGGATGTGGAAACAGAAATGATTCGAGACTCGTACGTGAAGTTGAAAAGCAACAATGGAAACAAATAAGATTTACTAAAGCAAATAAATATAAAGAAATATCGTAAAGGGTTTCTCATTCAATTTATAAAACAAATAGTTCTGCTTCTTGATTATGATTGGCTGAGCACACAGCTGTGACCGCATTACCTCAGTATTACTGCACACGTTCAAATGTAAGAGTGGATGAGTAGTGGAAGGAGAAGGGCAGGATAGAGGAGGAAGACAAACACGAAGGAAGGAGACTCAATGGACCATAAGTTACTAAATGAACATCATGCTGTATTGAAGAAGACTTGAAACTAGAGATTGAGACCATAAACTCATGTTTACAATGTTTACTGAGGTAATAAATCAAGAGAGAAGTAGAGTCATTTTCTCACAGACTTCTATACAATCACATATTTTTGCAATTGGCTTCAGTTCTGAGAACCGTATTTACCGTCTGGACTTGACTAAATAAAGAAAGGACGAACATGTTTGTGCACACTACCCTTGGACTTGACTGTCACCGAGCTGTTAACATGCTACATTTCCAGGAGGCCCGTGGCTTCTGTTACAAACATCATCAGTCATTTCGACACCATCTCTATTTTTGAGCGTCTGTTGCACCGGTTCCTCTCAGAGTCCCGACTAGACTAGACGCTGAGACGTTGTGTGAAACTGTAAATATGAATGTGTTTGGAGTTGTTGCCTTCCCATACGGCTCCACGGTCAAACCTTCTAGCTAACCTGGTACATACTCGAGTCATCAATCGAAGCATTCGGCATCTCTCCTTTTTGATTTCTTCTCTCTGCTTGAAGATGTTTTGGAGCTCCCCATTACTCGGCAACTCGGCTTATTCCCGCATTTTGAGCACTTCCAGTCACTCGCTGTGTAGATCAGCTGCAGCTCCAGTAAATCACAGGCTGATGTCGTGCTGATTACGATCCCAAAATTAATGAAAATATGCAAATCAAGTAGGTAAAGCTGCACTGCCACTCTGCAACTCTTGATATCAAGATGTTAATGAACAATTACCATGAAAACAGACACTGTGAGGCCTTTTCTTGTTTGCTTCACAAAACCTGCATGAACCCGAATCTATTATGCTCTTCCATTATTTCCTGTGATTAAAATAATTCAGTCAAGCGTTGCCTTTTATTTTTATTTTTTGAATCAGCAGGATCTTAAGTTATTCATGGAGCAGTTTCTTGTTAAATCACATTTGCTCGGATGAGATTTGAAGGTGTGAGGTGTGAATGCATCCTCTCCTCCCGTCATTGAATCCATCTCTCTCTCCGCGATGCAAACCAGAGGAGGTCACGTGACTTGTGCATCCCTCAAGTCAGACGGGTTCAGACTAATGAAGGGCAGCAAAGTGGAGAAGCAGAGGGAGGAGGAAAAATAAAAAGGGATGAGGGGTAAAGCAGAGGAGGCTTAAACTGTTCTAACAGCGGGATTTATCCAGGAAAGACGATGATCCCTCGCTTCAGCTGCAAACCTGAGTTCTACGACACGTAATCGCTCTGCAAAGAATTTGAATTTGCACTGGGGGCATGTGGGGTCGCCCAGAGGGAAGAAGATACAGGAAGTAAATAAACACATCTGTCACAAACAGAGCAAACGAAACAATAGAGACGAATATCGACGAGGCGTGTGTGTGTCTGTGTGCGAGAGGAGAGAACGTGTTCACACATCTCTGTTTCTCCAGCTCGGGGGTTCATTCATCTTTTCTTTTTGTGCTTTCTCTCTCTCTCCGCATTTAATCACAGAAACTCATCTTTTGTTTACCGGCAGCAACAGCGGGGCCGTCGTCTCACGGCGTAAAAGGTTGCGGGTTCAAATCTGAAACAAGACGAGGCCTTCTCTGTGCGGAGGCAGGGGTCCAGCTCACCGTTAGGTGGTGGTGTGTGTGTGGTGGTCCAACAGCAGCTTAAATCTTGTTTGCATGAAGAGCAATGCAAATATGTTGTGTAAACACACACACACACACACACACACACACACACACACACAACAGCTGTGGAAGATAGACAGGATGTGTTGCATCCGTCAAGCCACTTTCATGCAAATGTTGTGACATGTAAAAATATTCAAACGCTGTAGAAACATCAGCTACATAACCAAGACATCCCAAAGACAAAACGCAAGTAACATTTCTAAAAACTGCACTTTTCAAGCAGCAGACGTGAACACTGGAAGCATTGAATGGAAATGTCAGCACAACCTTGTGCTTTTTAAACGTCAACATTTTGCCGGAAGTTACTCTTTTATGTTTTTAATCCACTGACAAAAACGTGAGCTCCAGCATGTCCCTTTTGATATGTTATGACTTGATAACTTTGTGAAACTTTAATTTCATGCCTAACGTCCTAATATAAAGGGAACGAGCCGAGCAGAGAACGACCAACGTCAGCTTTTCATTCATTATGTGGTGGTTAAGCTTTAAATGTAAAAAATAAATACGTAGAATCAATTATTATAGTAAATGTGATATTAATATTCACAGGAAGATGCATAACCAAACAGAAATACACTTTATCTGCCTGAACTATAGATTTACAAGTAAAGTTAATTTTCCTAAAGAAAAATGACTTGTATTTCGATGAAGAGTGCAGTATCTACATCTTTAGGAATTATCGCTTACATGGCAATGATTTCTCTTTATAGATAAACCCTTTAAACTTCAAACCAACTTCATATTCCATAGTTACTACTCTTTGTCATTTAATTTCCAGCTTTATCCAAAACCTCGTGCAGATACAGGACATTGTTTCCCCGTCTGTCCAACCTTGGAGACACGTTAAACCCGAGCTGGTGCGCTCATGTGTGTACCAGAACAATCCCAGCGAGACCATTATCCATCGCTCCCACTCCGCACCTCCTCTTGTGTGTGTGTGTGTGTGGCAGTCTATCAGATGCCCTAAACGATTGTCCTGTTCCCTGTCAGTCGTCTGCTGAAGTGAAAGTGTCGGCTCAAGAGCACACCCTTGCCATTTAACGGCCTTCTGGTAACTCCTCGCCTCCAGAAATATCACACTCAAGGACAAACCGTTTGTGTGTGTGCGTGTGTGTGTGTGTGTGCGCACTGGAAATTAAAAGTTACGATTTTGCAGAGAAAACTACTCAAGCTTCTGCTATTGTTCTCTGTCAACACACGTAAATAACTGTAAATAATTGAACAATAACCACTAGATGAAAGCGTTGAAGTCTGTGAGTGTGTTCAGTGAAGAGTCACAGGCACATCTTTACTCTATCGAGGGATTTGACTCTCCGAGGCTTAATGTCAACTTTACCATATTGCCCTTCATCACATGGAGCTTTGCCTGCAAAAGTTTCTCCTCCCCGCGGGCCGAGGAAAGTTCCGGGGCTCCACAAACCACCTGGCGTCCGACACACTAATGCGCACTAATGCTAATATCTTTTTTTAAAAATGAATTATGACTCAGCTCGTGTGGACGATGTGGGATTTGGTTTGCGAGCTACAACGGTGAAAGAGAAATGTGTTGTTTTTCCCCCCGTCCCTCAAGCAATACTCCTGCTGTTTGTGTTCATTAGTTGTAATGAGGTGTGTGCATCAGTGTTCTGTGTGCTTCATCCATCACCAAACACCTTGCAAGCAGTTGTGGAAAGTAACCAAGTACATTTCCTTCAAGTAACGGACTTAAATACAGTTTTAGGGCACTTGTACATTACTTTATACAAACATGTTTTACCGCACTTCATTTATTTGAACCAGGCGGCAACTTCTGGTTCTGACGAGTGAAGCCAATGCGGAAGTGTTTTAATTAAAGCTGCATTCTCTCTAGTGTCCACCAGGGGGCGACTCCTCCGATTTTATACAAGTCTATGAGAACATGACTCTACTTCTCTCTTGATTTATTCCCTCAGTAGCAGAAACCAATTATGAACACAAACTTGACATAACATCACCGTATAAATTCATATGGTAAACTTGTAAGCTAACAGCTACAAATTTTTCACATCCAGCAATTAGCCGCAGCCGCATTAGGATTCGTTTGGAATCTTGTTTCTGGCCACTCGGCGAATGTAAGACCAATATTCACTCCCTTTTAGCTCTGTGTTTGGTCTCTACCAACTCCTGAGTGAAATGCCTATTATATATATATATATATATATATATATATTCATATAAAAGTTCCAGACTGGACAACGTCGTGGTCCTGTCAATCACACTGCAGCCACGCCCTGAGGGGGGGGGGGATTAGCATACACGTGTGTTGACATCCTGAATATTCAACGCATTTGCGTCCGCGTTTGTCAACACTATCGGCGTTGTCGGCACACGTCACCATCAAATGTTTTTTGTACTCTTGACTTGTCACGACTCCCTCCTTCAAACGGCCTTCTCACCCCCCGATACGTCTCATCATCATATCTCTGAGCCCTCGCTGGTTTCACAGCGGTGCTCTTTACAGCCTTCTCCTCCTGCTGCTATTTTTCCAATGACGCTGCTGTCAAGCGGGATGACTCAGGATTCAACTCACCCTCCTGTCTGATACTTTGTTCTGCACAACTCATTTGTCCTTTTTTACCGACTGTCAAAGCATAAAGAGCTGGTTGCCCACATTTTGCTTGTATGCAAAAGAAATGTTTTGACACGTTAAATGTATATTTGCCGATTGTGATTACATGCGAGAGCGAAGCAGCGATGTCATTTGGCATTTGACAGTTGCTAAAAGGCTATCATCCCTTTTTGTTAGAGTAAGTTCAAAGTGAGACATGCCCTTTCTTTATAATGAGTGTTTGTGTTTGCACTAAAAAAACCTTAATTGCACCATGTCAGTGTCTTTAAATTGAAGTTGAAAATGAAACACCTCCTGCCTTTATTGTAAGGGTAATATACGTAAGTAAACATTGGTTGACAGTTGAGTACTTTAAGTCATAAGGACATAATTGGTAGTCAACTGTTGAATTCTTTCCTTTTTTTTGGGACGCTGAATGATTTTGTTGTCGTCGCATTCTGTCCATGTTTGTGAAGTTGTGGAGATCATATTAGGGAGTTGTTCAAACGGTATCTAACGCCGGGTTTCAAGCTGGATGTGTGATTTTTGGAGAAGCGCTGCTCGCATCCTGGTGCTGCCCATGAAAATACAAAAGGGACTCAAAGCGGAGCTCCACGGACTAAACCATTGTTCATGTTTTCCTTCACCAGCATGCCGCTATCATTATCTCTGTGCTGCTTTTCCTCCTATTCTGAGGCACGACTCGCCTAATTAGGCATGTGGCAAAGAGAGTTGCCTTCCCGGTCAGACATCAGGCACACGTCCTCACCCAGAGTCCGCCGTTGATCATGAATCTAATCAGCTGTCGGGGAGTCACACAGCCCCCCCTCAGGGCGGCTAGAATACCTGCACTGTTGGTGGCATACAGGTTGTTGGGCAGCGAGATGAGGCCCGGGGTGAACATCGCATCTGTCGCTCTCTCTCCCTCCCTCACACACACAACCTCTCGAACACCATTTCCTGTCTCTGGAGTGTCACCTTATCAGATTGTGTGATGCACTGAGGGCTTCATTAGAATCGAATGCCGTCTCTGTCTCTCTCTGTCTCTCTCTGTCTCGCTGTGTCACTCTATCACAAGTCCTCTCCCCGTCGGTCTTTTCTCAGCTGCTGTCCTCTCTATACTCCTCCAAGTCTCTCCTCCACTGCCCTAAAATATTTCTTCATTGAAAGAAGAGCAAAGAATGACTCTGAAGGCCCTTTTCCAATGACGGCTTCTCAGATGTTTCTGTGTGACAAGTTTGCATATTTTCATGATATTACAAACTATGAATGAGGCAACACCTGGAGGGAAAAAGTAATGGCCATCAGAGGAAAGGGTACATGCTGGTGTCAGAAATGAAAAGAACTGCATTTATGTTTCCATCCCGGCTGAAATTACCTTTGTGAGCAAATACGTAGTGCGGGTTGCCAGACTAATAAACCAAATAATGCCACTCCGTCCCCTCCTGCTCTCTGTCACCAAAGTCCTTTTACAATCGAGCTACACCAGACGTTATTATGCACCAAGGGCTCCATTAAACTCACACCGCAAACTAAACCGAGCAGCTTCCCTCTAATAAGCTACTGTACGGCCCAAAACAAGCTCTCTCCCACATAATGCACTCTCCACCACATGGCGATAAAAAGGAAATTGAGCCACATTAAAGCTGCAATGTGTGAATTTCAGCGACGACAACAAAAATCCATTTGTTGTAATCGCACATTTTAGAGTGGCCGCTTGGGGAACAGGTTTCAGAGCAGCTTGTTGGGCTGGTGTTTATTGGGGAAACACATTTGGCTAAACCTCTTATAAGGTAGATATTTTCACAAGGTACGTTTCGTAATAATCTTTAATGCCGGCAATCATTTCTTCAGGGTTGATAAAACATTTCTAACGTGGCGTCGTTTTCAGAATGGAGCGGATTTTATTATGACACTTTCTACACACAACTGTCGCAGTCATAAAGATGACCCAACGGCTCCATGCAGACGCCAAAGCTGGTGACAACCTCAAAGCCTGCACTCTGTTGGGATAGCTCACTGCTGTGTGTGTTCCAATAACACGGGATGCAGCAAAGCATTCGTAAAGCTACGAGGTTGACCTTCACTGCATTACATTGTGGGAGAACAGATGTGGCCATGTGAGGCACCTCTTCACGTGTCATAACATGGTATAAAGCTCTGTTATGTTCCCATTGGGATGCTGGGTAATATTTTCTGTGAGCCTTTGTGACATCCATGTTATATCGCATGAGATTTCTCACAGCTACAGTATCTCCAACTTAGTGGGAGTAACAAAATAGGTGTCAACAAACCAGTGGCAATATGGCTGCAAAAATCCAATCAATTCAGCTAATTAACACGGATCGGTTTCACTACAAGTCTCCTACAGTTCACTCCCGTGCGTCCCGCCATTCTCCATTTACCTCCAATCCCTCCACTTCCTCTCAAACTAAAGTTTCCTTTGACATTCCACCTGCCCGGGTCTCTTTGGATCTGCTTTTCCTGTCAGAATGGGACTTCCTTGGCCTCTCTGGAGCTTTCAAAGAGATGTCAAAGCACTCTCATAGCCGACAGGTGCTACTAATTGACATTCAACCGAACAAAAACCCTCTAACTCTTGCCCCCTATTACTCATCTCTATAACTGTACCTTTACTACTTTCATTACCAACAATTTCCGCTATGAAAAGCACCCCACGGTTTACCTTGGTGCACCCATCTACTCCTGTAGTAGTTATCTGGATATAGATATGCTTTTGCTTTGGAATTCAGCTGAAATTGTTGTTACAATCCAGCACTCTGCAGAGCTCTTAAGTGCCAAATAGCTTTCCCCATTTTGGCATAAGAGGAGAGACGCTCTTATCGTCTTTGCACAGAGTAGTCACCTGTCTGTCTCTTTATCCCCGTGCTCTCCGTATCTGTGGGCTGCTTGGCAGATGGAAGAGATGCGTCCGTCCCCGTGTGGGCTTTATCTTCATTTGAACTGCACTCTGAAGTTTCCACATTTATCCACACACAAAGTGGCCTTGAAATACAATACCACAGGATATCGGCTTACCATCTTTGCCAAGTGCTAAATATAGTATTCAAATATTATTTGACAATGAATGTAAGTTGATGTTTGGTGTTTACAGCATTTGCTTATGAATCTGGAACGTTTGTAGGCTGTAGTGAAACTAGAAGTCTCTTCTTTCTATGAACGTTTCGTACAGAGTTTATCTGCAGTATAGTGAAACACAGTGAGAGAGATCAGCACACCACGACATAAATTTCAAGTACAAATTACAGGCAAATGGACAAGCAAATGCACAATATGTCGTCTTTTCAGGGGCTAAGAAAAGCACTCTTTTTATCTTTTCTTATCACAATGAGTGCAGCTTGTTTCCACTGTTGCATTTCTTTCTGCTAGTTAAGCAAAGATGAATAGATCCTCTGGCCTCCGGCCAAATAATCTAATATTATTCAAATTGAAAAAGGACATTTGTTTGATTCATCTCTTCTATTGATCTTGATTTGCAAATATTATCATAAATTCCGGGGCTTTCAAAATGCCGACTAGCTTCAAATACAATCAATGATAACATCTCCAAATAATCACAAATGTATCGTTTTAAAGGGAAAAATCATTTTACCCACTCCAGAAAGATTCTTATTTTCTAAAATACCTGGTTGAAACCAGAAATTTTCACTCAAAAATTAGATATATTTACGACCGACCCCTGCAAGTTACTCAAATGATTATCTATTATTAATAAATAGGGGCTGAATCAAGTCTTCGTGACGGGGTAGCAAGTGCTTATATCTGAGATAAGATGGAAACGAATATGTTCTTCTTCTTTTGTTTTCCAGTACTGTGTTATTGAGTATTGTCAGGATGTAATGAGGCTGTGGATACAGAGCAGTCATGGTCTGAGTCTAACAGTGTTTATATGGAGAGTGCTTTGAGTCTGATTTGCTCTCATCTCCAGACCGCATTGGAGAGAGTGAATGTTTTGGATAATGTTGCTCTCCGAGGCTTTGCTGGTAATTACCTTCCTGACTGCAGCAGTTTTCTTTCTCCGTTTGAAACAGGGAAATACTTCATGATGGAAGGTGCAACGGTGCATGAAAAAGTTAGGCCCACACTGCATTTCAAAAGTGCTTTGAGGTAATGTATTCTCTTGCATTTAGGGACACCGTTTGATTGGATTATAGCACCCCACATCCCAAAAGCCCACTGATGGCGTTCTTGAGATAAAAGTGCAGGAAAATTGTGGGATTCGTGGACTCAAAACAAAATCAGGTGGTGTGTCCTTAAAGCAGAAGTGGTCAAATCCTCCTTTACCTAGCTTCACGCTAGGACCAAGGGATGGCTAATTGGTGGGCCGACCGATCAAACATTTTAATCCAGAATAAAATATCTCAACAATAAGATTTTGTACAGATTTTCATGGTCTCCAGAGGATAAATCCTACGATTTTGTTGATGCCCCTTCTATTCCTTTAGTACTGTACCACCAGCAGGTAAAACGTCTTCATATGTCCAGTGAAATATCGCAAAGTGGACTGGATGGATTGGCACAATGTTTGGTGGAGACATTCATGGCCCCCTGAGGATGAATCCTAATGTCTTTCCCTGATTTACCCTTTAAGGCATCATGAGGTTTGACATATGTGGTTTTGAGTCAAATGTATCGACAACCATTTGGTAGATTTCCATAAAGTTTGACTCAGACGTTCATGCTCCCTGCAGGATGAATCGTAGCATCTTTTTGTGATGCTCAACTTGTCCATCGCGAGTCCCCACCGGCCTGACTACGTTTGCCTGCTCACAGTTGATTTCCTGTTAACACTGTCTTTCTCTAAGAGTGACTTCAGGACACATCTGGATCCAACTGAGACCTAATTAGGACAAATTAGTCGTAGTGGACTTACTTAGCTACAACGAGAAGATTAAGACCTTTTTGATTAAATATGATTGATTAAAAAAAGCCCAAGACTACATTTACCTCTTAAAAAAAGGTTGTTTTCCCCCACATAGCCTACAACATTATTAGAGATTTGAAAAGATGAACGTAGTTACATTTTGTTTTCTTTGGAATTGTATACTCATCACCAGAAATAAGTCCATTTGAGCAGAATGGATATTTAGGCTCCAGCTTTGTTACATTCATGTCATTGCAACCTCAGAATCCTGTTGGATGGAAAGAAGATTGACTTTGATTGAATGAGTAAATAACATATCACGCTGACACGGGTCAGCGTGATATGAAAGCTGCTGTGATCGGTGGTGTCCATCAGACTCAAAAAAACCTCTAAATCGTCTTCTCAAATGTCTACTTTATGGGTTTGTGCGTTGATGACATTCGACAGACAAAGCACGAGCAGCACTTATCTAGTTCTGGAAATCAGGGAGAGGAAATGCTATTTGAAGTTTGATATCCAACCCCCTCTTCCTCCTCATGTTACTCTGAGATATTTGTGACCACTTCGGTCCAGACAAACAACCGTTGGATGAAGGAGCTACTCTCTTGCGCCATTACGTGAGCTTCCTTGAGAACTACTCGATGGATTGAAATGACATTTGGTACAGATAGCCATGTTCTCCTTACTTTAGATCCAGCGCCATCATCAGATCAAAATACTTCACTAATAACATCCCATCAGCTTAAGATGCACCCATTTAATATGTAACAGGCATATTAATCACCGGCACCATCAGAAACTTCAGTAATTACCAAATAGATTTGACTCGCTGTGACTGTGCTGTGCCCCGACTCTCCTCCTCTCCCCCCCCCCCCCCCCCCCCCCCCCTCCATCATTATTCAGACCCCGTCATGGCCAGCTTAGCCATGCAGTCAGAGTGACAACTTGCTTAAGCCTCCAGAAAATAACAGAGTGTTTCCTGGGAAGGCGCCAACAACTAATACCTCTCCGACGGCCCGAGTCCAAAATAATAGTCAAGAGTCGCTCCGGGACGAAGGAATCTGATGCCGTCGATGAAAAGAAACCTTGTTTGAGAAATCTCACTTTTCTATGAATATGAAACAAAGAGGAAAGACAAGACGCCAAGGATTGGATTTCGTTTTTTTTCTTCTTTTTTTTCACGGCCTACTCTGACTGAGGTCTGGAGTACGAGACACGGGGATGCTGCTGTTGTCATGGCAACCCTCCCAGAGTCGAAACTATGGTCTGTTTGGCTGCTTTGGACGGCAGCCGTCGCCCAGGCGGTAAGATTACGCACCAAACGTTTTTGGAGCTTTACCAGGACAAAGTTGTGATTATGGCTCTTCCTTTATTCCCCCCCCCCCCCATCTCTCTCTCACTCACCCGACTGTTTCCATCTCACCTGGAGCCACATGGGCGTTACTCATCAGCGTCCTGCCGTTTGTACTCGTGTGTCTGCCCTCATGCGCTGTCACCTCCCATTGGGTTTGCAGTAATTAGTAAAATCTGTGAGCCAGCGGCTTACTGGAACACTTCACCTGTTCGCTAACAACACACAAGACCTATCTTTAGATCACATGCTCTCACCCACACAGTCCTGAAATAGACCTGAAACAAACACCTCGTCATGCTTGTCACATACTGACGCACCTTGGCGGCACTTTGTAATGCACCGGGTAGATCAGCGCACGGTTGTTGTAAACATGTGGTTAATGGTACGCTAACCGTCTGTAGCTTCACATTTACTGCACAGACATTGGTATCCGTCTTTTTAATCTAACTTTTGAACTTTAAATGCAATTTTAAAACTTTTTCTTGTAATAACAGTATTTTTGTGTATTGCTACTTGTACTTAATACTTATCCACCATTTATGTATTTTAGTTGACCAAATGCAATTTTCAACTGGCCATTGACATTGAGCTTTTATGTCACAGTTGCCATCTGACAACCTCTATACATGCAGCTACTCTCACCCCAACGTGCGGCTGAAATAGTGAATAACGTAGATTCCTCCTCTTTGGGGTAATTGGTGTGATTGCTCTCTCTGTGATAACTGTGCTATTATTACAGCAGTGAGAGGAGGACTGGTGGGAGAGAGGTGTGGAGTGGAAACACAGGAAGCAGAGAGAAGACAAGAGGGGAGCTATTTGTGTGGGATTGCTGCACAAGAGGTTGCTCTTCTTTGTGCCATTTCGCTCTAACAGACGAAATTGTACTGAATAATACCTGCTGGAAAATGTGGGAAATAACCATGTTTCTACCTTTCTGTCGAGGATAAGTGACATCGTTTTCAACCTTTTTAAACCCGGCAGGTTGACGAAGAATATATCCAGGTTTTCAGCCGTGGCCCGAGGCAACATGACGCACACGCAGTAAATGCAAATGGTATGTCCCTACGGCATTAAAAGTAAGTGAGTGGTTCTCTCAGCTGATTCTTGGGATTTCATCCTCAAACTTTTGACAAAAGAACTACTCATCTCCTACCCATCTCCTCATGTAGATGGGTTGTACATTTTTGGTTAAATGTGAGATGCTCGAGACACTTTCAGGGGCGGGCAGTAAGAACAGTAAAAAGGTCACTTTCTGGACCAGGACTGGGTCTGTGCTGGATGTTCCACATGGATTTAGACCCGTGCTCACTTGTTCCTCAATTCATGTTGGTTTTCCAGCTGCGCACCGATGCTGTAAACATCTTGCTACATCTCATCCCAGCAGCCCCCAGCCCTCTGCAGTAACTGATAGAGTCAGGTTCACTGAACCACCTCCAGCAGAAACTGTGATTCACTCGACCAGCTGATGCTTTGCCGCTCTTAATTTATTCTTTCTCCTGAAGTGGCTACTGCAGCAACGTCTGGTCTAATCCTCTCTATGTTTAGGGAACACTCCTTGACAATATGGTCTTGCTGATAGGAGATACTGAAATCCACAAGAGTAACAAACACTGCATCATGTCTTTATTATGCTTCATACTCGCAGCTCATGCATGCAGCTCATTGGGTGGAGCTGTTCAGCACATAGTCTGTTTATAAGAAGTGGAGGAAGTCACCGTAAAGTCGCTCATGGTTTGACTGACGTTTTAAAGCCTTGAGTTCAGCTAACTTTGGTCGTCGCCATCTTGGTTTTTGGCCGTCGCCATCTTGTTTTTTTGCAACCAGAAGAGACACGAGAGGGTGGAGTTAAGTTCAAACAAATGCTGAATGAGACCTTTTTAGAGACCGAAAATGTTACAATTAACTTCATGAAGTGAAAACACACTGTGAAAGAGTTAAACGTGTAAGACGAAGACAAGGACAACTCACAGACCGGAAAACACAGTGTTAGAGACCTGTCAATCACCGTGAAGCCCCGCCCTAAAGCATCCCCTGCTTTATGGTCTGTTTGACTCTAAATGGACCATAATGTACTAAATGAACATCATGCTGTATTGAAGAAGACTTGAAACTAGAGATTGAGACCATAAACTCATGTTTACAATGTTTACTGAGGTAATAAATCAAGAGAGAAGTAGAGTCATTTTCTCATAGACTTCTATACAACCAGAGGAAACGCCCCCTGGTGGACAGCAGAGAGAATGCAAGTACTTCTGCATTTGCGTCACTTTTCAGAACCAGAGGTTTGCCGCCTGGTTCAGCCAATGTATTCACAAACCAGGAGATGGTTATGATTTCATAAATGAAGCCATCAAGCGAGCAGACGGTCACATGTTGCCATTATTAAGTTCATGCCAACAAACTTGGAGAAGAAAAAGTAATTAGTGCAAAAAGGACATCAAGAGTAGAGAAAAAAAAAGCACAAAGGATAAAGTCAAAGGGTCAACAGGGAGACAACAGGAGAGACGAGAGCCGGAGGATTTAGTTGTAGCCGAAGCTTAAATGAATGTAATTATGTGGTGGTAATGGGCCTGCTCTGGCCTCACTTCCAGGCTAATTCAATTTGAAGAATGAGGAGAGGACACGAGTGTGAAAGCAGCAGAGGTGAGAGAGATGTACGTGTGTGCGAGTGCAGAGGGTGGAGCGTGGCTGAGGGAACTTTTGTTTGTGTGTTAAACAGATTGAGAAAGTGAGGGTGAGCGAGTTCAAACTTTGTCTACAATGGATTTCTTTGAGAAGTGGGTGACCGAGCCGACCTGAAATGGATAAATGTGCGTGTGAGAGAGACGGGTGACGGGGTGAGAGACAAAAGTGAAACTACATTGAAAAAGAAAAGAATGAGTTGAAATAGAGATTAACGACAAGTTGATGAGTCGTGAGTTTCCTTCACGTGTAGCAGAAATATCCAATCAAACATCTGCTTCTCTCTCCTCACTTATGTTAATGGGCCAAATCGTAACTAACCTGAAATGTAAGAGGTGAGAGGTCCGGGACAAGGTGAGCGTAGACGCATAAACAAGTTACAAGTATGCATGCTAATTAACTCATTTATGAATACAGAAAGAAATGCATGCATACACGAGGGATATACTAAGGATTCAGTATAGGCTTGTGAGGAAAATATAGAAGAAGCTGGACCTGCATAAATAAAACGGCCAAAGTGTAATGAGATGAGCAACGTGTTTTGTGGACATAAACGGGGCATCCGAATAAAGGGGTTAGCCTGGAGCCATGTGGACCACGTCCAGCAGCCTTGGGCCTCGTCAGGGTTCAGAAGCAAATGGTTCTTGGTACAGTAGAACCTTCAGGAAGAACCCTTTTGGAACCCTTACAAACATAATACACATTACTAAGCAGAGAACTGCATTAACATAGAGTACATTAATATGTCTTAATGTCTTTGTGAGCTTCAGTAACCAGAGGTATGCATAAGAGATAAATATGAATGTACATTAATCCACACACACACACACACACACACACACACACTCTCACCAGCTAGAAGCCACACTGAATACCAATGCCTACATGTTCCCAGTGGAGGCAAAACAATCATTAAGGGTGCGAGACTGACACCAGCGCACACACACACACACACACTTTGTAGCGTTTGGCTAAGCAGTCCTGATGAACACATCTATCAATGTTCTCTGCTGTCGGAGGGGCAACGCACACAGAGACAGATAGATGCTTTCTTTTTTTAAAACACAGCAAGTGTGTACACACACACACACACACGTGATCAGTCGACCCACAATGCACGCATGGATCTAAGAAGTCTAAACATAGAGGACACCGGTGAGCAGCGGGATCATTTCCAAGCGGGTGATGACACTTTGTACGGGCGTCCTCTCGACATGGTGTCCTGCCTGTGTGTGTGTGTGTGTGTGTGTGTGTGTGTGTGTGTGTGTGTGGAAGAGTGTGTGAGAGCAGCTTGTCTTTGAACATGACAAGCAAAACCTACTTTTGTTTTTGTGCTTTTTGGTCTGGAAAAAACCCAAGAGATGAAAAAAGTGGAGAAGATGAAGGTTACAGTGTGAAGAACGGGGACAAGGCAGATTAAACCACTTACAAAGACAGCTTTATGAAAACAGCCCTTCTTACAATAGTTGGTATTTAAAGGCGAGTGATACCAGTTACCCAACGCATTCATTAGAATCTAATCTAATCGAGTTTTGCTAAAATCTACAACACAACTCCCGTACCTTAGGAGTGCTGCAAGCAACAATATGACACAGCTCTGCTGAGACTCTGCACTTTGATTGTCTTGTTTTTTAAAGTTCATCACATTAAAATGGAAGAATTATTTTGGGGAAAAAGGTTGTTTCATCGGAAACAAGATAATAATAAGAAGGTAGGGCCTGGACGACAGAGAAAATCTAATATAATACGATATTTATGACCAAATACCTTAATGCTGATATCGCAACGATATCGCAGAGTTCATTATTTGTAATGTGGAGATAATGACTAGGTGGGTAAAGGGAAATAATAGAACAGCTGCAAGAGTCTGGTAGATAATGCAGCCTTTAAAACCAGTAAAACACTTCGGCCATAGACGATATCTAGTCACACATCAAGACATTGATATAATAGTACGTGTAAGGAATGACCGTTGGCTCGAGTTCTCAAACTAGATGGAACCAGCTATCAGCCAGGAATGAAGATAAAGGGCAAAATGAACCAAGCATTCAAGTGTTTGCCAGTAAAATGTATTCACAGCATCATAAACTGAACAAAATGAAGTCTATGACGAGATTATAATCTCATTCTTGATCTTGGAAACAGCAGTTGAGAAAATCACAGGAACCTTTTAGTAGGATTCAGATCACATGATCTTCAAGACTTGACAACAGATGAGCTACTTAATGGACCTTGTGGTGAGATGAATTAAACGATCCAGTAAATCAGCAAATAAACAACTGATCAAAAAAGGTGCCTTTTGAACAAGGCCCTTAAATGCTACGAGTGTGGCAGAGTGTCAGGTTACTGATGTGAAAGTGGATGCGACTACGAAGCACTTTGCAATTTGTGAAATGCCAGAACAGAGCGGTGAGACGCATTATTCCTCCAACATGAACTACATTCTGAATCTGAGAGCTTTTCCCCCAAAATTCATCATGGGAAATTAAAAATACATTTAAAAATGCATTGCATCGCGCATTACATCATGTCTACATCGGTGCAACATCATCCTCCGTGATGCGCCCGTGATGAAACCACCGTCTCGCCCTCAACCACTTAGCTGCCCTGCTTACTTATATCCGAGGTGACTGCAGTCACTCCCAGCCTGTAATGTTTTCCATCAACTCAACCTATCCGTCTCATCCATTAGCAGGTCTTTCCATCAATCTCTTTTCTCTGCCTCTTTTTGTTTTCTTTCAGAATTAATTACCCTCGATTTAATTCCTCCGCTCGTCCCCTGATGTCTGTCCTCCTGCCGTCTGTCCTCCTTCCGTCTTTCCTCGCTCTCCTTCCCTGTCCATCCTGACCTGCAGTAGCTGTCACGCTATTTAAGTAGAGCACATTTTGTATTGTTTTCTAAATTTTCTTATGATGAAAAACAGCAACATAGACGCACTAGAGACAAACCTCTTGAATGGCTAAGTGCCAGACAGGTTTTTAGCTAATGATGCTTTTCCGTCAGATGCCTTGGAAGCTAATTTGGTCAGACTACAAGACTCGAGTCGCAGGTAAGAAAAACTACTTTAGCATTAAGTGGGTTCAAGGTTTTGATCAGGAGACAAGATGCATGGGATGTGAGCAATGCACTAGAACTGCAGCAGGGACAATAAAGAGACTCACAGACTTGGGGCGGAGTGGATTTCACCATCAACACGACCTTCAAATACCCCAAATGAGGCCCCGACAGTCCGCAGTGTCTCTCTTGCTCTTTCAAACTAGTCTTTCGTTTTAAGCTGTCATCAACAGCTGCGCATTAATTCTTTAAAATGTCGTGGAATAGACTAACAGAGTCGACGTGCGTACAAGAGACATTACTTAGACGTCGTGAAAGGATGGGACTGGTGACCATTTTTCATTTTAGGGCGGCAAACACCGTTTATTTCCATTATTGATCAATCCGCCAATGAGCTTTTCCATTACAATATGAAATGTCAGAAAATCATGACATGGTTTCTTGGAGCCCACGTCGATGTTTTTAAATAGTTTTTAAATAGACAAACCAGGAGTCCAGACCTTTTACAAAAAGCATAGTACCCTTTACAAGTACCTGGCCTTCCCACTAGATATCTCAAGCCACGATCACTGCAGGTGCACCGTCACATTCGTTCCTCTCCTTCCCAAAACCTCTTGAGGCCTGGCGCTCCAGCACAGTAGTGGTTCCGTCCAGTCGATATTGGAAAAGCACCAGCATCTTATTCTCTGGCGCTCTGACATCGTCTGGCACCAAAGAGAAGGATGCTTACTTTGACTACAAAGTGTTCTGGAGAATCATAAAGCTGCACATTGACTGTAATAGAGTTGAATATGAGGAGCATATTGTGCTGTGAAGTCAAGAGTGTGATTGTGTCCAGAGTTTGATATTCAACTCCACAACTTAAAACTATATTACCGCATCTATAGGGATAATATAGGGGAATGTGCCCAACGTTTTAATGCAATGTCATAAGTATACATGTATATTTTATTACATGACGCTTTAAGAGACATTCTCTCCCTCTGCTCCCTTCCTTCTCTCCTCTCTTTGCATTCCCATCCAGCCTATTATAATAAAGTAACTGCAGATACATTAGACCAAATCGCTATGAATCATTTTTATGCCGCTCTGTAATGAATACGTCCAGACTAAATCGCATTAACCTTTTTCAGGCCCATCAGCTTCCAGATGCTCTGGATAGCTAAAGAAGATGCATATCTCTGCGGGGCCCTCTCGCTCTCCGACGTCGAACGAGGATGCAGGATCTTTGTGTGTTTTCCATCTTTCTTCTTGCTGCTGAACCTCCAACACGAGTCTGTTTGTGCGCTTTTAAGAGAAAGTCAGACCTGAAATCTCACAGTGTATATCGTAAGCATACTTGACAGAGAGAGCATGTCATGTAACATGCTTTTCACTCTGTTCCTCCCCCGTCTCCCCCGTCATCCCTCGCTTTGAGTCATTCTCTTATTAGCTGGTTTTTATTGAACATCTCCCTCTCTCCTACCTCATTTTCTGCTGCTCTTTTTTTTGGTTTCCACTTCCTCCTCTCCTCCCTATTACGCTCCACCACTCCATCTCCATTTTAGTCATTTCTGCCTCTTTACAGTGCTATTTCCCATCCTTCATACTGCCTCGCACTTCATCATCCTTCATCTCCAATTGACCTCAGTTGACTCTGCGATATGCTCGGGCGATTCAGAAGGCTTTCAGCCGACTTCCTGCCGCAGGCATTTTACCCCATAGGAACTGTAAGACATGACTTAAACTGACACGGACAGAGACGAATGTGGAGTTGCTGGGGAAACAACAAGAGAAACTGAACTGGAGGCAGACAGAAAGGAGTGCTTGCATGTAATATACCAGCATTTCATCACCACCCACTTCTATTCAGACAAAATAGTTGCTGTAGCTTGCTGTCGAAGTTGGATAAACAGAGCCGTGGTTATTGTCTTTCACACCTGTAGTTCGGTTCATTTCGTCGGGACAATAGATAGATAGACATTGCATTGTTGCATTTTAGTTCTGGTCCGGTTTCTGTTCACACCGACTACAAACAAACCACGAGGAGTAAACATCTATTCAGGTAACTTGTGGATTGGACAGTTTTGGCAATTGTCATCCTGCATCATCAGGAAATATAACTCTGGTGACTGACAGCAGACATAAGTGTTGTTTGATTAATAACTGATTATTAGCATTATTAGACTGCAAGTTGACGGCATGTTATGATAAATAAGTAGAGAAAGGACTGTATGAAAGCCTCTTTACCTATTAATCAGGGAAATACCTGACGTGCTTATGTACATGGCCTTAATACAGATTTCATGACCACCACATGGAACCAAGACCAACCTTTTTCAGGTGGTCTCGGTTCGGTTGTTTGGTCCGCACCGGGGTTCGATTGAAAGCCTTCACACCAACCGAAATCAACTGTAATAACAGAATCAATGAACCTAAGTTATTATTAACCCACCGAACGGGTTAGGTGTGGAAGCACCACCAGAAGAGTCACACTTTTAAAGCTGTCCATTAATCATAAAGGTTGGCGGTTTAGCATCTTTTTGTCAATATGTCAAAGGGTCTCACAAAACCCTGAACCCACCCCTTCATCACAACTGGATTGCATTGATAGGTGGATGCGTTGATGGAAGGATACTGTAGGATTTTGGCTTCCGGCACTTGGAATGAAATCAGACGAGCCACTCAGACACTTCATTAACTTTAATGAGCTTGTGAAACACTAAGGGCTGCGTACTAAGAAAAGTGTTGGCACCAGGGCAGTTGGATGTGTTCAGAGTACCAGATCTAAATCTATGCATCTTTGCGAACACGTATTTTGCATGAAGTGGAAACCGTTTGCTGATCAAAGTGTTGGAATTGGACATTCCTCAAAACTCTGGATTATAATGTCTTTAAATTGGACATGAAGGGTGTTTGATACCCTAACCCTAACCCTATTAAACATAATTCACGTACAGACTGAGCCAAGAAATAAGGTTGAAAGGTTTGCTCAGGTATTAGATCATGAACAGTTTTGCTTCCGAGTTATAAAATCATAAGTCATCAATGGATGATTGTGAAGCTGGTTACACCTACAAAAAGGGAGTTTTGAGGTGTACTTTAGCAGTAGCATTATAGTAGCTCGCCAGTGTAATACTCAGTGTCAAATCCTTGATTGGTTGGTTTGAAGACGTGGGTCATAGCAGCAACCATATTGTGGGATTTTGGTCCTAAATGTCTGATGCTGTCAATTGTCAAAGCTGTAAATCAGCTGTCAGTGGACAATCTAAGAGCACAGTGTCACACATTTAATCACATTTCTCGCTTGATTGACAACTTTCATGTTGGGAAGTCCAAAATCTTATTGTGTAAAGGGCCTCTAACTGAAACCTCACATTCTCACTGTAACCGCAACTTTAAAAAAGTGTTCTGAATGACAACTTCATTTTATTGTTTTAAAAAGGGATTTACAAATCAAATTCAGTCATCGGAGCTCAAATTAACTGCAGTGCACCATAACTCCCTTAGGCAGGAGCGGGGGACTCAGTCTGGAGGATTTTTAATACCTATATATCACTGTGTCACTAACACACACACACACACACACACACACACCAACAGATGTCTACCGGCGTTGAAATGGAGCCGAGTGAACCTGTGACTTCAACGCTGCATTTCATCAACTGCAGATAAAAACTGCTCTGGGTGGTTTAGAACTGCTTCATAACAACGTATACGTGCAAGTGTGTTTACGTGCAAACTGTTTTCATTCAGGCTTGTTTGGTGGGTGTTTGACTGGAGGGACTGCCGGCGGCGGGGGGGCTTTCTCAATTACAGTTGATTTTTTTTTTTTTTTGCTCAGGTAAGCTTTCTGACAAGCCCGTTTATCAGCCGGAACATTATGTCCTCCGAAAGAAAAACACCTTAGATGTTGCCCGGAAAGCCTACAGCGACAAAACACACATCGATACGGTGAGACATTATCTTTATCGGGCCTGTTTTGGGGGAATCTGGGCTCAGAAGAAGAAAGAATAATGATGCAATCACACTTACAATTTTCTTCATTCCAAACCAAAATGAAAAGACTGAAAACGTCTTCAAACAACTGGATTTATTCAGGTTTCTCACCAAACTACATTTTACAAGATTACATTTGAACACATCATTAAAACGTCATAATTTACCTCCGCCAAATAGAGCCTGAATGCATCATAATGTAGCTGAACAGAACCTTAGTACGTTAGCTGTTAGCGGTGCTGCTAACATTATCAGTGATCAGCGAATAGAAAGCATAAATGCGGATGTCCTGACCGCAAAAAGATGACATTTTTAAAAGCTACCGTCAATAGCGGTCGCAATTTTTTTATATAACACGATTTTTTTTAAATGGCAAAACTACGGCGTACACCTGACAAAGTGCGGATGACGTTCTTCTGTTTTGTTGCAGATAAAATAATTCAGTGTGTGTGTGTGTGTAGCCTACTGTATGAAAATATGATTTGAATATGCAACAAAGTCCCAGGAAGAGCGTGACTGCATCTCTGGTAGCCATCAGTTTGCCGCCTCAATCAGCCTCTGCACCTGCTTCATTTGGCGCTCTGCACCTGACTTTGATTAAAGAGCCACAGCGGGTCATTAAAGCAGCCGTTTGACCGAGAAAAATCTGTTTTCCACAGTGTCACAGACCGTCTGCCTCCACGGACAATTATAAAGACACGCACTTGAGACACGCTCATGAAAGTAAATGAATATGGATATGCAGAGAGAACGTTGTGCTAATGATTGTTTTCTTTGTCGATTTTTGACTGTTGTTTCTATTCGTCTTTTTGGATTAAGTGTTTAAACCATCGATTCCTAACCTCAGGTTCACGGGCTCCCGAGAGGCCCCCAGATAAACTTGATGGGGTCACAATGTGATTGAAATGAGAAAACTTGGCCCCCGATGTTTCCTGTCTTCATGCTAAGCTAAGCTAACCGGCTGCAGCTTCACATTCAGTGTGCAAACCAGAGAGCGGTATCAATCTTCTTATCTAACTCTAAAGGAGCATATTTCCCAGAATGTTGTCGCTTTTCTTTCGATTGAAACCAACTGAAAGAAGAAGCCTCGTGGTTTCTGAGCCAACACCTGCATGTCACAACATCTGTACTCCTGCCAAAGTGAGCTTCACTCTAAAAATACAACGCTGCGGGCGGCTTTGGAGCAAAATATCCACCAAATGTATTTTTATGTTAATGCGCATATGGGTAATTATGCTCACACACCTTTGTCTTTAAGCTTGTTTACACGCGGTGTTCGTATCGAGCCGGCGCTGCCTCTGACATTGAGGGATTGTCCCATCTTCACATCTGTCAGGCCGAGCGGCTCTAAATTCATCATCAGGTTTCTGGGCCGTTGTTCCGCCGGAGCTTGGCACACTCTCGGCTTTTTGGATAGGAGTGTCTGTTTTTGTTCCAAATAGAGAATTAGAGATCAGAGCGAGGCATTTCTGCACCTGTATCCCCTTCACGTCTCATCTCATCCCTCTCAACCACCCACTCTCTCTCTCTCTTTTTTTTTTTTGCACGCGCTGAATTAAAGCTGCTCCGGGGGAAGTTTTTTAATAAATGTATGCACCTGTTTTATCAAGACTGAATCACAAAACAGAGCTGTAATCTCAGAGAGCATCAGCATCCTGATTCAACACCTCAAAATAAATCTCGATGTCAAGGAGAGACTGATCTCTGCAAACAAGAGGCGAGGGATCCAAACGTCACTGAATGGAATCTGAACTCGGAATGTTTTTTGTTTTTTTTTCGTTTCCTTTGATGGAAACCATTACCGACAGGTCGGGCTGGTGAATACGAGCGCACTGCGTGTCGTCACACGACATTACGCGATTTTAAATGGTTGGTTTACGCATTACACCAGGTTTTGCATATCGCAGAGTTGATTTTTGAGGCGCACTTCTCATTTTACAGACATGAAAAAACTCATCAGCGGTGGAAAAAAAAAGTGACATTCATATCAACATATGTGACTTATTCCGACTGCACAGTGACAATCTTTAGAGAAAGTAGCATTTACAACGTCAACGTCGGGGAACTGTTTTCACTATAAAAGAAATAAGGAACATTTCAAACACTTCTGTATCACACCGTATGAACACTGAGTATCAGAATGAGCTCATGTAACTGCAGCTACACTGAAATCCACCATTAGGAGCTATTGGTGTTGGTTTGAGGCTCCAATGTGGGTGAAAGCTCGACTAAAATACTGTCAGAAAAACGAATTTCCAGCTGCAACACCAGCTAGAAAACAATGGAGCCAGAATATCACCAGCCTCCTCACCGACTGTCACTAGAAGTTTGTGTCTTTGAGCAGGACTCCTCACCTCCAGCTGCTCAGCGGGCTTCGTACAGAAGCTGGCAGGTGTGAATGAGTCCAGCAGCAAGCGAGAAGCAGATTGTCACCGACACTGCAGCATGCTTACTCAGCAAAAAACTCTCCTCCCGAAAGAGTAAAGTGGGCCGTGACGGGAAAATGTGACAAATTGGGGGGAAACAAAATCCCACATGCACCCAAACAAACCTGCTTGTTTGGTTCAAACAAACTGTCGACTCATCATAGATGTTAGTGGGTGTGTTTCATTCATTTTGCATTACTGTCACACACACACACACACACACACATTATCCCTCTGTGTAGGAACAGTTGTTTTTCGGATTCAGTATAAATATAACGCATTAAATCACCCCAGGAATCCTTACGATTTTCCACCACACAGCATTTGCAGCATTTGCATTTCTTCAAAAATCAGATGTCCTTTACATAAGTAGAGAGAAGTAACTGATGTCATTTAATTTGTAGTTACGGCACCTTACTCACCGTAGAACCTGTATCACATCATGGCTGTGCATTTGAATGTAGTAATGTTGTTAACAACTTCAAATAAATGAGCTGCAATTTTGCGTTGTAGAAGTTTCAAGCCAGTGAGTCACAACAGGGTTTGAGCATTTGTGCTCCATTATGTCCATGAATTTAAACATGAATCTTGCAAATGTTGTGCTTACAAACACAGAACTTTGCAGATTACATATCAGCCCTCTCATATTGACAATAAAGTAAACTTATGTGTTAATACCGCAAGCCACAGACGTCCTGAATATTCAGCGTAGCGCTGTGAGAAGGGAACCGAGCAGACCAGCAGACAGCAGCATTCCCTCTGGGCCTGCTCCACCGGCGGCGGATAAGAAGCTTATTTCCAATGCGTAAAGTTGTTTTTTTGACACAAAAATGAGATTAATTTCATCACGGTGCGGGCGGAGGAGCATTGTAGCTCGGAGAATCCGAGCTTTTTCAATATCCTCGGAAAATCACCCGAGGAAACCGAGTCCCCGTATTCAGTCCGCTGCGTGTTTCTTGTTTCAGACGGTTGCGCTGAAGCCCAGAGAGACTCTTGTTCTCTGCTTTGTGAATATGTTTCACACTTGTTGACTGCACCTCAGTACTGAACTTGAATAAAAGATTCAAGGTACTTACACTTTACTTTGAGTATTTTCATTGTATACTACTTTATACTTCTATTCCTCTTCATCTGAAAGGCAAAATATTTAGAGATGTGTGGCTCTCACAGGACAGCGACACAAACATGATGATCGTGTATAGAATATGATGCATTAGTGTCGATTAAAGTAGCCAATAAATATGATATTATTATATGTAATTTATGATATAAAGGATTTAATATACTGTACACATTAATGCAGCAGTGATCCAGAAACATTATGTAACTGTAAAACACGGACAGGGAACACAAACTGAGTGTTTATGAATTAATAATAACTTAAGGGTGTTGCCAAGACGTTATTTTCACAGCGGTGCTTAGATTGGTCCATGTCAAATAAGAGTGTGCTAAAGTTATAAGACAACATTCATTCAGTGTGTAGGAAACACTACAAAGTGCTCGTGAACAAGTTTAAACAAGCTTTGTAACAATTGTAATCGTGAGAAAGTACCGGGAACAAAATGTCATTACTTTCAGCCAGTAAGTGAAAAGCCTATCTGATGCTACTTGTGTGTGTGTGTGTGTGTGTGTGTGTGTGTGTGTGTGTGTGTGTGTGTGTGTGTGTGTGTGTGTGTGTGTGTGTGCAGCTCAGAGTGTAAAAAGGAAGCAATTTGCACTTTCTTTTTCCCTCTATCCTGCTAAGTGTCTTTTTGGCACCATAACAGCTAATCACTTTATAATTTCCTGACTCTCTTATTCAAATACTAACGCCGTCCTTATTCATTCCCTCTTTTTTCTCACCAGATTAATTCCCTTGGTGTAGTGAGAAGGGGAATCATAGTTTTAATACCACCGCAATCCTAAAATCCTCCAGTTTAATCCTCAACATGTGGTGTGGACACTGTAAAATAAACACCTGATGGAGGGGAGGGAGACTCAGAGTCATGAAACTTAGATCAGACACCGACCCTCCGGGACGGGACTGAAAGGCTGAATTAATATGTAATAATGTTTGTCTGTGTGTGTTTGATATAAATTAATTACTGAACCTTTTTTTGGGAATTACAATTTGACAATGAGTCAGTAATTCTTAATAAGCTGAGAAGCAGCCCCAGGTCCTTCCTATTCGTGCATAATTCATCATTTCTGTTTCCAAAACAACAGAAACAGTAAAAACAAACAAGCATTTATTTATTTATGTAATAAAGAATAATGAGAATAAACTCATATTTTAAATAGTGTGTGTGTGTGTGTGTGTGTGTGTGTGTGTGTGTGTGTGTGTGTGTGTGTGTGTGTGT
>NW_022280041.1:1271565-1328321 GCF_004355925.1 Anarrhichthys ocellatus | reverse complement strand
TGTGTGTGTGTGTGTGTGTGTGTGTGTGTGTGTGTGTGTGTGTGTGTACACACCGCTTGCCAAACACAGGTCTCATGAAGGGATTGCTCGTCAGTGGGTTTGTTGAATTAATACTTTATATGTTAGTTCATAAATAACACTCTTTAGCTCAGCGTGCAGTTGTGGGAGTGAACTACTTTACGGTGTGAACTGTTGCAGAACCTCAATCCTCTGTGCAGCCCTGCAGTATATCAGCCCATCCCTCCCGCTCTGCTGACGAACTGAAACCTGCAGAAAGTTTTCCAAAAGTTGTGGCATCCCCATGACAGTCCTGAGCACTCACACCGTCAGGTTCTAAATGTTCTTACCTTACGGAGGATGCTCATGGAGGGACGTTGGGTTGGACTACGGTGCCAGCTGGACACGGTTCTATTCTCCCTTCGATGCTGCCGCCCAAAAGGACACATCTGCATTGAAGATATAATTATTCAATTAATATACGGGTTCTTCCTCAAGGGCTGAGGTTCTACACAGAACCATTTGCTTCTGAAGAACCCTTCTTTGAATAAAGTGCTTTTCTAGGTGTACGGGTCCCATCATGACCTTTTCATCTAAAGAACCCTTTTTGGAAGAAAGTTCTTGAAGGATTGTAGAAACTGTTACTGTGAACCGTAACTGCTGTTGGTTGTGCTGCACCACATCAGGCCCTTTAGGGTTCTAGACAAAACCCTTGGAATATAAAAGGGTTCTTTGTAGAACCCACATGTTTGGTTCCAGATGAAACCCTTACAATGTAAAGGGCTTTCAACCCCAACTCCTTTCTCCAAAACGTTGCTCTGTGCTCCATAAGATAAAGTTATGGGTATGATTTTATATAGCTTAAAGGTAGGCTGTGTGACATCCTTAGGCTCGCCTTTGGCATCTGGGTAAATCCCATAATATCTCTACATACCAATAATACACTTTTATTCGACACAAAGACTAAATCATCGATGCTGACATTTCCCTGACGTGCACTACTTCCGCTGCGAAGTAATCACGAGTGGACAATATGAAAATAGAAACATTCGCCCGATCCGAATAGAAACATATTTGTTTGTATTTTTCTGTCGTTGCAGTTTTTGTAGATTTGCCATAAGTGAACCTTGCCCTTTCACAAACTGTAGAAAAGTCACCGTTTGTAAAATCCATTGATTTTGAGTTGCCTCCGTCTGGACTCAGACATTTGTTTGTGTCCCGTCTGGACTCCAGAAAGGGTAGAACAGATTAGGATGCACGATGGTGTGTGAGCGTCCAACATGAGTATGAACGATGGCAGGAAAATGATTGGACATTACTGGTGTTTTGTTCTCATTTGCACACACACACACACACACACAGAATTGGTTGGCAATGAAAATGTCACATTTATTTTGCCTCCTTTAGTTATAAAACACATTTTGTTTGGAGTAACAAAACATTTGGGAGACTGTGGGTGGATGAATGACGCTCCTAATACGCAGAGAAGTGAGACCAGTCAGAAGAGCGTAAACTTTGCCACTTGCTGATTGGAGTTGCCCACAAAGTCAGAAAGCATCGATACTTCGAACAAACAAGAACACATATTTATCATAAGTAATAAGTTAAGAGCAATAGAAGATACAAAGAAGAATTTAGGATGCAACAAGTTGACCGGTTACTCGTAATTGGATCTAATCGTGAGGCCAGTGAAGATCCCCAGAAATAAACAAATAGACTAGAGATCATCTCCAATCGTTGTGGAATTATTATGTTCAGAATAAAAAGCCTGAACGGAGCAATAGCACATTCCAGGAAGTGCTCGGATCGGACTATGAGGAGATAGAGGAGTCCTGTGGTGAAGAAAATAAGAGATGTGCAGAGCTCGGCGTCGGCCTGCTGTCAGATCACCACGCACGCCTGCGTCACGCTTACTTCTACATTATTACACGTCGGCAGGAGATCTGATTTAGAGACGTGTTTCCTGTGGCCGCTTCACGTGAATCAGTCAAGATGATTAAGTTTGTAGCTCAGCAGCTCATTAGGTGACGAGCCTTTTCCACAAAGTATTCTTCGTGTCCTTTGGCCTTTCAATAAAGAATGAAGTTTACAAAATACTATTAATAAAATGTGAAAAGAGAGAAAAATGTGAGTCCGGCCCTTACCGAGGAGAAGTGTCTCTCCAGCCTGTCAAACAATCACCGCGGACTCATCCCGAGAGTGTGTGTGTGTGTGTGTGTGTGTGTGTGTCTGCACAAGAGAGTGGGTATAAAGAATGGATGAGTCAGTTGATGTCCAGCTCAAAGAAAAAGAGGTTCAATGGAGAGAAAATCACAGTCCTGAGACGCCATTTCCCTCCAAAACGATGTTTCTGGGTTTCATTCTCGAGGTCTTTTCAGTCCTCGTGAAATCTACCCGGCGACGGAGATAGAAAGAGACAGACTCATCGGCAGAGACGTCGGTAATTATTCACAGAGTTCACACGATTTTCACTTTCGTTCAACATCTTTATCATGGTTCAACACAGCAGGAACATCCGGCCAATCAGACACCAGCGTCTGCCTTCTGGTCACCGAATGACCAGATATGATGTGATGTGAGAGAGAGGGAGGGAGGGAGGGAGGGATGAGGTGGATTAATGTTTCACTACATGTGCAGTGAATTCCCATTAGTTAAAGCTGCATCGTGGATAATACCATAATTGCTCAGTGATTCATAACGTTTCATAAGAGCTTCTGTGCAGCTGGGCGATAATCGATTTTTTCAATTAACTTTAAGTCACGATTTAGTACGAGGGTCATAAATTAAAATACATTTTTGGTGTAATTGCGGTACGGACCTGCACCGTAAAAAGTTTAAATTTGTTTCCTAAAAGAAAAGTTTCTTAGGGGAAAAAAAAACCAGACATTGGACATCGGATGTGATGTGAAAACATTGGAGATGTATTTATTATTTATAATAAGAAATGGCTGGAAATGACATTTAAAAAGGAGTTTGCTTTGTGTGGAATTTCTCATAGAAATAAAAGTACTTGACACAGTTAAACAACTTCAACTGTCAAAACAATTGTAAATGTATGTTTGTCGGGTAAAACTTTATGGTGTACTTAAGAGATGTTTCCACTGCCTCGGGGTTAAAACAGAAGCGTGACAGAATAAATACATTAACACTGATTTCATGTCATGTAGAGTCTCATAATCAGTTACAATGGTGACCCAAAATAATCCAGAGGCGGCATTTCGTCTGTCCGTGCTTTAACTGTTTACGTGAACATGATCCGACCAGCGCCAATAGGAATGAAGAGATAACCTCACAATGTGCAGAGATTACCATCCGTTCCCACCTCCTTCACTCTCATTACGTACTGTATGACCCCCGGGGGTCGCTGATAATTGATACATGTAGCACTGGCCTGTATTGATAATTGGCACTAATGTAATTAGTCTGAGGAGTCACACTAGCACGCAACCGCACGCTCAGGGTGCTAATGAGGTGGAATCTGGTGTGAACTGGAACGGTGACATAACCACACACACACACACACACACACACACACACACACACACACACATGCAGTCCATGAGCATGCCAGCAGCCATAATTGAGTATGAAGTGTCCTCCCTCTCATTTTCTGTTTTCTTGTGTTTCTCGCTCTCAAGCGTTCTGGTAATTTATTCATAATAACTAATAGAGATGAACGATCCACGTGGACAAAAAATGAGGGATCTTGCAGCAACCGAGGAAACAGAACATCACAGAGGAAAATAAAACATAAATGTAAGAATGCAACATTAACTGTTTGCTGGGGCCGATAGCTTGTTGGCTTAAGCGATGATGTAACACGAGTCCTGTGTGTGTGTGACGCATCAGTCCCCGACACCAGGTGGCAAAAACATGAATAAATAACTCATATATAATATTACTAATAAACATTGAAGGTTATTTTTGTGGTAATTACGTTAAACTTGACGTAGAGACGCTGCATACTCTCTGGTAGCGACTTGTCAATCACCGTGTAGCCCCGCCCTAAAGCATCCCCTGCTTTATGGTCTGTGTGACTCTAAATGGACCATAATGTACTAAATGAACATCATGCTGTATTGAAGAAGACTTGAAACTAGAGATTGAGACCATAAACTCATGTTTACAATGTTTACTGAGGTAATAAATCAAGAGAGAAGTAGAGTCATTTTCTCATAGACTTCTATACAACCAGAGGAGTCGCCCCCTGATGGACACTAGTGAGAATGCAGCTTTAAAGTACTTCTACATTGGCTGCACTTTCAGACCAGCAGGTTGCCGTCTGCTCCAAATGAACAAATACTTCACAGTAACATAACAATGCTGTTAAATGATCTGTGTACACAACTGCATTTGTTGCTCTGGTTTTTAAACATGACTCATGAACCGACGTTGCTTTTCAGCACCAATCGATCGGGCTGCATCCACTACAGACGATGTTGGCTGAATGTCAATGGAGCATTTCTTTTCCTCTCTGGAGCTCTTCCTCCCAGCGCCTTTCTTCATCGGGCAGAGATTCTCAGTTCAAAGAGCTCAGAGCAGCCGCACAAGAGAGACGGCGCTTTGTCTCTAGGCAGCCATTCGCCGATATATAATCCCCCAACCCGAGGTGATACAAGAAATATTATACTAATAAATATTCCATTAGTTTACCTGCTCGCTGAAGCTCTTTGACTTTTATTTTGTTCTTTTTTTTGTCTTTTACAGAGATGTGATGAGAGAACAGTGGCACAACATTGCTACATTGCTACATCTTTAACAAAAGCAACGAATAACTAAAGTAGCTCTTTAAAGTTTATTTTTAAATGTTTTTAGTGACTATTAGCTAAAGCTGTCAAATAATTGTTGTGTCCCAATTTTTCCCTCTGTTAGTATTGAGGAGTAGGCGAAGAAAGTGGCATTAAAAGACAAATGTGTGCTTAAGTACAGTACTTTAGTAAATGTACTTGTTACATTCCATCACTGTGTGTACATTTCACCACGGGACGCCTCCACCTCCTAACCCGACAACCAGAGCGCGCGCGCACACACACACACACACACACACGCACACGCACACACACACACACACTAAATGTTTTCTGCAATTGATGCACCAATAACTAACTAAATAGACCGGACATGAGGAACACATTTTGGCCCAGGATTGATTCGGTGATATTATTTAGTTGCAGTGTTTTTATATACGAGAGGAAAATATGTTTAATATCCAAATGTTTCTGTACTGTACAGCGTGTATTTTTTTATTTTTGGCACATGTAGGAACATGAACAGTGAGGCATTGAGGATGGAAATGGATGGTTGTGATGCAGCCTAAAAAGAAAAAATATAATTGTAGATTTCTGTGAATTAAACAAGTAAATCTGATAACACTTATGTTAATAATACATAGAGTTTGTTTATTTTATCTCATCTCTCCCTCTCTCCCTCTCTCCCTCCCCCCCTCTCCTCCTCCTCCTCCCCTCCTCCTCCTCCATCTATAATCCGGCCATGAGTGTGGTAAATGGAGGATAAAACAGGTTTCAATTAAACCCATAAGAATTCAAGTCACATTCTCCACAAGCGGCTACTGAATGAGACGGAGAATCACACGAGACGGACACACACACACACACACGCCACACACACACACACACACACAAATCTCCAGGCTATTTGGTGTAAGCACCGCTTTGTCTTCAGCCATATTTCTATTAAAATGCATGTCTTGTCTGCGGATGATTACAATCTTTGTCACCATGTACAGAAAATTGAGTGTCCTGTGAAATGTGTGTGTGTGTGTGTGTGTGTGCGTGTGTGTGTGTGTGTGTGTGTGTGTGTGTGAGTGAGTTAGGGGAGAATAGACTCGGACAATTGGAATGGCTTGCTTATCTGTTTGGAGCCTTGGGGTGTGTGTGTGTGTGTGTGTGTGTGTGTGTGTGTGTGTGAGAGGGAGGGACACGTCGAAGCTTTCGGAGGCTTTGCAGCATGACAGTGACTTCTAATCTCTTTTGTCTCTGTCTGTGCATTTCTTGTGAAGTGTCACTGTGGCCTGTTAGTCTGTGTGTGTGTGTGTGTGTGTGTGTGTGTGTGTGGGTGTGTGGGTGTGCATGAAAGTTGAATAAATGATGGGCGCAACTAACAATCAATTAATCAATTCAGTCACAAAACAGTCAAAATGGCCATTTTAACGTCCCAGAGAACGACAACTTGGCTTCAATTCGTTTGCTTTGGAAACGCACTCTAATATTACAGCTCAAAGAGTTGTTTTTAATGGCAGCGACTCATGCAACAACTTACAGTTGAAAGTAGCGTCACCCAACACTGGTCGAGACCGTTTTAACTCGTCAATGATGCAAATTCAAGAGCAGCAGAAGCCGAAGTCATTTGGAAAAAGTGGCGCATATTCACACGCGATTCAGTAAGTCAACGGATTGTGCTCCACAATTTTGAGCTCCCATTGTCGGCCCATGAAACGTGTCCTGAAAGAAACACAATCAAATAAATTCATAATTTAAACTACACTCATATTGTGCGTATTGTTGTTCGGTGTATGGTTGTTTGGACGGATGCTGTTGCCAAAAAGGAGTTTTAACCTCCTTAAAAAACAATTTTTAAACGGTGGATGAAATATTTGAGGATTCTCCCAGTAGAGGAACATGTGTGACCTTTGGTGGGAGACGGAATTTGACATTGAGAGTCATATTTCCTCTATTTTGATAAGAGAGATTCAAGATTGCAGATGGTTGCCACTTCAAAAGCAGCACAGCAGCAAAAGGTGACTCATACGCCTTATTTTGGAGTTCAAACTTTTTCCACTCAGGTTATGTGGCTAAAGATAAAGCACCGTATCCTCCTCATCATTTTAAGATTAAAAAGTGCAAAGAGAGAGCAGGGAAGACGGAGAGTTGGGGGACCAATCGAGACAAAGGAGGAAAGAGGGAAGACAATGGGGCGGTTTGTGAAAACAGGTGAGTCATGGAAAGAATAGAGAGGTTTTGTTATCAAGACTGGGGTTATTGTTCAAATAAATCTCATGAGATATAGCAGCTGCATGATGAGAGAATATATTTTAGAACTAAATAGTAATAAATAAGATCATCTTATATAGATGGAAGATAATAAAAGTATGTTCATGCAGTTTTACTTGCAGTATATTTTGTTCTAACTTTGTCATTTTCACCCGATAAAGCCGGAGTCTGGCAGTCGCACCCCGAACCAAATCTGCTCACCGGCCAGAGTCTACAGAGTAACCAGCGAGTAATTTGGGTCCACACCCAAGTGACACACACATTTCATGACAACCCACAGACAACTCACTCTCACTTCACACGCTTTGGTTGGTTATTGTAAAGTGGGTCAAGCGTCTGAGCTGAGAAACAATGTGCAGTTTGTGTGCCGGCTCCAGACCGGGATGCGGTGCTGAAGGTGAATGTACTGGGGTCTTTTTTAGAAATCCTCCCAGACATAAGCTTCAGGCGACTTCCCTCATTATACCAGATGTGTAACTGGTTGTGACTGGACTTCCTCCGCTCGTTGAATGACCTTCCATGCAGCAGTCTGTGATTATAGCGGCGTCTCTCACTCTGTTTCTACCCCATCATTTGAGGGAGAAGCTCTCTCCTGTGAGTCATATCCCCTCTCCCATAACCGTCCTCTAGGACTTGCTCTAATCAGCTCTTATCATGAAAGAGAGACAATCCTCTCTACCGCTCTGCTGAGCCTCTACCGCACATATGTCTTGTCCTGCCACTGGTCTTTGTCACGATCACTCAAGGGTCAAAGCAATGAAGTCAGGTCAATAAGGCTCTCTGACCCGTCCACATCTCACCATTGGTTGCTTGTAGCGGTGGAGGAATTGAATTCTACCGTTTCCTTTAATTGCAAGTTAAATGTCAACTATCTGAAATGCTCGAATAGCAGGGCTGCTGACAGTTTGCTCCAGTCCTGAAACAACAACAACAGAGTGCTGCTGGATTGACGTATGTCTGATAGGAAGATAGCATCGCATCGGTACCCTCGACAAAAAGCTTTCTTCATTGGATTTGGGATTATTTCTGAACACAACCTCTGTGGCGAACACAAGTTGATGATAACTGCACATTAATAATGCGTGGGTGTGACCGTGGGAGTGTCATTTCACAATGATTCTATTTGTAAAACGAATTAGAGTTTAGATAATTGGTTCACTGTATCATCCCGTGAAAGGAGGCGATTGGCTTCAGGCCACTGGAAAGGCTGCCAAATCAATTTGAGTGACATCAAGAAGCAGATAACGTAAATTAAATAGTTTGTTGTGACTTTTGTTTCCGGGTTTCCTCCTTTGAGATCCATGGCTGGTGACTCCCTGTGCCTTAAACCTGCATTTTCTCTAATGTCCACCAGGGGGCGACTCCTCTGGTTGTATAGAAGTCTATGAGAAAATGACTCTACTTCTCTCATGATTTATTACCTCAGTAAACATTGTAAACATGAGTTTATGGTCTTAATCTCTAGTTTCAAGTCTTCTTCAATACAGCATGATGTTCATTTAGTAAATTATGGTCCATTTAGAGTCAAACAGACCATAAAGCAGGGGATGCTTTAGGGCGGGGCTACACGGTGGTTGACAGGTCGCTACTGCTGTGTTGACCGTGTGGAGACGGCCAGAAAAACAAGATGGCAGCAGTCAAAATGGCGAACCCAAGGCTTGAAATCGACAGTCCACAAACCAATGGGTGACGTCCCGGTGACCACATCCACTTCCCACTTGGGTTGAGTTTGACCGAATCCTGGTCTGTGTGCACACACACACACAAACACACACACACTTCCTCCACGTCTCTCAGCTACAGAGAAGAATCTGCCGCTGTGTGTCTGAAGGCTGGAGGACGAATATTAACAACGGCCCTGACTCTCTATGCACGGTGCAAACAGCAGAGCATGACTCATTCAGATGGAGCTCACAGTGGCGAGTGGAGCAAAACTCTCCTTAACATCTTCACTTATTTAGGGTGATAACAGAGACGAGCAGACGTCACGCACACCCTTCCTGCTCCCTTCGATTATTCTCTCTCAGCCATGGCAACGCTTCTCAAAGCCACCACATTCCCCCCAGCCCATGATCCTCTTTGATTGTTGCCGATCCCGGGTCTTAACCGAACACCGGTCCATTCGTCTCCGATTCCCCCGTCAGCCATCTGCGCCGCTTTCCTTTTAAAGTTTACCATTCCGGTCCAGGTTTCATCAAACTAATCCGGTCAGCGGGTTCTGCTCCCCTCACTTCCTGGTCGCCCGGGCTGTCCCAGTTGGTGAAACGGAGCGGAAGTGGCCGAGTCAAGGGGGGGAAGGTTGAGGGTAATTGATCCATCGGGATGTGGGATGCAATGGTTTGCATGCACGCTTGCAGAGGACACTCCAACATGGAGGTTTCCAAACTACCTGAGCCATGAGAAACTGTTTTCAAGGTGACGCATTTGTTTCAATTATTTCCATTTCATCAGGGAAGTGGGCTGTTTGTCTCTTTCTCCTTCACTGACTTTTGGAAGAGAGAGAGGCAGAGAGAGAGAGAGAGAGAGCGAGAGAGCGAGAGAGAAGACGCCCTTGCGCGGTCTCAGCTTTAAGTGTAAACCAATTAGTTCCGCAAGAGTTGGTGACGGCCCAAATATTATTGGCTGCTTATACCACGGTTGTAAATCAATCATTCAATCGGGTCATATTTTATCGGTGGCACTAAGTTCTCCGCTCTGGCGGGATCACGGGCAGATTGAGACGAAGATGGCGCATGAACGGACTCAGGAGAACACACGGACAAATGTGCTCAAATATTTTGACAGTCTGTTTTTTGGGTCGTTTTTCCTCCTCCTTCTGGAACATTGTGAACCGTGAAGTGTCGTCTCCAGAATGTTAAGTTATCCTAACTTATATTTCTATAGTTGAACCCACTAGTTAGATGTATTATTTTAAAAGGTTTTCTGTCTCATTAGTCACGCGTTGTGGGCGTGTCTTTGTTTGCCGCGTCATCACCATTCATATCTATATAATAAAAGTGTTTATTTAGCCTCTTGATTCTGGTCTCAGCGTGCACCACATAGATGCATTATACTTTAAATGGACACATTTTAGGGAAAACATTTCTGCTTTTTATTATTGCAGAAAAAACAAGTTTATGATGTCATTTCCTCCAACATGGTACAGCCCTAATGTGCCTCCCCTATCGGATGCTTCCTCTCAGAAACCCCTTCTGAAGACCCCGATGTGTTGGTGAAAACCTTTTGATTTAAATAAAATAATTTGAGTGTTTTCCCATCAGCGCCTCAGATGAACCTCAGAGGCAGACACACTGATACACAGAGAAACGTTTGCACACACACGCTATTTTTTTCCCACCTGGCATTGCCGTGTAACAGATGGGTGACATCCATGAGTGCCAGGCTAAAAGACGACAGCCAATATCCCGCCGTGTGCACACACGCTAACAAATCCGTTCACTTTGCTCCGCGCTCGTTCCCTGTGACATCCACTCACTCGCCATGAGTGCGATTCGCCAGCTGTCAAATTTTACTATTTCATGCACTTCGCCGGGGATTGGAGTGGTTTTTAGTGTGTGTGTGTGTGTGTGTGTGTGTGTGTGAGAGCTCGTGTGTCCACAAAAGCTCACACAAACAGACGCACACAGGAAGCACACGATTGTGCATTTGCAGGAGATTTAATTCTGTTTGTCATTTCTGTTTCTAGGAGGAGAAAGCCATTAAAAGTAATGGAAGAGTCGTGCCGACACACAAGTGCTGAATGTAAAAAGGCTTTTGTTGCATAACAAGCAGCCTGGGGGAGTGAAGATAGTTAGATATCCTGAGGAGGAACAGACATTATACGTCTTCATTTGGTGTTTATGTCCTTCGCTGATTAAAATAATATTTAGTCTCTCTTTCATACTTGTCATTTTAAATTCCTTAATTTCAGGCAAATGAAAAGAGCAAGTTGTAGAAGTTTAGTGTCTTCATTTCTTATTTCTATTCATTAGCTTTTTCTTTTATTTATCTCATCGTAGCCCGAGACTCTCTTGAACCAGAGGTCACATTGGTTTTACTTATTTATCCATTTATTGATCAATTATGAAACACATTGTCTTCAAAATGACCTGCAAGCCCGACCTTATATTACTACTACTGCAATAATAATAATGAATTATGAGGAAGACGCTGTACTCGTTGACCAGCTTGAATTAAAGGAGTTGCCGGCTTTGTTACCTCAAACACACGTGAAGAAGAAAACATTGAAACGTTACATGTTCCTGCTCATCATGAAGCAGAAAGGGCTGCAGTCATGACAGCTTGTAATTACGCGGCAGGTGTTTCCTCTCCATTCGTGTCAGTTCAGGTGAAATACTCTGTCGAGTCACAGCATTATTCCAACTCCCAACAGTGAAAGAACCACAGCCGTTTGATTCACTGCGGCTGTAAAAAGAACAACCTGAACTTCTAATCATTGTAAGCGTTGTTTGGTTATTGACGGTGTGGGTCGTCTGTTCAGCAACACACAGGACACAGGCAGAACGGTCTTTAAAAAGATGATATTAAACATTATTAATTAAACATAGAAAAACAGTAGAATGTGGATGCACTCCTGTGTGTCTTTGGGAGGCTGCCATCCAAATGCTCGCCTGCTGCTGAATCTAAATATGGTCACACCGACTCTCACTGGGAGTCTCACAGCTGCAGAGAAAGAAAGGAGCAGCGATGATATTATATCGACATCGTGATACGAGACTAGACGTCATCTTTTGGATATCAATATAAAAGGTATAAGAGTCGTCTGTTTTCTCACTTTAAACGCTGATGTCATTTTCTAAACTAACCCAGTTAGTCATTAAATCCACTTTACTGGTGATTATTTATCAGATATGGAAAAATGTTTGGAAAGCACCAACAGTCAGCCCTACAGTATCATCATAAGTGTGTGTGTGTGTGTGTTGCAGAGAGTTAGACAGAAAGAGAGGAATTTGAAAATGGGTCCAATGAGGCAAAACCAATATTTGATATCTGCCTTTGTGTGCTCCGATTTTAACGTTTAAACACATTAACTTGTGTGCACAAATCACACATTTACACTTTGTGAAAAACAAATATCCCGATGAACTTGGAAACACACACACACACACACACACACACACACACTTATCCGTCATATTCATGTCCTTTGTCACACCTTCTTAATCAGCTCACAGTCACAGTGTGTGTGTGTGTGTGTGTGTGTGTGCGTGTGAGTGAGAGGTTTTCGGTTTGAGGGACGAAGACGTCATCAGCTCACAGTCACAGACTCATTGACTCACGACTTCAAAGAGTCACCCGATCAAACCCTAATGTACTTTGTGTCATTGGCACGGTGCCCAGGAATGGTATGGAAGAACATGTCTGACTGGATGTACAGCCAGACTAAACTCACTGACTTCAGTCCCACAGAGGATCCTTATGAACTGTACAGTGATAAGGGTGATGTATAAAAAAACAAGCGGTACATCATCATTGTAAAAAGAGTCACTCAACTTGTGTTTGATAAGAAAACACACACCATGGTTTGAAATGTTCCATTGATATCATTTTTTGTAGTGTTTAAAATGTGACCATGAGGGGCACTTAAAGATGTGGAGCTTGCGCCTCTTGACGGCTGTATCTGCAAAAAAGACAATCGCAGCCGAGGAATGCAAAAACTGTAACTCTCCCCTGCAGCCTTCAGAGGTAATTATAATTCTTTCATTGTTTAAGCAAAACACCATTTGTCCCTGCTGCTTCATTCTGCTTCCTCAAATGATTTCACCATTCTTCACTTGTTCTGCAGCACAGTGCTTTGATTCTCCAAGTTTGCTCTTTTGATGAACATCCCTTGCGTCTAAAATCCTGAAGGCCCAAAACCTCAATGTGCACAAACACACAAAAAAGATCATCATCAATAAGTCGTGAATGTAATGAAGCTCACAGGTTTCCAGACACCAAAGTAAGTAGCTTGTTTTGTCCAACAAAACACCCAAAATCCAAAGGTTTGTTTCATTTACAATCATTTGTATGTCCTTGTATGAAAGACCATGACATGGCAGGATTTTAAATGGCAACATTTTGCAGCGAAATTGATTCATTCAAAGTGTGAATGTCCCACGTAGAGTTCAACTTCGACACCAATTCGCGCCATTGACTGAAATAGAAAACCGTCTTTGACTGGGCTGAACTATGAGGGGACGGAGAGACGGACCGTCCCAAAGACAGGAAGCTATCGTAGACTATTTGTTTTCCGAAGCGTGAACACAATCGCCAGAAGTAAAAACGTTAAGCTATAAACTACACCAAGATCACAAGACTCCCCGTCACCACCACTGAGCTAAAGGCAAAAACGCAGATTCATTTGAGGGTTTTAGGACTCATTCTTAGCAACGATTTTGCTAACTGCCCGTTAGAGCTTTATTCTCCCTCTTTAATAACTTTTTAGTAAACAGAAAGTAGCGCAATGGGGAACAACATGCCGGGGAAAAAGTATACAGCAGAGAGAAAACAGAGAGAGGACACGGCAGCTGTTGTGACTGAGCTAACGGTTAGCTCGGCAGATACTGCAGTTCACCATTTCTTTAAGTAGTCACATTGATGTACACTTTGTGGCAAGATCGCCACGTAAACCATGACCGCGAGCCGGCATGCACGACACCAGGACCCTGAAACTGGAAGCAGCTAATTGGAATTCAGCCCTCATTGAATTCCTTTAGTTAACCTTTGTGCCTTTCCTCGCTGTGAAACGTCAAAATCTCTACCGTGAAAAACCCAAATGTGGAATTAAACAGCAGAGTCAGTAATATGTCAAGTACGCAAACACAAAGACAAAACTGACCAATGAACTCCCCTCAAAGTGTGTATACACAAGCATGCACACACTCCCGGGTGCACACTGTGGCAACGGCTGTGGATTATTAAGAGATGAGCAGATCAAGGGTCAAAACCCACTGCTGGCTTTGACATAGATGTACCACACACACACACACACACACACAGCTTGCAAACAGTGCTGTACTCTCACAGGTTGACTTACGAGGTCAGGAGAGGACCCGTCTGGCAGGTGGTCGGGGTGCATGTGGGTGTTTGAATAAGTTTGCATAATGTCTGAAGGAGTACGACGAGTTTTTTTTCTGTGCCGCATAGGTGTGTGTGTGTGTGTGTGTGCGTGTGAGTGTGAGTGAGAGAGAGGTTTTCGGTTTGAGGGACGAAGACGTCATCAGCTCACAGTCAAAGACTCGTTGACTCACGACTTCAAAGAGTCACCCGATCAAACCCTAATGTACTTTGTGTCATTGGCACGGTTCCCAGGAATGGTATGGAAGAACATGTCTGACTGGATGTACAGCCAGACTGAACTCACTGACTTCAGTCCCACAGAGGATCCTTATGAACTGTACAGTGATAAGGGTGATGTATAAAAAAACAAGCGGTACATCATCATTGTAAAAAGAGTCACTCAACTTGTGTTTGATAAGAAAACACACACCATGGTTTGAAATGTTCCATTGATATCATTTTTTGTAGTGTTTAAAATGTGACCATGAGGGGCACTTAAAGATGTGGAGCTTGCGCCTCTCTTGTTTGTATCTGAGGTGACACACACACACTTGTGTGCATGTGTCTGCCCCCTATACCAAAACCATGAGACCAATCAATAACATATGAGTATCATGAGAGAGATAAGACTCTGCCAAACGCGGTAATGTGGTTTTTATGTTTGTGGTGTTAAAAATGTGAGCTCCAGAGCAAAATACAAAACTGGTACCGTCTGCTTTCTTTGAGAAATGAGTGGTCAGATTTAACATGGAGTCTAATGGAGCAGTTGGTTGGAGTTCATGTCGCTCTGTGGCTCTTTGAGCCAAATGTGTAAATCTGTGGGATTCCACAGACAGTTGATAAAGACTAAAAATTGTGGGACTGGAAGGAATTTGTTTGGAATAATCACAGAATACTTTTCATGCTCCGCTCTGCATGTGGGCGGAGCCGAGTATTCCTAAGAGGGTATTTAACGGCGTGGACAAAGTGAAGGAGACACCGCAGAAATGGCTTTCTACCAGTTTCTGTGTGCTTCAACCGTGATGATCATCCTCTTATCCGGAGGTGAGAAACTTTTCTTTACAATATTACTCATTTTTTGTGTGATAAACGGTTGAAGGAGTACAAGACTATCATGCCTCTTAACCGAAGTTGAAGTTAGAGCCCTTAAAGATGTATATTTAGTAAGATATCTCCATCTGGTTACTACCAGACATTGTTTCACAACGCTATTGGTCAACAAAACAGAGCCTTTCAACCCGAGCACTATGTAGAACGTGTACAGTAAGTTATAGGAATATTACATTGTGGTAATAGTCACAATGATCATAAAATCATAAACAGAACTGAGGTTTACTAATTAAACATTAAAATAAGAAGTGTATGCTGGATTGAATATTTTGCAAGTGCGTTTGTGTAGTGGTTGCGTTTTAGTTATATGTCTTTGAATTGCTGTTTGCCATATATAACAAATACAGAGGGCATATAAAACACACATATCACCCGATACTTATATGGCCTGTTAGACATTAATCTAATAAGAGATTCATCTTCATGCATGTTTGCCATAATCTGAAAACAAATTAAATTAGCTGCACTTCTAGTTAAAGAATGTATAGTCATTTAGAATATACTCTTCTGCCCAATTAGTGTGCATCATTGCATAATTGTTAACCTTTAATAAATAGCAGGGATGGGTGGATCTGCAGTGCACACTATTATTACCAGCTGTGACGCAGGTATTGTTTTTACCATATGTGTGTGTCATTATGGCAACATGGGTTCCTGGAGACACTTATTATGGTGGGAAAGTACCACAAAGGTGGTTTTGAAAACTTTACCAGGTGTTTATACRTCTGTGTGTTGACAGGTTGTGTGAGACATGAGAAATATGCCGCCAGCTGTTACTTAATACAAAATGAAATAGATTTCATTGATTGTTACTGTGTCATATTGCATGATTAAGTGCCAGACACATCCAAAGTGTTTACTGGCTGTGTTTGAATTATTTATAGGTAAAGAGTAACAGATCTGAAGCTGTGACATAATCCACCTCTAACACATTACGAGCAGGTGATAGGAAAGGCATTTTGAAGGCTATGTCGTAAGCTTAACCACAATGAATGTTCTAGTCCAGCTACTTTTTGTTGTGCATCTGCTTTATGATGGGGAATGTTGTTGAGAATCAGGGCTGCCAACTGTCACGCATCGGCTGCGAGACTAAAGAAATTGACTCGTTTCGCAGGCTAAGTAACACAATTGTGTGCATGATAACTTATGTTTTGCCAGAATGTGTGCAGCATTTCACTGAAGATATGGCGAGACCTCTGCATAAAAACCTCGACTGAATGTCTTTAGTACAAGCTGAACATTCCCTCGTGAGACGCTCTGGTTTTACTGCTCCGTCATTTGTAATGGCGCTCCTCAGAGAGGATTACTCACACTCACACATTCCTCATAACCTGGCAAGGAAAAGTGTGTATTCATGTTTTAATACTCAGGGCTTTTGTGTATTTGTACACATTGCCCTTCAAATGCCTTTCAAGGTTCACAAACTTCCTCTGAAATGAATCCTAATTTGCCCAAATGTAACTTATTTCTCATTTCCTTTCACGTCTTTAACCTTCTTTTTCAAATATTCACACATGAATGCGACTGCTATCCGCAGCGGGCCACATCGGATCGTTTGACAAACCTGCACTCCAATATGTTCTGGGTGGCTGATCAGAAACCCAACAGCCTCATTGTTCTGCTGCAGCGCTGATGGTGGATTATTATTTCAGTCTCAGTGGTGTAAATTGTGTTTGTGGACTTTTCTCAGAAAAACACAAAGATTGAAGAAAAAGGCGAGATTCCTCCTCGTGAAACTAAAGCTGATTTATTTTCCAGACGTAGAAGCACTTTGTTTCCTTGTGTAACTCCCTCTTTCCTCTTTCTCAGTGATAAATGTTTTTCATTTTCATTATCCTGAAACTTGTTTTTATTAGCCAGTCAGAGGCTGAGCAGAGAGACATTATTGAAAGAGTGTCCCTGTTATTGTGTCCATTCTTATTACTTTTGAGCGCCCCTTTTTAATGCTTTCTTATTAAATCGTGTCTCTTTTGTTACGTGTGCTTTACAGGACATAATTTGGTCCATCTTTGCCTGATGAAAGAGAAGGATGAGGCTCAAAAATAAAGAAAATGGGTCACAATAAAAATACATACCCGCGATATATCTTTCAACGTGTTACAGAAAGCTTGTTGAAGGTTTTCTTTTCATCGCGTTGGTGTAAAGATCAGAGCCTTGAGAAGAGAAGAAGAAGAAGAAAGAGCAGTGACCCTGTAAGACAGCCAGACAAGAAAAGCTAATTAAGGGAGAGAACGCGGCGGCTCTTCTTCTTCTGTGGTATTTAACAAGAGAAGAAATCAATAATAGACAATGTTAGCCACACAATGCATGTAAAAAAACATTTTCTGATGATGCATATATATATATATATGTATATATATATATATATATATATATATGACAAATAGTCAACTTATCCATAGAGATACTAATGACACCTCACTTTGAAGACATTATAAGAAGCAGCATACTGCAGAGCTTGTTGCAGCGGTGTCAGTGCTGACTCACTCTTTATGTGTTGTGACTCATGGTGAAGTTGAGACCCTGCCATTGTTATCGAGCTTCTGTTGAACCTCCTCACCTCGTCACTATTACACAACCTAAAAGAGTCGTCAATCTTTCTGGCTTTTTATACCTAAACCGGTAAAGTGGTAATATGATACTGGTAGCAGCAGTAACAATAGTAGCAATAGTAATAGCAGTATTTGAAACGGTATAGAGTATAATTTTTTACTGAAAACACTTTATCTGTAAAGCACCTTTTATGCAGAGATGCAACCCAAAGTGCAACCTTAACTCTTTCAGTTTTTAGTCTCTACTCTAATAAATAAAAGCATCAATTCTGAGGAAGTACATCTCCAAATGAAAAGCCACATTAAAAGAGTTTGCCATAGTCATCAGTGGAAGATCCAAAACGGTAGAAGTAGCAGGTGAATGTTAATGACAGCAGCAGTAGAAGTAGAACTTGGAGGACCATAAATCACAGTACAAGCTGAATCACTCTTACTCCAGAAACGTCTCATGAACTTTGAACACAGGCAGCTTTGGTTTTCGTTGTTCCTCGAGGTTTGTAACTGTTTTTCTTGGCATTAAAAAAAAGTGCATCCACGGAGAAGAATCTGACCAAGTGAGTTCTGTTATGGCCTTTCTTCTACCACCATCTTTGTTTCCCTTCTTTCATTTTGCTGCCTGTGTTGTCCTCCTTTCTGTGTCATCATATTGGTGAATATTGTCTTCACAGTGCGGTGAGCAAGGCAAAAGTTTGTAGCTATGCCAAACGACTTGGAAACCTTCAAGCAAACCACACTCCTATGTATTCAGGATGGGGCTCACACACACACACACACACACACACACACGGTCTCCTAGGTGTAGGTTTAGACTACTTGGTTAGATATAGGAAAAGATGGTGGTTTGGTTTAAAATAAGTACACTTGCTTTGCGTAATTTGCATAACCTGCCGTTAATTAAAAAGGTAATGTCGGTATTTTTCAACCTGGACCCTATTTTCCCGTGTTTTTGTGTTTGAGTGACTAATGGGGACAACAATTTTGGAAATTGGTCCAGTGTTGAGGGAGAACGCTGCAACCAGCAGCCGCGAAACGAATCGCAATTGTCAACATAACAATCACTAAAAATGTCAAGTTCTGCCATTGATTTGTGGACTGCCGTTTTGAAGCCTCGAGTTCGGCGACGCCATCTTGAATTACTCTAAATGGACCATAATGTACTAAATGAACATCATGCTGTATTGAAGAAGACTTGAAACTAGAGATTGAGACCATAAACTCATGTTTACAATGTTTACTGAGGTAATAAATCAAGAGAGAAGTAGAGTCATTTTCTCATAGACTTCTATACAACCAGACTTCTTTTGTAAGCTGGCGGCTGCAGCGCTCTCGATCAATACTGTTGTGAAATAGGGTGCAGGATCAAAAGTACCAAAGTTCCCCTTTAAGTACATGATATTTGTGGCGACCCGGCCTCGTATAAACGGAAGATGATGGACGGAACTGCTCAGACTGGAAGACAGCTGACCGAAATTTATAACTTGCCAGAAATCCATTTGATGGTCCGAGAGCCGGACCGTCGGTAAATATAACTCAGGCGTTATGACCCCCTTCACATTTTCCCATTCCAGATTCACTGCAGCTCTCAACGCTGCTCATTGCCTTTGATGTGCGATTGACAAGTTCATTAATCAGCTGTGGATAGCGGTACGCATCGGGCATTTTCTCCATTGGATGCCATTCACTTCCCTCTCTGAGCAGACTCGGCTGTTTAATGCCTTTGTGATTGATCGATCGATTAGAGGATGTAGTCCGACTAGTTTTCTTCAGCACGTTTCTTGGCTTTTCGGAATAAGTAGTGGTGTTTATCATGTTGACGGACCGTAGGAATGGCATTCAGATCAAACATGGCCGCTGGGAGGATCCTAAATTCATAAGTACATCCGTTAAAGACAAAATGAATCTTGTATCATCTTTTGGTCTTGTCTCTCAATAAAACTGACCCATCTTCATACTTCTCACTAAACTACTGCTTTGTTTTGACTTCTTTTTTTGAACAGTTTTGAACAGACTGCCATGAGATCCACTACCTTACCCCTGTTCGGTTTAAAAACAATCGGACACATACGAATGTCATTCAACGAGGACTCATCTTCATCGTGAAGCGGAGCTGCTTCAGGAAGAAGAAGAGGAGAAACTTCCCGAGGGTGGGTCTAAATTCAGCATGAAGAAAAGTCGGATGGATATCGTTTAATTCAATATTTCTGTGGAATTTGTCGCATGTTCCTGGAAGATCCGCTTCATGAGAGATTAGACCGCCGGAGGGCCGAGTTAAGCCATTCAGAGGAAATTGGCTTATGTGGATGTTTTATCCGAATCTCTTCTGTTAAATGTGGATAAGTGGCTGTAATAGTGGGCATCAGTTGACCCCATCTGGTTCTCACTCGAACAATATGAAGAGTAGTTTACTGCATCAACAGACGAAGAGGCTTTAAAAGCTTAAATATTATAATGAAACGGATATTAATGAATTTGTCTTTAATTATCTCTCTTGTTGTCTTCTTAAATATATCCTGTGGTTTAAAGTTGAGCTGCTAATATTTTCCTTCATCTCTTCTTCAGTTATTTGTATATAACTTACTTGTTTAAATTCGAGAAATTTGAGACAAACTGACACAAACTTTCTGTGACATTAATACATTTGTGTGCTCGTCAAATATGTACATAAATTAAATTGTGATATTGTTTTTGTTCAATTATAAAAACGTTGTTCGTCGCTGTATTAACCCTTTAGCCGCTTGGGGGCAGCAGACAAACATCAGGTATATAAAGTTAATACGGTTCACCTCTCAGTAAACATTCGTCTCCATGTAAACATGACTCTGCTCAGAGGCAACAGTTTAAAAGTGAAACACAAACCACGTCAGACGCTTTAAACAGAACCTTTTCATCCAGGATTATTCTCTTCTGAAGCTGTGAATTTCACCTTTTCCCCCCCGACACCATTAAACTCCTTCTCAACGGCAGATTTGTCTCATTACAAGCTGCTGACATCATCCCACGTTACAAAGGCTTGACATTTCCGCTTGATTTCACGCTTGTATCTTTATGAATATCACTTTATGTGGGGAATTAAATCCTGGATTAGGGATTTAGTCCTTTTTTTCCTTCCCTCATTCATCCCTCGCCTTCATCCTGTAATCTTCTTCTTCTCCTTCTAAAGACCAGACGGCGGAAATCATCCTGCTCCTCCACAGAAAAGGTTCTTCTTCCCGACAGATTTAGCACTTCATAAAAACTGTCAAATCTCGTCTCTTCCTTCGTGTCTTTCATCCTTCAAAGTGGAGTCTTCCTATCATGATACATGAGAAACATATCTTCCTCTTGGTCTCAACCAGAAGATCAAATACCATCCAGATGGTTGCACGACGAATAGCAAAGTATCAGAAGATATTCATAGTGGACAGGTCCGACAAACAAAACCAGGATTGTGTTGTCCGCCGTGTTAGTTATGTTCAGAAGGCATATTTTACATATTTTTCTCATGCTGATTAGCCGCCCTGTTAATCTCTTGAGGGTAAAGGATCATTTCACCCACCGTGAAGGGAAGACAACACTATTATGTGCTGGTAATATAAACATAGCTTCTTATTAAAGAATGACAGAGTTAAAGTTAATCCGGGGGAGCCTCCTCTGGTCGTATAGAAGTCTATGAGAAAGAAGAATGAGATTCTCAGAGTGGAACAAATAGAGCTGGGACCACTGCAGAAGAGAACAATAAACATAAAGATGGCAGCAGCTCCCCCTCACTTTGACCCGGGAACATCAAAGCTGCCTCATTCATTAGTTTTAGTGTCTGCGGTTACAGACAGAAGCGCTGCGCTCTTGTTGGCTCTGCGGTTGGTTTCCTCGCAGCTCTTTACACATCTAATCACACAGAGTTCCTGTGTTTGTCTGTGGCTCATTAGACAAAGCCGAGCACTTGTGATTGTTTGTGTCATCTGGGAGTGTGTGTGTGTGTGTGTGTGTAGCTGGGTGAAGGAACACTTACGGGCCTGGATTTGTGCAACAAGTTGGAACTGAAGATGCACCGATTGCAAATCTTCTTGGCCGATTCTGATTTCCGATAATTTAAAAGTCTCCACGTCACTCTTTCGCAGTCCAAATATGGTCACTTCCATTCACTGGTTGCAAAAACACAACATGGCGGCGGCAGAGGTCGCCTTGAATCGGTGAGCTCCTCGGCCCGGGACGGAGCGCGAGGGCCGGCCACCCTAAAGGAAAACCTCATCGCGGCTCATCCTTGTATATCTGACGTCTCATTCTTCATGCAGCCGTTCATTTTGATATTTAATAACAAGTTAAAAATTAGAATTTAGCTAAATTACAACACGAAAAACTGCAGAAAACATTGCTTTTGTCATATTCTTAATATAAAAGGAATCTGGTGCGTTATCAGCAGCTCATTTTATTCACATGTTTCTCCTCATGCTGTGTTTCTGACAGAACACATTTTCTTGTTTTCTGTAAACTCAGGGGTCACTGGTTTTATGCAACAGGACAAAAAATAAAGGATTTTTGTGAGAGCGGGAATATAAAATACAATCTGATGTTTTTATAAAATGAATCCCAAAAGAAAAGCATGAAGACAATTTAAGAGAAGCGTTCTCTTCTGAAGTCAAAAGGTACCGCCAAAATAAAAGCCAAAACACAATGTTCCTCTCCTTAAGTGCAAACTCTGACCTTCCGTACACACACACACACACACACACACACACGATGTTTTGGGTCAGATTGGAGCTCTTATGTTGAGTTCAGTTCCCTGGAGGGAGATTTGCTCTCTGGAGGTTTCAGACTTCAGTGACGTTGACGTCTGCAGAGGTTGACCGTGTGCTTGGTGTTCATGTGTCAGAGCACTTGTTCTTCCCCAGCGGCTGGTCTCTCTCTTTATTCTTTTATTGTAACACACACACACACACACACCAGTATTACAACAAAAAAGCTCTCACACACACATACAGGAGTTTATGGAAATGACGAACGAAGAAGACAGGCAAGACAATTTACTGTGATATTACCACGAAAGCAACAAAAGTCAACGAACATCCAAAAGCCAGAGAAACAGGAGCAGGATTTAGAAGAGTGATCACGATGACATCACTCACGATAATGATGGTGGTGGTCTTCAATCATCGGGATAATCGGGAATATCGTCACGAGCGACTTGAAAAAGATGTCGAGCTCGCGATCGTGGTGGTGAATTGAAAAATAAGTCTGATTTGCCAGAGTTTGGAGAACAAATCTTTATAGAAACATCTGCGGGAGGCGATGGAAGGGAACGAGACCATCTCGTATTGAAGAGAAAAAGATGAGGCTGCAACATCCGACAGAAGATGAAGGGAGACGACAGCAGAGGAATTAGTTTGGGCTGCAGAGCTGAAATAACCTTTCAGAGGTAGTTACAATAGAGGCGAGAGATGATAGGACGCATCCAGGCTGGGTTGAGAGGAGCGACAATCACAGATGGCTTGATTAATGTCCAATTTACTGCAGAGGGATGAGAAGAGAATCACCTCTCCTCTGGGGGGAGAGGAGGTATTCAATGAAGCACTAAAGACGAGCAGAGGGATGCACATCAGAGCAGAGGAGATGAACTCAAAGCAGAAACGGCAGCTGAAGCATCCTTAAGAAAGGACAGAAGTAACAGCTGATCAACCGACCTGATTGATGAATAATTGGAGAAAGATCTGTTCCTGCTGGAGGAACAACACGGCCTCCTTCTCACTCTGAGGGGTGTTGTTTTATAACAATGCCTCATTCAGCATCTTTGTGTCTTAAGTAGAGTTTTATTCAAAGTGTAATGTGATCATATTGTTCAATAAATTACATTTAAGGGAAGACGGATGCCATTTCTGCTTAAATTACTCAATTATCCGTCTATGGAGACGACGTTAAATCATCATTTTACTGACATATTGCGACTGCAAACGGCTACTTTGCGTGAGGACAACGAAATGTGATCGCTTCCTCTTCTAAGACCTTTTAAATGGGTCTAAATGTGAATGTTTAAAATGTACCCGTGTGACAGGAAGTCCAAGTTGAAGCACTTTAATAAATAGAAGTTCCAGCTGGAGTGGAAGTGCTGAAAGATATCACAGTGGAAGCCGAGGACGTAAAGAGCAGGAAGGAAATATTATACTCAAGAAGTAAATGATATTTTAAGAACTTTTACTAACTTTAAAGTACTTGTTCAGTAACATATTTATGCTACAAAATAAACTGCATAAGTGGAACAACATGAGCCGCAGCTGTCAACAACTGTGCAGTTTAAAGAGCCAAGTGTACTGAACGAGACACTTAATCAGTATTTGAGAATATATTTCAGAAAACAAAGCAGAAAACACAAAAAGAAAAACGACAAAAAAGAAACATGACAAAGGAAATGCAGGTTTTGGTGTTTTCATCAGAAGACTAGATGTTTTTATTGTTATTATTATTATCTCAGTCGTTATCCCCTTCAGGTCTTTTTGGTGTCGTTTGTGAAAAGCCGCACTCACACAGCGGCGTCTCTGAGGACGGAGGCTGCATTCATATTCACGCAGTCAGGATGCAACAAGTTTAATGAAACCCCATCAACTATATTAATCCCAGAAACCCAAACTTTAGAAACACTCTGAACCCCCCAAACCCGCAGGCGGGATTGAAAGCGTGTTTTATTCAAACCATCGCCAAAACTACACCGTTTATCACAGCCAGAGGCTGTAAGAAACAGCTTTATCGTCAGGTTTTCATCTTTCCGAAGGTTCTCAAACACGTCATGTGTGAAGAACCTTTCAGTCAGAAAAAGCACCCAAAAAGAGACAATACTCAGACCTTTAAACCAAAAAATGACCACAATTAATAAGAACAAAAAGCACCTCGGCGGGTGCGACAAGCAACACTAGCCTCATAAATATCATGAAACATCAGCAAAGCAGACAACGCAAGCATGCAGCCACACACACATACAGCAAAACATAGTGACCTGTCTGAACGCCATTCTGTTCACAGAGAGCACCGCCAAGTCCTCCAGTCCCAGTAGAACCAGTCCACTCAGCCTCTCTGGTCCCAGTAGAACCAGTCCACTCAGCCTCTCTGGTCCCAGTAGAACCAGTCCGCCGTGGACTGTATTTAAGAAGTGGACGTAGTCATCGTGACGTCACCCATTGGTTTGTGGACTGATGTTATGAAGCCTTGAGTTTGGAGTTTTGGCCGTCGCCATTTTGGCTTTTTTGCAACCAGTGAACGGAAGTGACCATATTTGGACGGCGGAAACGTGACGTAGAGACGCCGTATACGTCTCTGGTAGCGACCTGTCAATCACTGTGTGGACAGCAGAGAGAATGCAGGTTTAAGACACTTCCTCATCGACTTCAGTCTACAAACCTTTATTAAATGGAATGTTATTCTACTGAATCTTAAAATAACTAACATTTAATAGTGGAAAATATTAAATGTAGAAAATAATAAAACATAACACGGAGCTGTGGCTCACTATATTAGCCAATACAATGAACTTTGACTGTGAGCAGAGAGGCTCTGGATGCACCAGTAGCAATGCCCTCATTAACTTTAATCAGCTGCATCAGGCCCATTCATACTGGCTCTCAAATATACAATATGGTTATTATAGTGCATGATAATACACTGCTTAACATATTGCATTTTAAACCAGAGCTGTAACGAACCGAACCTTAACCGAGATACTAGATTATTATTGTCTTGTTGTGAAAATATGCGCGCGTGTGAGGAGTGCCAGCTGGAGTTTAATTTCGTGCAACGTCAACTTTACGTCACGGCTATTTGTTGACGTCAGACTTTGAGAGGAGAGAACATTCACCTGGTTGTTGGTCCCGAAGTTCACTCTCATGGAGGTTCTTTTATATTTTCATCTTTCATGTCAAACAGTTCTTCTTCTTCTTCATCTTCTTCTTCTTCTTCTTCATCTTCTTCATCCTACTCGGTGAAGTTTAAACGTCAATGATTGATAACAGCTGAGACACGCGAGGGGAGGCGTGGCCCTTGCGTAAAGTACGGGGCATATACGCAACTTGCGTGAGCGTAAAGGGCCGCACTACAGACCATACCATGTTAAGGAGAGAGAGGGGGGTTCACCACGGACACAGGCTTTTACCAAAGCAACAATACATACGATTTTTATTTGTGTTGTTTTTTATAACAAATGGTGAATATTAAGGTTCAAAAATAACATTTGGTTATCAGTGCTTATATTTAGGAGGACGTCATTATTGGTGGACAACAAAAATGGACACACAATGTAAAGAATAGACAGGTCTGTTAAGTACACAAGTATTACAAAAATACAAGAATAGTAAAAAGCACCAATGGCCAACAATAAAATAAAAATTAAAAAATTAAAATAAATATACAAGGCTTTTTCAATTCCAAACCAGTTTAATTATACATATATATTCTTCCTTTTTTATTATTTATTTTCACTATAGGAATAGTGCAAGGAAATGAATACTGACTGGATGTACATAGGCAGTGTGCTATATGTGTGCATAGCGTGAATGGGCTTCATATGTCAAATACATGAATCATGTAAATGTATGGAAGAAAAATACTTGTGCACAGAAAGAAATTACAGTTACATGAAGAATATTAAATGTACTTCACCTTCCTGATGTTGCTGCAAGTAGCTAACAATCTTTCAACAACTTAAAAGTTCCTGTAAACTTAGGACAAACACTATTTTTCTGACTGCTTTCTTCAACAGGAAGCAGAATCAGCCTCAGCGGGCCAAACATCACTGGACTCTCTGAACAAATTGAACAAACGGCTGTTGATTGTGGAGCCAAGCTGTGATGCTGAAGGGAGTTTATCCAAACTCACGACTCTGCATGCAGCAGTTACTGAACAATAGCGGTTACTTATCCCGGCTCAACGTATAGATCTATTGGTTCCGGGGACCGCTTTAAGCTTCACAAGTCCCCTGCAGAGACTTGGAAAGACATGCAAGACCTTTCTGTGCACTTGTGGATAAAATCCATAAATGCTCCTTTTATTGTGACGTCTTGAACGGCAGCTGCACCTTCAGGAGTGAGAACTGAGGACTAAAAAGCTGCCAGCTCCTTCTGCTTTTGCCCAAAGCTATAACAGAGTGAAAGACAGCCTGTTCCCCAGCAGAACCCACTGATCAATAGCTCATATGCACTTCTGGCAGCGCCAGTTCAGATGCGTATCTGCCCGGGAAGAATGGGCACCACCTCCACCAGCGCACTTTAATCAGACTGAGTTATTGGGATCTGTGGCTCAGAGTGAACTAGTGTGGGACACACACACACACACACACACACAGATGCACAATGCGGCCAATCAATCACTTTAATTGATGGAGTGAATAACGGGAGGAATGGGCTCAGAAGTCTCCAGACGCGGATGCAGCAGTGGGGTGTGTTTGCGGGAGATGATGGGCACTGAATTGAATTGGCAAAGATCCATATATACTGTATATATATGTGTGTGTGTGTGTGTGCGTGTGTGTGTGTGTGTGTGACTACAGGCCTCTTCTCAGAGTCAGGGTCACTCTCTCTCCTCCAGCCGCCTGTGATCGTCCCCTTTTCTTTTCCGCCTCTTCAATCTGTTCCTGCCGTTAACTTGTAAGAAGGAACCCACACTGAAGGCCAGAGACGCAGGTCTGTGGTCCAGATGGTCGCTGGGTTGATGACAAATCCGTGCAGGTAAATAAGTAGGATAAACCATCTTTTCTTCTGCCACAGTCAAGGTGTCCTTGAAGGAGGTGCTTCTTCAAGAAAATAACACAGCGCCAGCGGGGCCCTTGTGCTGTTCATGTGAATTCTTACTTTGAATAAATGGCTTTTCAGTGTTTCTGTACACGGATAAAAACACTTTTATTCAACGTTTTTTGCTCCATGATTATACAAAATATACGTCAACTACATATAATATATCAATATAGACACTCAATACTTCTTTTATTATTAACTCTCTCAAATGTAATGTAATTAAACAAATATTTACACTATTCAACTTGAATTTAACACATTTTATTAATTTTACAGAAAAATTCTGTAAAGTTACAGACTTTCTTATTGTGTAGTGTTGAATTGAGTCCAAGCTACATTAAATAATAATAATAATAAATCAATATTTTACATGAATGGTCTGCTGGTTCAGTCCGCCCCTCAGAAGCACCACCAACAGTTGGATTTTACAGACAAAAAATGTATTTAAATCATCAGAATTGAAGAGAAATAATTGGTTTTCAGTCTTATTACTTTGCACCCCGCACTTCAAACATCATAAAGCCAGACGTCCATCCTTCTGAGGCAGAGGACCACAATGCAATGCGACGCCAGGATGCTGTCGAGCATCAACACTGGAGAAACTCGGCCCACAGCGGCCACTATGGACGTAAAATCCATAGCAGAGTCCCAAACCGCTCAACGGGGAAAGTCGCTCTCGTAAATGTGTGACTTTGGTAATTTAAGTAGAAGAAGAAAAGGCAGGAGAATTGAGTTGACAAAAGAAAACACTGTGGATATAAAATTGAAGCCGTTGCTCAACAAGAGGAAAGTTTTCACACGTATATTGTCGAGGCCCAAAGTCTGTCCCAGTTTCATCTGAGGACACAAAATCGATATCCACACCTCTACCTCCCTCTGTCAGGCTGTCACTTAGCCCCAGCAGGGTTCTGTGGAACGACGCAGCCCCCCGAAAAAGTGGTGATTTAAGAATCAGAGCTGTCATCTGCTCGACTTATCGATCCGTACAAATCTCTTCAGACCAGGAGCTGCTACACCGGCGATTGTCATCTAAAGATTCCGAGGGCAGAAAAGCCACATGAGAGTTTTATTAGTAGTTTATACGATGAAAGTTTGACCACAAACCCAAGACTTTCAGTTGAGGAGCAATGTAGAAATGACATACGACAGTCGCCATGTTGGTTTTTCGCAACCACGAGACACGAGAGGGAGGAGCTAAGCACAACCTAACACTGAATAAGACATTTCTAAGCAACCAAAATGTTACAATTATACTTTCATGAAGTGCAAACACACTGTGAAAGGGTTAAAGTTTACAAACAACCCCCAGACCAGACAACGCTGTGGTGGCAACCTGTCAATCACTGTGTAGCCCCGCCCTAAAGCATCCCCTGCTTTATGGTCCGTTTAACTTTTGGCGAGTTTAGAAAACAATCTGCAGACAAATAGACAAAGTAGTAAAATAAATATCTAAATGTCTGTTTTGGATTTTTTTTTCTCACTAGACTGAAAGAAGCAAATACGACCAAAATCCCAAAATCAATCAGTTGATGAAAAACAATGTTTTTGCCCGAGGTGTCTCCCTTTAAGATAAACAAGACGAGGTAATAATAATCACACGGATGCACTATAATAATCTACTGGAGAGTTTCTAGAGAAACTGATAAAAAATAAAATATTTTAAGTTGTGTTCAGAGAAGTGTCTTCGTCTGGAGGAACACAAAGAGGGACGTGGAAGATCACTGGCCTCTAGTGGCCGTCCAGCGTAACTACACGTCCTGCAAACAGGTTTAAAAGATGCTCCAATTAAATAAATACACATCAAGACAAACTGATTCATTCATAAACAATTAAAATCAATCATGTAACCCAAATGATGAACAACCATTTTATCAAAACACATGACAAAAAAAAAGAAACTTTATTTTAAGAGCGCGCATGACAGCCATTTAAAAATAGCACAGCATCATCCGGTGGTCTTTTATACAAATAATCAGCGTGGTGATATTAACATGATAAACACTGTACAACGTATGGACACACACACACACACACACACACGAGCAGAGCTGCTGACCTCGATGTGTGACGACATGTACAGATGTTGGGGCTGGTGCATAATTCATCAGTAAAACGTTTACTGAACCTTAAAACTTGTGTCAGTTACACACAGACGGGCTTACAAGTTACACATGAAGTAAGATCTTTTTCCCTTTGTATCCTCTTATAAAAATCAATGCCAAAAAATAACTGTGGTCAAATGTAACACCATTAAAAACAACTTGAACACAGTAAACTGGCATAACAAAAGCCCACAGAAGAACTCTTCATCACAGAACTGGAATTAAACATTTATTTCCACCGTTATATAAAAGACAGGAAAGACGCCGTGTATAAATATTAAACATATTAACAAAGTATATACAGGTTTGAGGGAGAGTTTTTAAATATTTCCTCTCGATTTAGACGGGCAAAGTTGTCTTTTTTTTGGGGAGGCGCCGTCTCACTGAGATAAAACTTCCTCCAACATGTCCCCGCTGACCAACGGCAGAGACGCCACCTCGAAAAACACCCTGAAAGATATGAAAGAACACATTAATGTGACACGTTGAAGGATATTAAGCTGCGTGTGTATTTATTCCACCTTGTTTTCTGAACTTACTTGTGAGAGTATTTGTTCCTGATGGCTTTCAGTTTGTCGTCCGGAGGAGCTGAAAGCATCTCGTGGAGATTTCTGACGACGGGCGCCACGTCTGCCGCCTGGTAGCCGGAGTGGTACTCCAGGATGGGACTCTGCAGCACATTTACACGGGAAGAAACTATTTAGCTTTTAAATTGAAAAAAGGAGGACGGTTGTTTCTCTTCATGCGGGACGGAACAGATGCACCTCAAACCGGTGGACAACAGAAGAGTCAGCAGCTATTCTCTGCTTGTAAAGCAAACAAATGGTCTTTTAGTCCGACAGTCACACGAGCCGAGACATCAAGTTACAGTTCTTCAAGTGCTTCAATGTAAACCGTGAGGCGCTCGAGTCAACGCTGGAGGGAAAGGTCTCAAGTCAGGCCTTTATTATAAGGAACGTTTCACACGTGCACTGCAGCCACAGACTGTAAGAAGACGTCACCCGCTGGTTTGTGGACTGACGTTTTGAAGCCTCGAGACCAGCGTTTTTGTCGTCGCCATCTTGGATTTTTGCAACCGGTTAACTGACGTTACCATAGTTAAACGGTGGAGGAGTGACGTACGCTAACGAGCGGACCGAACGTTGGCCGACGACATCTTAACCCTCTGAACCCCAAGCCGTTTCGGGGGCGTTTTTTGTGCAGTAAAACATAGTTACAATGCTATAATTCAGTAGAAATAAGTAGAATTTATTTGATAATTCCTTACATTGGAATCCATATATCAAACATGTGGCTCCATGTATACTATACATATTGAACTCTTTATATGTTGACAGTCAAAGTTTTCACTGAATTGTTGTCACATGACTGTTGGTCTCGGATGAATCAATCATGGCTTCATAGTTGCTCTGAGGAGCTCAGAATTTAATGTTTTTTACAGAATCTGTTTACTTCAAACGGTTCATTCAGGGCGAGATATTAAATGAGACACTTTAATAAAATGTTTCTGATGAAATATCACAATTTTAAGCCTTGTTTTGGTTGCTTCTTCTGAAGCGCTCATCATGCATGTTGAGTTCAAGGACCGTCGGAAAGATGAAAATCTGACGATAATGACAGTTTTTACAGCTTGTGGTTATGATCAACGGTGTAGTTTTGGCGATTGCTTGACAGAGCTGCAGTGTGTAAACAGTGGTGTTGAGTGAACCTACCCATCCCCCCAGGTCTCTGGTGACCAGCGCCAGCAGCAGGCAGGCGGACGCCAGCAGCGAGCCTCTCACCGACACCAGCTCCACCTCCATGAGGCTCATCTCACAGAAGAACCGAGCCAGAGTCAGCGTGTCCATCCCGGCACTCACACACTGCAGAGACACACACACACACAATCAGATGAGCCAAGGACGACCTCACAGAGAGTGTGTGAAGAACACACACACACCTTGGCATAGCGTCGGAGGAAGCGGTAGGGGATGGGGATGTTGATGTCGAAGGACAGCGTCTGCAGGATGTTGGCCTCCATGGAGATGATCTCCTCCCTCTTGTACGCGTCGTCGCAAATGTACAGGAAGTCGTCGACACACGGCGGACTGCGCTCCTGCGGGGACCGCCAAAATAAAGTCAGGGAGACCAATCGACTGTGAGAAAGTGTCTTCATCCATCTCGTATTGTGTCGTGTTCAGGATTTTGAAGGTCTGCTTACTCTAAGTTATCTGAAATGAGCTTGTAAACATCTTAATATTTGTGTTTCCTGTCTGTGATTTTCAAAATAAAACCCACTGGCCATGCTTGAGTTATAAAAGACTAACAAAAATACTCAAAATCCTCCAAAAAGACAGGATTAATCTACTTCTACGATTCATCGACTAACCAATCTCAAGATTGAATGTGTCATTGGTCATTTAAAAAGGACTTAATGTGCTCAAACTATTGTGTTGTATTGTGTTCTTTACCTCAAACTTGGAGGCGATGAGCATGGTGGTGGAGCCGAGGAGCTGCAGCAGCTCCCTGTGGACGGGCGTCTTGGCGAGGTAGTGGTCGGTCATCTTCACGGCCAGGTACAGGGTCTCATGGTACAGCTCAAAGTTCTCCTGAAACACATCAACAGAGTCAACAAGCGGCACCAAACACCAAAGAGCGACTAAGCAGCAACAACTACGTTCTGTCAAAAGTACAAATGGATGACCTCGCCCACTTCACACCCTTGAAACATAATCTCTATTTTGAGTTCCCAGCAGGCCACCAGGTGGACTCACCTGCACCTCCACCAGCCAGTCGATCAGGATGGCCCTCATCTCTGGGTTGAGGCTGGGCTGCTGGGGCATGTAGTTACAGAGGACAAACTTCTCCTGAGGACGACGACAACAGAGGAGAAGTGAGAAGAAAATACAGAAGATAAAACACACACACACACACCAGTGTTTAGTTTGTCTCACCTCTCTCTGTTTGAGGTAGTCAAAGATGTCCTTTGCGTACTCTGGACACATGTAACAGTCCTCAGCGTTCTCCGAGTCGACGTCGAACTCCGCTGGGATCTACAAGCACGGAGAGAATACGAGTAAATATATAAATAAAAGGCAACAACTCTCCCAGAACACAAGCTTCTTTGATTCCTCCTCACTTGTTGTTTCTGATGGTGTGCCGGCACTTCACAGACAGCAAGGGGCGCAGCAGCCACCAGCTCTTCTACTGGAGCTGCTGCTGCCTCCTCTTCCTTCTCCTCTTCCTCAGCGGGCGTCCCCTCAGAGCTCTCTGACGAAGACCTGCAGAGAGTGAGAGAGAGAGAGAGAGACAGACAGAGGTTGAAATTTAAAAACAACAGCCACCTCTGAAGGAGATGAAGATAAAGATCTGAAGCTCGGCTGCGTTACTTTTTCAGGTTGTCGTGGTTCTTGGTGGACACAGAGGGAGCGCTCGTTTTCTTCACCTGCTTCTTCGCCGCCTCCTTCTTCTTCCTCCCCGGGAGGCTGATCTGAACCTTATGAGCCTGTGGAGGGAACAGTCGGAGTGAGATTTGAGTCACAATAATAAACGCTTAGTGGTTTACAGCGAGAGGGAAAGATGCCGGTGTCTAAAAGCTCCGGTGCCAAATATGTTGATTTTGGGAACGACGCGGTAACGAGGAGGCAAACAAACACGGTGCTCGTATCACAAGTAGGTGAGACGACAGAGAGCATCAATTCACACCTCAGTGGAGAACCAGAGCACAGGGATGAAGTGTGTCCCCCACACACACACACACACACACACGTCTAAGTGGATGATGTAAATACACGATGAGCACGGACACATTTGACACCAGGGCGACAAACGCTCCCTTTAACCCGTGCTGCAGACATCCACAGGGCTCCACAGTAAGGGTTGCCAGGTGGCCATCGGCAACAACAATCCAAGACTTTTACAAAGAGTTTGAAACTAAATCTGAAAAGTGAGAGATCGAGCAACCAGCGACTTGCTGGATTCATTCTAAAGGGATCTGTGAAGAACAGGACCGCTGCTCCAGAGATAGTTTGTATATCAGGAAGGTGGACACGATGACCGAGAACACTCAGGATTTAAATTCTGTAGAGCTCCAGATAAAACACAAAATAATCTGGTTTGGTATCTGTGATACAGCGTGTATTCTAAGTGGACCTTATAACTGCATAGTAGCTCAATAACTCTAAATATAAAAAGGTGATTTTGAGTCACGTGAGCATTTGCTAAACCAGATGAGCATTAAAGGAGTGTTTGCATGAAGCAGACGTTATTATATCTACGCAGTGTGGACGTTATCGAACATTCCCACTTGTTTTAGATGTGCAGCTGGATTCAAGAGAATGAATAAGACGTATTGTTAGTGCCCCGATCCTTCAATCAAACCTCTTCCTCCTACAGGTTACTGATCTTGAATCTGGATGCTGAACTTACATTAGTGATGTCGATGAAGGCGGTCCTCTTCTTCGGGGCTCCGTGTGGAGGAGAGGAGGACCGCTTCACCTGGGGGCCTTCCTCCTGCAACACACAACCAGGAAGCTCAACACACACACACACACACACACACACACACACGGCATTAAATCACAGATCACGTGCATGCAAATTGCAACAAAAGAAAGAAAGTTGCATGCTTTTATAGCAAGTTAATCCATGCAACTTCAAGGACCAGATTGCTGCAACGTCTGCTTTGTTTACAGCCTCTCCTCCTATCATCTCATACTTTGTCAAGTAAGACATGCAACACAGAGGTTCATAAATCAACACACAAAGCAGATAACACCTATGTTAAATAGAAACATGGACTAAAGACAAGAGAATGCTGCATTATTAGACACTAAAAAAACATCCAATATCAGAGGAACAACACATAAGAGCATGCAGAGTATGTGAAATATATAAAATCAGTCAAAACAACAATAAAAGACATGCATGCAGGTACAGACAGACATGTGACAACAGACAGATCCTCTGCATGAAAGCTGGATATTTAAACGAACATGGGTGCGCATATATATATATATATATATTATTTTTACCTGGTTCTCACTGAGTTTGGGCATCTTGCTCCCGGCAGTCACTGCGGGTTTCTTCCCCCTCAGTAGAGGCATGACTGGCTCCTTTATTCACCGACACACACACACACAATAACCCTGCAGCGGCTGCACTTTGATCTGCTAAATACATATGAAAATTTAAAAAAATGGCGGGTCGGTGTTAAAAAACTAAATAGGGTGCAGTGTCGCTGTGGTGTTAAACGGGTTTAAACTGTTTTAAATAGCTGTAAATAAGAAGAGTAACGTTAGTTAAACACAACATTTTGCATCTTTGTGTGTTTTCTGCACAACAACTGGCTCTGCATGGACAATATCAGGTTGAAATTAAAGTTTTTCTTACCGTGTTTTATAATTCCTGCTTGTTTGTTTCAGTTCCGGAAGGAAAAACACAGAATAAAGCTCGTTTAAATGTTGTAAATAGTCCAAATCCGCCGTGTTTGTGTTGCTTCGTTGACTAAAAGAGCTCAAACAAAAAGGAACTTGAGCTGCGGATCCAAATCTGCTGCGCCGCGTTCCCATTGGCTGGAATTTGAGCCGGGCGGACCAATCAGGAAGTCGCTTGGGATGCCGTTGCCAGGATGGAAGCGTTGGTTTTACTGTAACGGCTCCGCGCGGTGCATGTCTTGAATTAAAAGCAGTTTAATAGCGCATTTTTTAAAACAATAGCTGATTATACACGGTACATTTAAGTTATGTTTATATTTTGTTTTGTTTTGTGATTGTAAAAGTTGAGTAGTATCCATTAAAAATGTAGTTTTCACATAACCCCGCCCACCTACAGCGCTTCCTTGTACATAATCCAACGAACCTTGGAAGGAGGTAGCGTGTAGGATTTTCAAACATCCTGACAACAAATGACAGTTCAAATGGGAGGTAGTTTATTGATGTTTTCCTCATGAACATGAACTGATGGTTATTATTTCAGGACAGACATATATTAGACATCATCACACACATTTTTCCACTTTTATTGTAATATCTATGCATTTTTAATGGTGCATTTGAGTCAAATACAAAATAGTAAAGTAATAATTATAGACACACACAATTTCCATGAAGTAATTCAAATTAAATCATAAAAGGGCTGAAGCCAATGTTCATAATCTGCAAAGTCATTGTAATTAAGGTATCCAGATGCAAGGTTTTATGTGTTCTTGAACAGAAAATGTGGCGTTTTACAGCTTAAATTACATGATATTGATCAATCATGACATCTGCACATTCCATCTCTTGATGAAGACCATGGCAGCTCCAAAAAGCTCCAGTTGTTTTATGCTTGTGAAACGCAGGTCTGTCATGCAATGATTTCCCTTTAGGCAGTCACACACCGACCGAAACGACCCTTAAAATCTATTTAAATTATGATGTTGAAGAACGAGCTCACTGACACAGAGATAAGTATTTCCTGAAAGAGCCCACTGGGGAGCGCACAACACAGAGTTACTGCAGCAACAGTTTGGATAATAGAGGGTCATTGCATCACATTTGAGGACGGACACGGGGGGGTGCTGGCAGCTATAACATCCATTCTTGTCTGAATCATCATCTAATGTTCCCTTTAAAAAAATGCACGTCACATCTCATTAAAGTCCAAAACTCTGAATTCGGGGTTGTTGTGGACGAAGTGCATCATCAAAATGACACAGGCCTGTTGTGCATCAAACTTGAAAAAAAACATAAAAAGTGCCATATTTAAAATTCTCTTTGGCTGAGGTAGTGGTCTGAATCTGTGTCGCTTCACCTCCGCTCGTGACCATCTCTTCATCATGTTGACCTCATGAACAGAAGAAAAGAATAAAACAAGGCAGAATAACTTTCTGCAAACGTCGTTTTATGTTGTCAGTGCAAATAAACACTCGCACACCAACACCATCTCTCTCACACGAACAGGAAGTGGGTAAAGTCGTCTGTCAAACCTGTTTCCGTGTCAACTCATTTGCACCGGAGAGACCAAACAGTGAGCCACCGTTAATAACTGGTAAGTTTGATGTTTCCTGTGTCTTATTTCCATATATTTTGTGGTACAGTTACGTAACTTTTGGCTTTAATCTTGTCCAGTTGGCCCTTGAGATGCAATTCTGCCTTCTGCCAGGTATAGTAAATCACAGAGTACTTCATGATCCTAAATGTGCAAGTTTATTTGCCTCTTTGTTTCGTCAGGAATTCTTGAAATATTGTCCTTTTTATCTACTTTTGTAGGCATTAAATCTTTGGTCTTATCTGTGCAGTTGTTCTCGTGCTGACAAAGATTAACTTGAAATGTCGAAAACAAAAGATGACAGTGTGATGACGTTTTTGGTAATTCATGAGGAAAGGTTTACTATAAAACTTGTAGAGGGCTCAAGTAGAAACACTGAAATAAGTGTGGAAGAAAAAGCACATTTGGCAAGGCGCTGGTTATTGGATGTTGCAGGAGGTTAAGCTCCGTCATAATCAGCAGACTGCACGGTTTTACAAGAAAACGCATGAATAAAGTAGCATGCTCATGTTTTGAACATCAGGATGTCCAGATCAGACTGCCAAGAGAAAACATTCTTTGTTTAATCGGTAATTTGTTCCACATCTGCGCTTCAGTCTCGTCCTCCCCTTGAAGGCCGGATAATATTATGACGTGTGTCACTGTTAGTATGAAGTTTAAAGAAACTCAAACTGCATTTGGTCAAAAATGCTTTGAACCTGATTTGGGTGACATTTTTGTTTTATGTACATATTTTATACATCAAATTATTCTTGGATATGTTCAAATCAAACTGTAGTGACCATTGCTTCCCAATTAAAAAGTCACTACGGTTGCTGTAATGCTTGTTCTGAAGCGTGCCATAAATAACAAAGTCCAGTTTCGAATATAGGCATTTTATTTCTCTCATAATCAGAGTTCACCACTTTCTCTTCAGTTATCCATTTTCTCCTCATACCAATAAATCATAACATTTGCATTCGTTAAATCTTCACGGTCAAAACCTGTTTGCTTCTACCTATTAGCAACAACCTGTGTCCAATGACCCCACTGATTATATGACCTGTGGCCTGATTCACACCGGCACTACGCCCCCATGTGGTGGGAGGTTGTACAAAAACAAAACAACAAAATGGCTCTTACACAAACCATCATTTTAGCTAGCGTTAGCCGTTGCCCATTCTTTGTGCTAAGCTAAGCGGCAGTTGTTGGCAGAAGCTTAATATCGACCGTGGTATCGATCTTCTCATCAAACTCTCACCAAGAAAGCAAATAAGAGAATTTCCGCTATTTCCACTACAAGTTCAACTATTCCAAAACTATTAAACTATTAGAGAACAAATAGTTATTTGTACATACATTATCAACTCAATTAGTTTCTATGTTACTTCATATTTATAGCTGTTTGCACTAACACACTTTTAAACCAGAAGTTGCTTCTAAGCCAGTCCCACGCTTCCCTTCTTCATCGTGTTGAAATGGACACAGATGCCGTCACAGATAAACAACATAACCCATTTCATGTAACATTTGCTTTGCTCTATTTCTGTTTTTCTAAACTCGAAAGAGACAATCATCAAACACAGCTCTATCTCCATTAACTACAGATGCAAACAGAGTTTAGAGAAAATGTCAGGTGGACGCCAAGTAATTCCTGCTTGTCACATTCTGGCTGCAGCGGTACAGTTCATATGGTGACAGGCTGGGGTTGAGGCCTCCATCTTACTCTCCATCTGAGGCTTCAAAAGGGAACTTTCTGTTCTGATAGCGACATGTTTTTTTCTCTTCACATCCGTCCTGATTACTTTCTCTTTTGCCATTTCTTATACATACATTTTAACATTCCCTCAGTTTGATTTCTTCTCTAATCTGAAACAGGCGAGGACTGGAGGGATATTTGAGACTAAAACAATATTTATGTAAAATGTCATCTCTTTGATCAAGACTTTTGCTCAGTCAGTCAACTAAATATAATCCCTAAAATCAGATCATGTTTGTCTTCTTCCGATTATATAAGGTACCCTGTACATGCTTTATTGTTTCTCATCTGGATTACTGTAATGCACTTAACATTGGCATGCAGCCGCACAAATTATATCGTACAAGCCAACGTAAACTGGCTGCCAGTTATGTTCCGTATTGATTTTAACATTTGACCGATCACTTTTAAAGTGTTAAATGGCCTCGCTCCAAAACATATCAAGGCTTTATTGACCCCTTACGTGCCTCAGTGTTCCCTTAGATCGGCCTTTGCAATTAGAGCCTCCCGACTGCCTATTGAATTCAGACACGCCACATCATTAGCATCATTTATGAGCCCACTGTTGTCTGTTTTGTATTCTTTTGTTCTTGTTTTTTTCTGGAAAGCACTTAACTGTAAACCAAAGTGCTATTATTTATATAGGCAAGGGAAACGCTGCATCAATTAGGGAGACTATTTACATCCAGGCTGGCTTTGACTGAACAAGCTGGCAAGCAATACCCTAATAAAAGTATAATAAAAATAATGAACTAATTATAGGGACGAGGCAGCGGTTCAAACCATCATTGGAGTCTTGTTTGTGCTTGTGGCTTATCCTGGCCTTCACTATATTCTTCTCCCAAAAAGAAAAGAGCCTCCAGGAAAGGCAATATTTCCTTTGCTTTTATTAAGATTATTGCTTTTGTCCTCACAGGATCCGATGCCGGCAGTGAGTGCTGATCAAAAGGTGGAGGAGCCGTCTCCTGAAGGTCTCAGGAGAAGCCACCTAAACATTGGGGTTCTTGAGGAGTTTGCCCAAAATATGTCCGAGAACATAATCCAGTCATTTAAAAGCCAAATGGAGACGCTGGAACCTGAGGTGGACCGCCGGGCGTCCAGCTTTAATCAGAACCAGGAGATGTTAGCCGAAGAGTTAGCCTCAGCAGTCATTGAGGTCGCTCTGAGGGAAGTGTTTTGCAGTCAAAACGTAGCGGATCATCTGGAGGGCTCCCAGAGTTCAGCTGGGGTAAAGATGGATGGCGGACGGGCTAAAAATCTGCCCTTTATGGACGAATTTTACAGCGGAAGATCCATAGAGATGAATCCAGGCAAAGAAATCCAGACCTCCAAAGACACCCAGCACTGTCACCCATCTCTGTCCCAGCCGGGGCTCCCTATCTTGGGATCCCTCGACTACCCCGATGCCCCTCCGACCACGCCTCTCCTCCCTGAGCTCGAGAGGAGCCGACACAGTTTCGCCAGGAAGCTAAAAGGAGGCCTGGCGAATGTTTACCTGCCGTCAACTCCTCCGCCGACCCCAAAGGACGAAGAGGACAAAGAGGACGGGGCCGCCGGCGACCCCCAGTTGGAGTTAATGGAGCACCTGATGCGCTCGCTGTCCACGGATGATTTGGCAAGGGACTATTTAGAAGTAGGATCTCGCTGTGGAGCCAAGATGGAGGCTTTTGCTGAGGCTCTTTCATGCCACATCATTGATTTGGCCTTAAGTGACAATTACAGACAGCAGATAGCCGACGATAAAGCTCTTCATCTACTGGCCCACCAACTGGCTGAAACCATCATCACCTCCTCCCTCGATGAAGCTAAAACGCTAGTCTAGTATCTTATTGTGTTTAATGGGATCATATTTGTGATGACTGGCAAGAAAAATAATAATAAACCAACACGTCACCTCCAGTCGGCCTGACATTCTCATTAAAATGTGGTTTTCTGTAATATTCTGTTACAATGGCTGCTTTCTTTTTACATTTAACTTCTCAATAAAGTTTTGGTTAAAGCTCATCCAGATGAAGAAGAGTTTCATCGTGAATTATTACTTTTTTATTGCAAAAACTGACCAGAGATCCAACAACAAAAAAAAAACGTGGCACTTTTAATGAGACGTTTATTGTGGAAACTGGATATTTTAGAAGCTGGATGAGGAACCTGAGGTAATGGTTTTATTCCAAGATGGACAAAAAGTACTGTGGCAGTAAAACTGTAATGGTTTTAGATCCAACTGAAATAACTGAATGTCCTGGAGATGGTATTTCAGGAGGAGTATCTTGAGCGTCACGTTGACCTGAGTAATTACATTTGGGTAAAAAAAAGCTATTTTGCTTTGAACATGCCAGTTAGTTGACGCTTTGTTTATATATGTGGAATGTAGATAACTTTGTCTTGATTTTGCTTTATTAATTGATCCCATATGTTTTCAATACCGAGAATAAATACTGTATTTTTTAACATTTATTGCACTTGTCTTTTCCATCATGAACCGACATCGAACACCCGTCACATTTTGTTTTTAGTTTCACTGAGATAACTTTTATAAACACAAATCTGACAAGGGATGAAATTGCATGTTAGATGTTTGAGTATTTTGAATACGACCACAAGTAAGAGGAGCCCTGCAGCGCTTCTTAATCGAGCGCGATGCTGGGAAGTGACTTTATAGATTCAGTGATTCATTCATCCCCTGGACTGAGCTGAATAGTGGCAAGTCTGGCTCGAAAGAAACTCATTCTCATACTCACCTATTGAGTTCAGATCAAGGAGAAGAGGCAGCCGTGGTGCTTAACCACAACAGTGATGTGATCCTGCAGAAGAAGAAAGAAAACTTTTCTTCTTCTATTAAATAAAGTCTGCCGCTGACACAACAGTCAGTAAATGCCAAATTCAATAAAAGAGAAACTTAAGTGAACCTTGAACAAGAGTTTTATTGTTCTTAGTCATCCGTTATTGCGCACTTAAACTCAAAAACACTTCTTTAGATTGAAGAGAATGGGTTTACAGTCTAATGTTTGCATGTGTGCGTTACATGCAAACATAAAAGCAACAGAGTGACGCATGGATGACAGATTTTTGCAGGCCAACATCTGGAAGTTAGCATCGCACCAGTTCCCTCGACAAAAAGCCAATTGAATTTTTCCATTATCTTTTGGATTGTTGCACATAAGCTCTGTGGCAAACAAATCTTCACAAATGAACATCCCTTTTATGATTCAGCGTGAATGAACACCGGATGTAAAAAGCTAACGTTAGGCAACAAACAAACTGTACCACGGTTAAATGAGTAAACACGACAAGGCTGTGAAGGGGGTCTAGTTGGCGGGGTGAAGTTCAGTCGTCTCATTTAGCCACTTGTTTGCAACCTCACAAGAGAGGAAGAACAAAACTTAAACAAAACCTAAAAATCTCTTAAGCTTGTTTTAACCAAAGACTTTATTTTAGGCATCTTACCAAAAAACTATCGACTTCTAGACGAGGGAACCAGAAGTGCAAAACTACCGACTCATTCCTTGGTTTTTGGAGTCATTCCTGCAGCACTTTATATATTTATCTATTTTTTTCATCTTTTGTTGCGACAATTGCAAGATAACAGAAATAGGGCGTTCACGTTACAAAGTGCGTTGCTGCACCACTGGACTGGTCTCATTTAAATTAAATCTCATGCAAAGTTGGTCTGAACCCGGCCCGGGATCACGAACACGCTGATGCTAGCATTAGCAACATTAGCGTGGCTTGTTAATCTTGTTAACATTTATTGTTAGTCTTTGCAGGTAAAAATAGCCGTGTTAAAAAAGTTTACAAATGTCTAAATCTAAAGCATTCCGACTGCTGTTTGAGACTTAAATGCCAAAAAACTTCACCGTTAATTTGAACCACATTTGCAGACGATCAGAGCCCAACACACACACGTTGACCGGTCGGCAGTGTGTGTGTGTGAGAGTCCCTTGGCTCCGATACATAATATGTCATGGAATGCTTAGTCTGAACTTTTAACTCCCACTGCTGATCACCATTATATTTTCTCACCACGGGACACTAACCGACTTCACACACACAAGCTGCAGGGCTGGGTGGACAGCTGTGGCGTCCGAGGACACACACACACACACACACACACACACACACACACACACACGCACGCACACACACACACACACACGCATCTGGAGAAATGCTTGTTGTGTTGTCAGGTGGTTGGTTGCCAGAGGGAGACTGAGGGAGGAGGCGTGATGACACACAGAGGATGTATAGTAGGGGGGTTTCTAAATACTATAATGGGAAATTCATAGCAGAGATACTTCATCTCTTTGTCTGCTCTAGCAGAGAGTAAGCCCACCTAAATTAAACGTATTCACCCTTTACGTGAGCCAAACAGTGCTTGTCCACCAGATGTAAAGAGTATATCTACACTAACACCATACATCACCATGATAAGTATTTATCACGGAGCTGGGGAGGACTTAAAGGGTAACTTAGGTATTGTTCAACCTAGAAACTATGTTTTTGTGTCAAAGTGACTAATGGGGACAGCAATTTTTGAAATTGGTCCAGTATTGAAGGAGACGGCAGCCAATAAACTGGCTGTAATGTGATCGTATCGGGCAACTCCTCTCCGTCGATGTACGGCCACTAAAACAGCTTGTTTTCACCACTGAAGGGCTCGGATTGTTATTCTAGGTTTCACTCAAATATGCTGCATTAATTCCATCTGGAGGCGCCCTTTACTTTGACATTTTCCAGGTTTCACTTTATTCCTCTGACATATGAGGTCGCCAGGTTATTTGTTAAAAAAGCTGTTGTGTTGAACAAGATCCTCAAATATGAAATATTAAGTTACAACTACCCTTAAGAAACAACGACAAAGTTAACAAAAAGTTCACAGTTTGAACCTTTAAAACACTCACTGTATGCTATACATTGTGATATTTAAAGCAGTTTTAATTGCTCTTTTGTTTCGTGCAACTAACCTAACAAAGCTGTTAAAGTGAATTTGTTAGCAAACAGTTGGCAAGTTACATATCCAAAAGACACATAACAACATTAGCACGAACTTAAAGTGCCGTTTCTGGTCACTTGATGAATATAACTCTAATTTTAACTCTTCTTGTATCTCTGTTTTTGGTCTCCACCAACTCCAAAGCGAAACATCTGGCTACTTAGCCGTTAAATGCTCTACTATGTTCACCAGCTAGTTGGTTACTTTGTCTGTCTGCTGTTTGGTGCTCGGCAGGGAGTAAAGTTGTGGGCCAAAAACAGTGCTGATCTCTGGGAAGTGAGATTCAAAAACACAGGTACAATTACTGCTCGTTGCCATAACGGCCGCCAAATCTTGGAGATAGTAACTTTGTAGAAACTTGCCTGTGGCTACAGGGCTGCGGGCTCCAGTGCTTTGACGGTTTGGCAAAGCGACGCCCTTCTTTCAAATTGCATTGACGTGCCCTTGAGCAATGTGTTTAAAACAGATGTTCTATTGCAGCGTCCAGTTTTGAATGGAGTCATTGCCCAGAAAACAATCGTGTGCGGTGGCCTCAAGTTTCCTACAAAATATTACAGCCAGAGAAACTGACAAACAAAAATCTGGAAACGCTATAAGACATGTGTCTGATACTTATTTGGCTACAAGAGCAGCATTTTAAGGCTGCTGAGTGCACCTATGGGTCTATTCTATGAGGGAACACTACTACAAACATCCTGTCGGTAAAACAAATGTTCACCACATGTCCCTGAAAGCCTCCTTGTGGTGGCACTAGAGATAAGGTCAGGGGATCACCAAAGTCTGTGGGATTCGTCCTCTGGGTACCATGAATGGTTGTACCAAATTTGATGACAGTTGGTGAGATATTAAAGTCTGGACCAAAGTGTTGGAGCGACAGACAGACGTGCCGCTGGCACTGCTTGAAAGCAAAATGACGTCTGGTTACCAGAGTATGAAATTTCACAGAATATAATATATATTTTCACAATTAGAGGTGAAAACTTGTCGCTGACAAGACAGTTTCTTCTCTGACAGAAAAAACCTAATTCTACAGCAAGTCAGCCACAGTTTTAAGAAAGAATAACTTTCATGTTTGCAAATCTCACTGGGATAATTGTACATGAATGCCTCTGGCTAGAGGCGCCCGTGCAGGTGTTAAGTGTCATCCTGTTGCAATCGTTGCTAGAGATTTGGCAGTTTATGACCTTGAGGTGTTGAAATATCCCCCAGAGAAAGACCTTGTACAGATGCAGCCGAATCTGTCAACTTCAAACCCAAAATGATGTCAAATCCATCATAACAACCGTACACGGAAAGTATTTGGATCTCTTTTCATCTGCTGTGGATTGATTTAGCCATCTGGTTTTTTTAAATATTTATTTCAGTTCAAATTGTATTCAGTCTCACCTGCAGACCACTGCGTTGTACTGGGCATGTCAAGTCCCAGTCAGGTGGAACAGATGGATTCAACATCTGGTGCAGGCCCCAAGTGGATTCCACTTGACTCAAGACCATTGTTCTGGACCACACCGGCTTTCATGGATCATAAAGCGCTTGAGAATCTCAGAGCATGTGAGCTGGCGTTCAGAAAAAGCTCTAGGGTCAAAAATGTGTCACGTATTCTAAAAAGCTTGGTGTTGAACTAGACTTGATTTTCTTAAAAGTCTCGCTCTAGACTTGCTTTCAACCCCCTTTTGAATCTAAGCAAAAGTCTGAGCAGTAGAAAAAGTCTGACGGCCTGTAGCTGTCTGAATGGAAGCGAACCAAGCTCATCTGCCTCCCATCCTCGATCAACATCTCTGACCGCTGGGCACACAGACCGCTTTACAGCTGTTTGTGGTGATGTAAAGGCAACAAAAGAAAGGCTGTTGTTTAGACCAGTGGTTCCCAAAGTGGGTGCCTTGAAGAAGGGCCGAGGGTGCTACAAGATTTATCACATAATCCTTTAGTCGTTGCGTGTCTTTAAAAACAACAAAAAACAACAAAACTAAAGTCGGACTACTTGACTAGCGGCTTAACGTTCTAGTTTTTGGCTGCTTGTGGAAGACTGATATCCATCAGAATCAGAATCAGTTCATGTGAAACCAAAATTTGAAAGAAATACATTTAATATATTTACATACTTATTTGTAGCTATTGATCAGTTAAATATTCATCCGTAAATCAGCATCTGTAAGACGTTCTGCGTGTTCTCAACGTGTCCGTTTCCTCCAAAACAGTCCAAAGACATGCATGTTAGGTTATGTGTTGACTCGTAATGACCCGTAATGTGAGCGTGAAGGGTTGCCTGTCTGCGTCAGCCCTGTGATGTCATATCCAGCTTGTGGTGCAATGACAAAGAAAGAAAAAAAGACCTTCCTTTGAAGGGGTGCCATGGTCGAAATAAAGTTGGGGAACTACTGGTTTAGAGCTGAACTGTAAACACAGTGTGGGGAAAATGATTCTGATTGACTGCTCCGTTTGGTGGAGATTTAAGAAAGGAAGGAGGCTTTTCGGGACGCACAGCAATACGCTGTCTGCACCTATAAAATCCATGTAGTTATCTCTCCATGAGGTCTTATCTCATCCCACAACAAAGTCAGCGGCCTGTGTGGAGCTCCGGCACTTTCACGCCGTAAAATAAACCACAAGCACCGGAGAGAGCAGCTCGGAGAACAGAGAGAGAGAGAGAGAGAGGAGAAGAGTGAGAGAGAGAGGAGAAGAGAGAGAGAGAGAGAGGAGAAGGGAGAGAGAGAGAGAGGAGAAGAGTGAGAGAGAGAGAGAGAGAGAGAGAGAGAGGAGAAGAGAAGCGAGAGAACTGGAAATCTAGAAATCCAAAGAGGAAAACATAAACCATGAAGACCAAAAGAAAAGCGAGTATGTGGTCACTGCACGACAGGTGAGTTTGAGACACATTCAACTCTGAATTGTCTGTTTGTTGAAATGTAATTATAATAATGTATACTAGTATTTAACAATCATAATGTTATGTTAATGATAATTGTGTACTTCATTTTTTTTTTGTTGATGTTTTGGCAACATCATCAACGGCACATTAAATTGAATTAAATTGCACTTTGCTATATTTTCTTCTTTATTAAAAATATCAAATGGCAACAAAAAGCTGTTTCATTGATTCATCTGAATATTATTCGACCTATTAATGTATATAAAGTGTGAGAAAACTGTGAAAATGCACAAATGAAATACTCTCATTTAAGAAGATAAAATGAGTATTTTTATTGTCCTTTTTTTGCTTAAATTTCCAGAAGTGTTGCAAATTCATTTTGTGTCACCTTTTTTTTATTCCACTCTTGACCTGAAGTCCTGAGGTGACTCGAGTCAAACGAAGAGAGAGAGAGCGCCCTCTGCCAGCTCACCCTGAAACTGAGGCTCAGGGCAAGAGTCAGTCCAAACTGTTTAAAGAGAAGAACAGACATCACATATATGATGACCAATTTAACCTTTAACAAAGTCCTCAGGAGAGGTTTCTACTTTGCAATTACATATTCTGAAGGAAGACAAAGACATCTCTATTCACCAACAAAATAAATATATATAACTTGAGAGATATTAACTGTCTTTTTTAGTCACTTTCCAATGGGACAAATAATGAACAAAACATATTAATGTCCCTTTAAATGATCTATCTGCTGTTGCTTTATCAATGTTCTGATTTGGCAACGTGTGGCATTAGTGCCCCACGAGAGAGCACTGTTGAAACTGAAAGTGTGTGGGGGGGAGGGAGGGAGAAAGGGAGAGAGAGAGAGAGAGAGAGAGAGAGAGAGAGAGAGAGAGAGAGAGAGAGAGAGAGCTCCAGGGCGATGAAGAGGTTAAGCCAGCCCCCTCTTGCTGCTCTCTCCCGCCGGTTGCAGCCCATCAGTCCACCGCTGCCTCCCTCAGCAGCTTTACGCAGAGGTTCAACCTCCGCTTTACGCAGCAGCTGAGGACAGATCCGAACTTTTTAAACTTCCAGGTCGTGCGTCTCCTCTCCGGCCCGCTCGCGCCTCCTCTCCTCGCTCCTCACGAGAAGCCCCATCGTCGGCAGCAGCGGACGCATGGAGATCTAACTGTGCTCCACATTTTTTTTTTGTCGCTCGTTTTTGGCTCCTCCGTCGGATCTTTTTTTTTTGTTGTTGTGGTCTGCTCATGCGTCCGGGAATGCCATGGCCACTCCGAGCGCACAGCAGCAGGATTATTTCAGATCGGTGAGCAGCGAGTCCACCACCTACATGATGGTCCCGGCCGGCGGGCCGGGCGGGCCGATCGGGACGAGGCGCCGGGAGGCGCCGTCCAAGATGTGGGTGGCGATGGTGGTGATCGTGGTGGTGGTGCTGCAGATCGCCTCCACCACGGGGCTCTTCCTCTACCTGAACATGTCCATATCGCAGGTAAGAGCTGTCTGTTAAAGAGGGCTGTAACCCTGCAGAGAATGCGCTCTTTTGCGCACTGATTTAGTGAGAAATACATGCTTTGCGTGAGGGACGTTTTCATGTGTGGAAACTTCGTCCCCGCGCTCTCACGCGGACAACAGCTCAGCGTGACTGAATTTGTGAAACAATGCAATCCGGAGTTTACGAGCACAAAAGACGAGAGGGAATGAGCCGGCAGCGTTTATCCAACTAAACGGGTCTAAACCGCGTGCTTAAGTGAACATATTGGAGCCATTTGGGTAGAAAGTAGTGCTGGTTGACTTTAAGTAGGTTGCAGATGTTGTGTGCAGAGGTGAACTATGCAGGTCAGTGATGGAGGTGGGATAACACCCTCCTGGGGTTTTATTCAAGCCTTTTTTATCCACTTTCTAAATATATTTCTACAACCTCCAGAGCAACAAGTCCTCTGCTGCAACATTTGCACAGCTGAGGTTTGATTGCTGCACTCTATAAATCAGAGCTGCTATCGCCGCGGGAGAATTTCTGTGGCACTGCAGATGTGCACGTGAGTGTTGTCCCGTTAGGGAGGAAAACACGAAATTAAATCAGCAGCTTCCACAGCTTTGGTTCAGTGCAGCGAGGCAGAAGTCCACTGTAACGTCACTGTGCTCATCCTCATCCTCTGTTATGGATTTAAGGAACAGTTACTGTGATTTAAAGGCACACACACACACAGACAGTTGAACGATTAGGTTGAGGTCAACAGCAAGAGGTGCTGCATATGGTTCCCGATGCTTCGCTGGAAGTGCACATGTTGGATCTTTTTGACAAATCGACGGTGGATGGAGCTTGAAAGCCACGCTCGGGTCCCAGCGAGAGGCCAGTTTAATAAAGTGTAACGCTACTCCTCCTGCTCAGGGAGAGGGAGCCGGTTGTGCCTCTTCTCCACATGAGTGCATCAAAATCTGAGCATCTCTTCAACAGTCTTGTCACGGATCGTGTGGCGGCTGGAAAAGGCGAACGTTTTTCCCATTTAAGGATAAGGAAGACACATGATACTCGAGGTTTTCTTTCAGAGGCTTTTGCATCAATCAAAACAGCGGGTGTTGTGTTGACATTCAAAGCTTTCTAAGCTGCTGCTTTTACCAGAAAGCGAGTGAGCCATCAGGGGCTCGGTGTGATGGAACATTTGTGCATTGAAAGCATCACATTTTTGGACATTTTGGCGAGACCATCAATAGATGCTTTTGTGTTAAGAAGACAGAAATACAGGTTGCATATACATGACTCACTGCCATAAATAGCAAACTATAGTAGAAACTTTTCTTAACTAATGAAAGGATTTATGCATGTTAAGTTGAGCAACAGCAAGTTAACATCTGTCTCGGATGTGAGTGCGAACACACAGAGGATGAAAACTGATTTTAAATCATGCATTAGACCTTTTTGCGTCAGAAATTCAAAATTTCTTTTTGTACACGACTGTCCTGCCACGAGAGGAACTTGCCTGCTTCCAATTTACTTACAGTCATGAAAGCAACAATCCTGTGCATCACAGCGGAGCCAGCTATAGAAATGTATTGTACATGCTTTATTGCATTAGGTCATGAGTGAATACATAGATGTATTAGGGAGGTCAAAAGGCTAAGTTACAGCTCCATCTCTGGGTTTGAGTTCTTTTTCAACGCGTCAAAGCCGGCAGGAAATCGCATCAGGAATAGTTTAGGGATGACACTGGAGGGAGAACGAAGGGGAAAACACTGAGCTGTATCGTCTGCATGGCGAGGATTTGGGAATCCCCCGGTTCTCAAGCGAAGGCCAGCTATTTTTAAATCTGGAAACAGGACCCTGTTCTTTGAATCGCAGTGGAGTCACCACCCCTAACGCCGGAGCGGTGGAGACAAAAAAGATGCTTGGAACAAATGAACGGGGCACAATGAGGAATGCTCCGGTGTTGCCTCGGCTGCTGCTGCATTCACAAACAAAACAAGCAAACACATGTAGCCTCAATGCAGAAGCTCAGGCTGGATGTTTCCCGCTGGTTCTCGTGTCTGGATGAGGCTGTTTGTGCAAACTGGTTATTTCGATGTGAAATTGACAAATGCTTCTGCATTTCTAACTCCAGAGGCCAAATTAAACCCAGTAGTTGAGTCACATCTCACAGTTGGCTAGCAGAGACAGTGAACTCAAGACCGATGTCCCGTTTGGAGGAATAATAGACCTTTTCATTGGCGTTCTGTTGCGAGGACAACTGCTTTGGTCCAAGTTTAACTTCCTGTTCGCTGAAGCATTAACAAACACTGCAACAGGAAATACAAAAGGAGCCCATTCAGATGGTTTATGTTCTCGAGGTAAGAGCAGGAAAACTTAGCAGTTAGCTGCAATGATAGAACAGGAGTAGAATGGACAAAAGACAATGGTGATTGTTGTTAGCTGTCATGGTGACAACACATGTAAGTGGGGCCATAAAGTGTGATCGCAGCTGGCTGGGAGGAGAGCGGCCCATTGTTTGGCTCATTGTAAACGGTGTAGCATTAAAGCATGGTGGAATTAGCTTACTAGTCAGCTGTCCACGAGCTACTTAGCTAGCTTGCTAATTCCACCGTGCTTTAATGCTACACCGGTTACTGAAAATGAGCCAAAACAAAGTTGTCAATCATCGTTTTAGTCGTTACCGCAAATCCTCACCTCAGGGAGTCCGCGATTTGCCGTAAGTCTGTTTAGATTATACACAAGTTAGCCCGCTACGACACTCCCAATGACAACGAATGAATTAATCAGTAAAATACACATTAGTTGCAGCCCGTCTGTCTGTTATGTATCTTTGTGTCTGAAGAGATGAAACTATATCAGCTGTGTTTCAGTTGCAATATGTTGCATCTTTTAATCTGCATTAAAATGGGGGTTTTCTGTGTGTGTGTGTGTGTGTGATTGGCATTCCATTCCTCACACTTCACTGGTCCACTTTATTATTGTTTGGGTTCACAGACAGGCTGACTCACCCCTACATGCAACAATACACCCGGTGTGTGTGTCTGTGTGTGTGTGTGTGTGTGTGGTCTGACTCACACAGAAGAAGTTTGAGCTTACTGTGGATGTTTCTTAGGGTGTGTGGTCCGTTTAGCCACCCCCAAAAAGTCAATTTTTTGGTCTTTTCTATCTGTGTTAGTGTGATTTAAGTGTGTTTTTACGTGTGTGATCGTATGCTGTTATCTTTGTGATAACATGAAAACCTCCAGACATAGAACAAATTTGTCAGGTCCACAAAGAAACAGATTTTACTTTGGATCAGGTGTTAGAGTTCGGTGAAGTTACAACACTATGAAGTAGGCTAGATAAGGTAACCAGCCTTATTAGAGCGCCTCAGTTCTTTGACAACGAAATAATTACATTTTGAACGCTTATTGTCAACAAGACTGAACTCTCGTGGATCATTTCTGCACAGTTTTTCAGTGGGAGCCGGTACATTTGCAAGTGATCCAAGCAAAGTCGCTATAGATAAAAGGCGGCGCTGCAGTTGATTCATCTAACAGCCGATCAACAGAAAATTAAACTGCAACTTTTTGCTAATCAAAAACTCGTTTAAGTCACTAAACACAGTAGTTGATTCTTAAATATGAAGATTTTATGCTTTTCTTTGCTGTACAGGATAGTAAACTACACATCTTGGGGTTTTGGACTGTTGGTGCACATAAGACATTTGAAGACTTCATGTTGGGATGATTTATAAACAAAATGATTAATAGACTAATCAATAAAGCAATTAGCAGATTCATTGATAGTCAAAATATACAGTTATTTACAGCTAGATATCCAGCAGACATTTGCCCTCCAAAGGTGGCATTTGTAATCGCACCGTCCCCGGTTCAAAACCTGCATTCTCTCTCGTGTCCACCAGGGGGCGACTCCTCTGGTTGTATAGAAGTCTATGAGAAAATGACTCTACTTCTCTCTTGATTTATTACCTCAGTAAACATTGTAAACATGAGTTTATGGTCTCAATCTCTAGTTTCAAGTCTTCTTCAGTACAGCATGATGTTCATTTAGTACATTATGGTCCATTTAGAGTCAAACAGACCATAAAGCAGGGGATGCTTTAGGGCGGGGCTACACAGTGATTGACAGGTCTCTACCACTTTCACAGTGTGTTTTCACTTCATGAACGTTAACTAACATGTTGGTCGCCTAGAAATGTCTTCCTTCAGTTGTACTTAGCTCCACTCTCTGGTGTCACTTGTGGTTGCTAAAAACCAAGATGGCGACGGCCAAAATGCCAAACTTAAGGCTTCAAAAACAGCAGTCCACAAAAACCAATAGGTGACGTCACAGTGAATACGTCTACTTCCTATATACAGTCTATGGTCACCCTCCGTATTTCATCTTTAACTCTACATGTAACTGTCAAATCAAGACAGAAATCCCCTTTATTTAAGAGTTAAAAGTAGAAAAAAAACAATCCGTGTACGTGTTGATGTCTGCAAACAAATGTTGCTTTGATTCCTCTGTGGGATTTCCCTTTATAAAGATAGCGCCTGACGAAGAGCCGGACAGGAAACACGAGGACAGAGATGAAATGCAACAAATGTCCCTCAGCTAGAATCGATGCATCACTCTCTAACCACCGGGCCTCATATTACTTGAGTTGCCTCACATGACCTCCGCTGCTTTTTCGGTTGCTGCCTACGTGTTTCTTGTGACACAACATCATAAGAAAAGCTCCCTGCTGAACCTAAACGTCTGCACACAGGCAAAGATACCTGCTAGAAAATAGTGTTGGTGGTCATCTCCATCCACGCACACACACAGTCATTTCTCAGTCCTCCCTTCTTGTGTGGCCTCAGCTGTTGTTGCCAAGAAATGTCTGCCGCTACCTCCTATAGCGCAGTATAGAACAGTATAGGCCTGTTGCTGTATATTTAACCCAGCGTTTCACACTGGATCAGGTTTTATTGGTGGAGGTGAAGGTCAGCGTTACTATTAGAGGATCAATGGATGTCATATAGCAAGAGTGGCTACGTGTGCTGGGGGGGGGGGGGGGAGTGAAAAGTGTGTTTTTTAGGGGGGGGGGGGGGTCTTTCAGTGTGTTCATCATCAGATACCAATTTAGGCTCAAATCATATCCTACACTGCAAATATTTTGATTTAATTTAAAGCTTCTAATATAAACCTACATCACCAGACTCTGTTGCCAAAATACACATCTTTCGGCCTTCTCTCTTCATCACACCTTCCTTCTTTCCTTCTCTCTCCCTGTCTTTTCCCCCCCCTGCAGTCTCTGGTGTTATGGTTCAAGTCCAAATCGGAGAATCGAGTTACAGTTTTAGGGCTCTTGGGGGAGGGAGGACGAATTTTTCAGGGGCGACACACAAGCAGTTCTTTTCTTTTGCTTTTTATGGAGATAGGAGTGGAGGAGTTATTCTTTGGCAGTGGATGTGTGCGTGTGTGTGCATCTAAACAGGGCCTGGGCCGCTCTCCAAAGTTACACGAGGTGTTTATATGGGTGTAACACACAAAAAGAACAAGGCATGGTTAATGGGAGAAGGTGAAAGACATGTATTTGGCCTTATTTTGCCTTCATGACTCAACGAAGATGACGAGGCCAAAACTGACAAAACTCAACTGAGTAATCCCAGAGTAACAGACATGTTGGCTCGAGCAGTGGGGGACACACTTTATTAAAAATGACAAACCTTTGCGATCCAATTTACAATAGGTCATTATTTTTACTGCCATTTCCACCAAAAAACTGCTTTGTTTTATGCATGTTTTATTGAAAACACAAACACATGTTAACTACTTTATAAATGAGACTAAATAAATGCATTCAGGTGGATTAACAGGCTCTTGTTTCTTTCCTCTGATCAGTGACACAAACAGAATGTACGCTAGTGTTTCATATTAGAGTCAACGTTATAAGAAGGCTACAACTATCAGAGCAATACGGCTCAAAGGTGTTCTGCAGATGTAAAAGATAAAACTCTGAAGTCAGTCTTTGGGAGTCACACATTCGGACAATCTCCGTAGTTTTGTTGCTAAAATAATAATAGAGTTGGAAAAAAACAATCACAAAACCTGCTCGGCAGAACCAGTCTTAAGTTCGGCTCTTCATATTTGGGCGTGACGTGCAGAAGTTGCTTGTAAACACTCGTCATAGCAGAAACACGCACAGACCTGTTGTTTCTGCAGCTGCTCTGCTAACGTGCTAACAGACCGTTCACTCGTTGTTGGTGCGGTTCAAAGATTGGACAATAAACTTATGGAGATACCGGGTTGTGATTGGCCTGTCTGAATGCAGGATATGTAGGTTTGTTAGACGTCGTTCTAGCAACGCTAGAAGGGGAACCTAGAGCATCATAGTTTGGATCTTAGGAGCACTGACGGTGAAGCGTCGGTATTTGACGAGTTGGGAGTGATGATGTGTTGCGGAATCCCCTTAAGCTTGGTGGGCGAAGCTCTCCGATTGTCTGATACATGTCAGACAATGTCATGTAAACCAACAAATAGACACGTCCTGATTCGATTTCCTGCTAAAAAAAAGCTCTTCTTCCTTCATGATGTTGTGTCTTTGATGATGAGAAAGACGGTCGTGATGATGATGATGATGAGAAATGGAGATGAGGTTCTTTAATTAGACTTCTAGACTTTTAAATCCTAAACTGGATCCTACATTTCTTTAGCTTTTTCCAAACATTTGAAAGCTCCTGTTGGAGCCAAACAAGACATAACCCAAATGTTTTCACAAGCTGAGAAGTACTCCTCGTGATGGGTAAACTGTGTGAAATTGAGAGGAAATGGTGAATCAGAATACTTATAGATTTAAACTCTGATGAACTCTTCTGTGGCTCCTATTTTTTGCAAACTCGTGTCGTTCAGCGGAGCAGGATTTAAACCGTTAGTTCTAAATTTCAAATTCCCCAAAGTCTCCGAAAAGACCAAATATGTCAGCCTCAATTTCAAGTAAATATGTGAAATCCAGTATATTTTCATTTGAATACATGTTACAGCTGTTGGCATCTTGGGTTTGAATAATAGTTGAAGTGAAGTGTTATGAATATATATGATACGATACTGTGTTTTCTAAAAGATAAACATATTTAAGGGGAAAGTCGAGAACTTAAGAAGTTAAAGTTTTAACTAAACATGTCTTTTCCACTATTTGTGCTAAGCTAAGCTAACTGGCTGCTGTGCTAGTGTTACAGACACGTAAGCAGTATCAATCTATTCAACTAAGTCTCTGCAAGAAGGGAAAATAGGGTATTTCCCGAAATCTTGAACTATTCCTTTAATACGACTCTTAGAAAACCAACAGTAAGATCTCAGGAAACAAGATTATCTTTAACTTTTTAGCAAAATATCTTCACATTTTAAATTAGAAGTCATTTTAAATGCAGCACGCAGCACCCAAGACAAGCAGAAATTAATTTAGCTCTAAAAATCCTTGCAGCTATTATGTGTTTGAGCCTTAATCTGCAACCTTTGGGCGCATCATCTTTGCTCCCAATCTTTCCTGTTTCTCTCCGTTAAGTAATCTCTAAACCCCCCCCCACACCCCCGAGACAAGATTTCTAGCAAATGAGGTAATAAAAGTTAGCAAACATGGTGTTTCCTCACCACAAAGTGTCTCATAAGTGGTGGAAGATAGAGAGTTGCAACAGAGAGAGATCATTTGTAAGTAAAATAATAAATAAACGAGGACTGGAGAGGAGTCTGTTGCTGTGCATTACATCATCTGATGGACGGCAGATCCACACATACGCGACCTTGGTTCAGCAGCTTGACACGTGAAAAAACCGGATATTTGTGTTTCCGCGTTGGAATGCTCATTATAATGTGGATACAGCTGTGTGTGTGTGTGTGTGTGTGTGTGCCAACAGCTGGTTCTGTGTTATCACTCTTGTTTGCTCAGTCAAAATGGCTATAAAGCGCTGATTAACTATTTTGGGGCGCTAATGGACCTCTGCTACATGCGGTGACTGATATCGGTGCTGCCGAACCTTCTGTGCACATGTAAGCACCTGTTTTCACTTCTTTAGATATCTGTATAGCGCGTTGACTGCTGAGTCAGCTGAATGTCTGTGCTCTGCATATTCGTGTCAGCTTCTGTTAGTCACCGTCTCCGGCTGATGACACCCAGTAGTGAAGTAATGAACTGTACATCTGAAAGCTTTCTGTTTTGAATCTGCTGGATTTTTTATTTTATTTTTTTCTGCTCACGCTCAAAAAACCAAAAGCGCTGTGATGAAATGGTGAAAGACGAGTACAACCGGTAAGATAAACTCCTATTAACGGGATAAAGCGTTAAAAATGTAACGTAAAAACGTCAGAGTCAGTCTCCGCTCTAGAAAGAAAGGTTCAGAAATCAAGACTTGGAATGACAGTGAGACGAAAAGGAGGAAAGAGATGAAACTATTATTGAGCTGAACATAAAACCACAGGAAGTAGAGATTTCTTAGTTCAGTGAAACCTGCTGCACCAGTCTCACAATACTTGTGTTATTCCAACAACTTTATCAGAAACAGTGTGGTCTGTATGAACCTGAAATTGAGTTTGTCGGTTTATTCAACAAAAACAGAACTTGGAGCCGACGCATGATTCAGTTTCAGTAAATAAGCCTCAATGATTGCATATTGGGTGGTGTTACCAGGAAACAGATGGTTAAAGATATAATGTACGTAAATTGGAGCGTGGATCTTCTGTGTGTTGACCCCCGACAGTGTAATGTCCTTCCTCATCTCAGATCTCCCCTGTAGGAGCCCCATGTGGCTCCCATCATATGGAAACCAAATCCTCCCAACTCTCTGTGTGTGTGTCGTATCAAAGGAGAGGCAAGCTGCGTTGCCCTGTTGGAACTTGTCCAATCGGTCCAAGGAGAGACGTTTGGTTTGGGTAATGGGGGGGGGGACGACAAGCGGAAAAAAGGTGAGATGAAGATATTTTCTGAAGGTTGCTTTGTGATTTTAACATAGTTTGCCAGAGTTTCTGAGGACCAAATGCCAACATAATTGTCATACAATATTGCAAAGATTAAAAACTATCCATCAAAAGCTATTGAAATTCCTTCAGATTTAGCAGCTCCAAGACAAAACACACACACACACACACGCCTAATGTGCTAAATATGCACCTCCTGT
>NW_022280041.1:1216494-1271555 GCF_004355925.1 Anarrhichthys ocellatus | reverse complement strand
GCTCTCATTTCTGTACCAATTAAACAACCGGTGAACTCTTTTCTCCCTCCAACATTATCTTCTCCATCTTTCCACCCACTCGTGTCCCACTTCCACAGCCCCCTCCATGAACCGCAGTGTTCGCCGTCCTTTTGTCTCGCTCCCGTCTCATCGACCGTCAAGAACAACCTTTTTTTTTGGGGGGGGGGGGCTTTTAATGAAAGCATACCCGAAGTCTATCACCACTTGCTTTTGTATAGATCCAAAAAAGCCACAGAACAACATTATGGCTGATGTTTCACTTCCTCAGCTCTCCGCTGAGCTCCAGACTGCTGCTAGTTTTTTGGCTTAGCGACTCACCACATAACACTGAGTCGTTAGAGGCTTGTTAGGGTCTTGGGCGATCGCAGGTCATCAGTGAATCAAACCCTGAGCAGGGATTTGGCTTCGTGTGCAGCTGCTGAATGGAAAACCTTAATAAAAAAGAAAAGCTCTGGGAAAAGGAGGGAGGACTTAGAAATAACGTGAGTTTTTTGCTCAAAGTTTGGTCTGTTAAAAGTTGGAGGTTAAGCAACTTTAAGAGTGCAGACGTTGGCGCCGTTGCTAAATCACGGCGCCGTAACTTTAGCCGTAACATTTTAGCTCTCGGAAATTAAAAGTTGGACGAACGAGTTGGACAATTTATGTTGTTTAGATCTGCATCAGCACGAGTCATCGTTGTTGAAAAGAAGGCAATCATCGGCCTCTAGAATTCAAGGCGTGTTAAGTTAAAGCTCAGTTGTAGCTGGCAAGGATCTAAATCAGTGGTGCCAGATATAGTTTTGATTTTGGGCCATAAACAGAAAAATAGGCCGAACAATAGTGAATGAAGAGTTTTCAACCAGTTAAACTGCAAGAAAATCTGTGTTTATAGACCAGCGCTATTAAACGTTTGACTTCACAGGAGTTTAACACAGCACATTGCCTAAGTGCCAACTTAAAATATTATAATGGTGTGTGTAATTAGAGGTACAACAGGCCAAATATTGGTTTCTGTTCATGGCCTGGAGGCCCTCTGAGAAGATTAAGATGCAAATGTAAATCTGTAAGTCTTATATTTCCTGTTTCGAGAGGTCAAGGCGGAGGTGATTTCACTAAAACGCAGGAGTTTGGCCAACCCCAGATCCAAATCACACAGTCTAACATACTGTACTTGTTTGCACTAAAAGACAGAAGTCGAGCTACTGCACACTGATGTCTTGGCCTCTTGTGGAGGAGATAAACATCTTGTATGAAAGGTTATGAAAACATGTGTCTGATGGAGTATTGAGTTTCTCTGCTGTCCAAAAAGGTCTCAGATCTCAGGCTTTGTTGCTTCCAAAATATTATGACTATAGAGGGATAGTTGAGACAAATCGAGACTGTGACCACGAGAGGTTGAAAAGGCTATTTTTAAGTCACAATGGTTTATTTTAGTTGAAGACAAAGACTTCTCGGACAGAATGTTTTTTAAAAAAAAAAGAGCCATGTTGAAGTTAAATAGCTATTCATCCTGAGGGGGACGTGAATGTCATGGTAATCCATCTGATCTTTGTGTTTCGAGGACGGAGTTTAGTCGACAGTAAGAACCGGATTAACTTCCTGCTTTAGATTCTCAGAAAGGCGAAAGGTATGTTTTTGGCAGATAACAGAATAAGTAGCAAAGAATCCCATCGGGGAGATTGCAGAAAGGTTTTTCCTTTTTAGGGGTTGGCAAAAAAAAGTGCGAGCTGGCAGCGAATGCAGCGCTCATGAGATGTTCAAGATGTTTCTCAACACGCTGCACAAAATGCGTGATGATGGCTTTGATTAAATAAAAATTTAAAAAAGGGGCCGACACGCGTCACGTCAACAGATAGCAGCCGCCGAAAGTGCTTTGAGCCGCGTTAAATGCTGCAAATCAATTGTTTTTTTACCGTATGAAGCTTGACAAATTCAGGTCACGACTAAAATGAGCAACACATTTTTAGATAATGAAGGAAACGTTCAATTTCATTCTCCATAAAGGGAGTTAACTCATTCTTCCTGACCCGTCCGAATCGTCTGAGACTGTTAAAAGGATTCGGAGCCTCATGATCGGTCACGGTGACGGCTCACGATAACCTTTGACCCCGCTGTCAAGCTGTCGTCGAAGTCTCGCTTGATGAAGTGTGGTCATTTTGAGAGTTATCTGCATTATTGCCATTTCTAATAAATGTTGAAACTAATTATAGTTTACCTTGGTAGACTCTTTCTCTTCTAGTGTTACAACCCCTGAAGATATATTGTATATTATGTGTGCAGAGACTCATTCATGCATTACTACAGTATCCCACACACAGGAGGGACGCCATCAGACCTCCAAATGAGCAGCTATTTAAAAAAGACAACCTTATTTTTCCTCCCAACCCTGGCTGCTTGTTTTAACTTTGCCATGTTGAGCATTATATGAACATAAAATGCATTGGTAAGCACTTGTTCAACCCCTTATTTTTTACATTTCTAAAAATAATTCTAACCTTTGTCTTAGAAATAACCATTCAACGGGCATTCTGGTGGGAACGTCTGGGCCCCACCAGAGAACACACAGATCAGCTACAGTCTCTGAGAACAATAACACTTGTAAAGGCCTCACTTGAGTCATACCCGCTCGCCGGCTCCGCACAAACAACCACATTTAACTGACACTTTTGTTGCCCACCCATGCTGGACCTGCCCACCCACCAGCACCCAGAGGACCCCACAGCAGCCTGCCGACCTAAACCGCTTCAACTGCATTGTGTGTTCTTTGGTCGAACATTCACCTTTGTTTTCACCCTGTAAGTTTCCCAAATGTGATCATCCAGTGGTGGAACATATCATCTGAAGTTAAAGTGTTATTGCAAGAGGCAGACTTGCTAAGTGGCTCATTGGATGAAGCTAAAACCTGTTGTTAATCCTATCAGAGCGACAGCTAAATACCTGAATGATACCTAAATGGACCACTAATGATCGCCACCTGTTTAGACTTGTTTAGATTCGGTTGGCACGGAGCGACCATTAGCATCAATTCACAGCTGGCATAGAAGTCGACACGTCAAGACAGATTACATCGATGTCAACGGGACTCGATGGATCAGGAAAAGCAGCTTTCTTTGGTCTGAATTTGTTTCTCTTCCCAGAAGCCACCACGTGCCAATCAGATTGTTCTTCTTGTGACCGGTTAATATTTACCAGGTGTCACTGATAAAGTATTTTTAAATGGACGACACAAAGGCCTGAAAGAGAAAGCCAGGTGTAAACACCACTGTTTGTTCTTGATAACAGCCTGGGTGTGTTTACTTATATTACTTTTTACTTGGTGCACTATTTGCCGGTTGTCCCTTATGCGTTTTAAGTTACACGTCAAATTTGGGGCTCCATTTGGTAAACTTGGAAATGATTGAGCTGCACCATTAGTTTTGCAGCAGCTCATCTATCCTTCTGTTAAATCGTTCTTTGTCTCTCTCACATCAACCTAGTTGCCCAGAGCGTTCCTTTTCCTCGGTATGTGCGCACAGGTGACTGAGACTAACTGGAAAGTCCTGACCTCTTCTTGCTCGTCTTTTTCTTTTCCCTCTTCCCCGTTCAGAGCCAGATGACAAGAACCAGAAACTTAACCCTTGGAACGAGAGCGAAAGTTTTACGGCAACTCTTTAGTTTCTCAGTGCCACTAACTTAGATAAGACAGCTCACACTCCCATAAACAGAGCTTACAGTAAACTCTTCAGATAAGTTTTTACAACTTTGTTTCAACTGAAACAGCAGCATTCTCAATCGTCTCTACGGGCAACAAGGAAGTTAAAAGAGAAAGGAAGAAATGGCCGGAATATCAGCAGGCAGGTCCACCCTTTCTTCAAACCTTATTTAAACTGGACGGAATCCAAAACAGCAAAAACTGACAAAGAGAGGTCATAGTTCCACACGCGAAGGCTGGGAGTGGTACGCTGCTGCCCTGCTGCTGTGGGATCATTAACGCTGCCTCCTGCAATCATTTGCATTGATGCAAACACACAATCGTGCAAAGACAAACACGTAGCGTGCACAGATTCGCGGTGAAGCTCGCAGGTAAAAACAACATAAAGAAAACCCATCGGATCACTTGCAGCGTCCCTCGCCACAAAGGAAAGCTAAATAGTTTAAACACACACAAACAAACACACTGAACAGGACGCAAAGAGAGGGAAACTCTCTGCAAGTAATCCCATTAATGCCTCTAAGCAGAAGCAGACTGTCCTTTAGACTGATTTTATAAAGGTTTGGGTGAAAGCATGTGCGGGCCATATGTCTTTTTAGAAGTCTGTAGAAAAATCACTACCTGCAGCTCATTACCGAATACTTTCTAATGTGTACACAATCGCGGTTTGTTTGCGGTGATTTAAAGCTGGGGGAAGGAAGTATATTGTTGGTGTCACTGGGAAACAATTCTATAATAACCCTTCAGTTTATTGTAACTTAAGCGGTCTAAAAAACAGACTTCTGCTCCTCCTTTTGGCGTGGTTTTGAAGCTTTGGAAAATCTAGGGTGTGGTTGGGTGACTTTGGCCAATGGCAGGTCATTTCAGAGAGAGGGCGTTCTCCGATTGGCTGTTCTACAAATGCACCTCCCTTCAGATGGTGAAAGCCAGATTCAACGGCGGAATATCCTGCAAAAAAAAGTCGCTATTGCAGCATTGGCAACAATTACCTACACTGCAAAGCAACCAAAAAAAAGAGGTAGAAGGAGAGTCTTACAATAAACGCATGTCAATATCTAAAAATAACCAAAATAAACTGCCTCCGCCAACTTTAAAGTGCTCCAAAAGAAAACTTTGAAGACTTAAGAAGCCAGACCATGTGAAATTGTGAAATAATCAGACTTGTTCGTGGTCCTGCTTCAGTTTTCCCCTACAGCTGTTTCACTTTAGACGTGGGCTGATCAGATTTGGGTAAGGTTCTCTGAACATGCATGTCTTTGTTTTGATTTTGTGATACAAATCAGTTCCTAAGTGGATCTATTCTCTTGTCCTTCCCACAACCAACAGGGGCTTTACCTCCGGCTACAGCTGCGACCGCTGCTTACATGCGCAGCAATACAACGCCGATTGCTTAATTGCAGAGAGACATATAGAGTAGAGTTTGGAAGTTGAGGATTCGTTTTTTTTTTGTTTTTTTTTGATCACCTTTAGGCTCCGGACGTCCTTGTGTTTCACGATGAACGGCGATTTGAGGATCAATTTCCAAAGCCTGTTTATTCACAGTACCAATTATTTACACACCAGACTGCAGTCCTGTCACGAGCAATCAACAGTGAGGCGGATTGAGACGTAAACCCAAAGCGCACGCTCTTATTAGGTGCACTTTTCTACTTTTCTTTTGGATAATGTCTCTGTCTTTATCTATAATGTGGTTCGTTGAGGCAAACTGATGATGGCATGTGAGGTCAGGCCAGGACGCATGTGGTTCTATGAAACTGTGTAAAAAGCAGTGGCTTCTGATCCCTAATCTTCTGATTGTTCCTTTGGCTAAGATCCTAAAACTACTCCCCTGAAAGCTGTTTCTATGTGTGCCCGGCTCTGGTTTGTTAATCAAAATGGCCTTTGTTTCATTTCGTACCCAGTACATACCTTTGTGAGTGGTTGGCAATCAAAACAAACTCCGGTCCTGATCGCTCCTTAACGTGCTGGATTGCTGAGAAAGCTGTTGGTCATTAAAAGCAGAGCAGGCAGCTTTAACAAATAAATCTACGTTGGCACCGAGCCGGATGCCAGAGACACTGAAGCCCCGAAGGGATGAAGACACAAGTGTGTTTGTACTAAACGCCGTAGCAAATCATGTGTATAAACCCGTGCATGCACAAGTACATGAACACACATGCGTTTGTCACATAGAACAACTTATAAAGGATCCCTCACCCTTGCACACACAGTGCACACCATTACCAGAAGCTTGTATGTTCATGCAAGTATACAACGCTTCTGGTTTGGGAGGTGGAAAAAATAAAAGACGTCAACAGTCAGCAGTTTTAACGATCACTTTGGTGCAGTTTTCACGAAAGAGAGTCGGATTGTAAATGTCTTGCAGTGCAGAAGAACAGACCAAACGGTCTCATTAACAGTCAAACTGTTATAAATCACCCACTTCATGAGAAATTAAATGTACGGGTGTTTATGACGATAGATCTTTCACTGAAGTTTTTTGTGGAGGTAAAACTAGTATAAATAATAAGTGAATTGTTGTTTAACTTCACTACATTCATTCTTTCTTGCATCATGTTCATGTCTACTGATTACTGAGTGTTCGTGGGCCTCGAAAGCAGATGTTTTAAGAACCCAGCGATCGACGAAACACACCAATTCAGATGTTATTTCTGTGAGTCAACACTTTTCTCTCGATAGTGTTGATGGATGTTGCTAGCTAGCTATGTAAGATCAACACTCTGAAGGATTGTTTCTCCAAAAAGGTAAAACACTTGTTGATGAGCACAAAACCAGAAACATTTGAATCGTTGATAAATCAGAGTTTGGTAGTATTCATACAGAGAATGCACAGATTTTCCCAATAAAGCTTTTCATTTTAATTTTGGCATTTCTGCGCTTTTTGTCGGGAGGTTGTTTTGAAACATCTCATTGACAAAATAGTTTTTATGTAACGATTAACAAAGCTTGATACAGGAGAACAACTTGGAGGAAAAATGAGCTGTACGTGCAGAATGTTGACGTTTCATATATAACGTTGAACGCAATACCATGTGATTAACGTTACATATATTTTGTTAGGTTTAGGCAACACAAGTTGTTGGTTAAGGTTAGAAAAAAGATTTTGTTTTGCGTTATCACAACCTGACGTAACAATGCGACGCAACAACGCGACGCACCAACACGACGCAACAACGCAACGCGACAACCTGACACAACAACCTGACGTAACAACATGACAACCTGACATAACAACCTGACGTAACAACGCAACAACCTGACGTAACAAGATAACAACCTGACGTAACAACGCAACAACCTGACGTAACACGATAACAAGCTGACATAACAACCTGACGTAACAACACAAGCTGACGTAACAACATAACAAGCTGACGTAACAACCTGACGTAACAACATAACAAGCTGACGTAACAAGCTGACGTAACAACGCAACAACCTGACGTAACAACATAACAACCTGACGTAACAACGCAACAACCTGACGTAACAACATAACAACCTGACGTAACAACGCAACAACCTGACGTAACAATGTTGTCAACATTTTTTTTTCTCCTGGTGCCTGGGCTGCTACCACTACAAGGTGCTTTGGAGAGCGCAGACATTTATTAAGTTCAGAACTCCAAATTGTGAGTAAATAAGTTTTTTTCCCACATTAAAACAGTCAAAGTCAAGTCTTTTCCCGTTGCCTTCTATTAGTGTACTGCTCTCCACCTCCGGACTCTGAAGGCTGCGAATTACTCAGCAGGGTGTAGCTCAACATGATGGAGCTGGTTCCACCACGCCATACTCTCACTATGTTTTATTTCACTTCTGCACTTGTGTACCCCCTGCCTCTGTGTTTGGGTAAAGAGATTGATGTGCAGTGCCACTGCTAGCGAGGTCTGTTATTTCACCCCCCCCAAAAAACACTCTCTTGTCTGTTTCATCACAAAAGCAGAGAAAGTACACTGAAATACAGCCAACTCTCCTCTTTCCCTCAGTGTTCGCTGTTCATCCCCCACCACACACACCCACACACACACACACACACACTCATCAAAACCTCTCGTCTGCTGGATTTGAGTTACGTGGCCAACTTCTCCTCTTCCTAATCCCTTCAAATGAGAGTTCTGGACTGCCAAGGAACTCCCAGACCAGCACACACAAAATTGCAGCCGGGTTTCCAAGTAGCCCTCTGAGATATTATTTTCAGGGTTCGGTGTCCAGCGAGGGGCCAGACAAACACACACTCTACTGCACCTACACACTGAGGGGCAGGCCACACACACACATAATACATATGTGCACACACTCACACATGGGAGGGAACAGTGGAGCATTGTTCACTGCTTCCTGAGAGAGCTGGCATCGGGATCACAGGAGCTCCGTCAGCCCCGGACCCTCCAGTTCAATTATGGACAGCAGTGAGAGACCATGTCCTCCGGCTAAGAGGTGCATGGACCGCTCCAACATGTATGCATTTTTTTGGTGTACTGCAGTATTTATGTGCAACCCATTGGTTTTGCATACGCCGACATGAAGAAACAACTTTTCTTCGGGAAGACATTACGTTACAAAATGAAAGTTGGGTTTAGGCAACAAAAGCTGTGTTGAACACCGGTCTTGTGGTTGAAAGTCCTGTTTGTTGGACTCATCCAGCTCCCCTCCCGTCTATCATAAGTAAATTCTACACTCTGTCACTTGGTCCAACAAACGAGAAGTCAGCATTGATTCATTTGTCACGTAACGGCACTTTTGTAGTTATTTTAGCACAAACAACCATCTTTTTCTTACTTCCTGTGAAGACCAAAGTATATTTTGAAAAGATTCATGTAATGGCTTCACGACACTGGTTGTTTTTAAACCTCGACAGCGATCTTTCCCAGAAAAGATGTAAGTTATATATATGTAGTATACGATTTAGAAGATTAACTGTTGTGAAAGACAATAAAAATAAAAATGTTGTTGTTTAGGTACAAGGCCGGATGTAGACCACTATCGACGTACATCAAGCTATTTCACCTCAAAGACCACCAGTATGGCCGCCTTATAGCGTCAGACATTAAATCACCCGAGAGTAAACCAGATACGTTCAGGAATTTACAGACACACTCTTCTTTCTTTTCCTGACATCTGAGCCAAAATCAGGCACTCGACAAAGATTTACAACCAGAGAGTTACATCAGAGCTCGTTGGATGTTTTTAGCATGTGTTAGCCCGCAACGGACTTATTGCTGAAGTCATCGGTGTCAGCACGCCGATATGATACGGCGCTCGGGGGACGAGTTCCACGGAGTTATTTACCCAAAAAAAAGGAAGTATTTTATTTCAAAAGAAAAACAACTGTAAAGCAGATTATGAGCTACTATAAGATTACGTTTCCTCTGAAGACCTTTGTTTGGGAATGAAAAGTTATCGATCAACTCTTTGTCAGAAAGAAGACGTTATGGTTTTACAATTCTAACAGCCGGTCAGCAAATCACTACCTGCTGTCAGCTCATTGTGGGTCGTTGAATCATCGGGTGATGAAGAGCCCCCCCCCCCCCCCCCGTCTCTGGAGGCCTGCGTGTCTCTACTGGCCTACTCAGTCTCTCACAGTTTCCTCTCAGCTTTCCAACAGTTCTACTTAACCAAAAACACAATGTGTAAAAGGAAATAACTGATATTATCATCATGCAACCGTCAGTTCTTTGGCCTTAAAGGGAGAATTGGATATTGTTACGACGCATTAACATAACGCGATAGTGTCGGGGTGCAACAGATCGGATCGGCACAAAAGAAAAAGGGGAGCAAATATGACTTTTAGAGATCACCTGATCACGCTTTTTAACCGCCGATACTAATTGCCGATCATTGACGATCCACATTGGCAGATAAAGATCGTTTTTGTTTTGTTTCGTTATAGCAGCTGATCTACAAGGCTGCTAACTTTTTATTTTTCAGCCACTGTCCCAAAAATCATTTCCACCGCTCTGAAGTCAGGAAACCATCAAAAAATCTCAATGTTATCCTTTTACTTTGTTACACTCATCTAATTTATATTTTTTGTATTAAAACACAAGTTTCAAATGATTAGGAAATAAAAATATTGTTTTTTCATTGATAACATTTTTTCTTTTGTATTTTTATGATGTATTATAAGCTGCTTAGAGCTAGTGTCAGGTCATAATTCCTTCTCTAATATCTAGTTATGTTGTGCTGCTAACATTCCTCCTGTAAATTCAAACTGATTTGCTGTTCTCATGTGACATTATCAGGGATCGGCGGCTAGAAAGCATAAATGCCGATGTCTTGATCACATATTTTTACTGAATATGGGCCGATAACAACCGTCTGTAAAACATTATTTCACGCTGTGATAGTTTAACTGTGTAATTTATGTGTGGTTCACATGTGTGCCGAACCGCAAAGGGGGGGATCCACATGCATCCCGGATCGACAACGATCCGTCACACCACTAGTCTAGTGACGAGGTTAACTGTACTGTACAAGAACCAGGACGGCTCTGCGGCGGTGCTCACTTCCACTTATGGTCAGACACCAGGCTGTTGGGGTGTGCAATACTATTGAGTGCAGAAACAACCGAGAGAGGCTAGACTAATACAGTTTGACATAAAACATGCGTCTTTGAGCCCCGACTCTCACAGGAATAAGTTCGGTGATAAACCAACACAGGCCACGTGGCTCGAGGGATGGATGGGTTGGTCGGTCCACCGCTTTCATCTAGACTGAAATATCCGAGCAGCTATTGGATGAACGGCAACACATTTGTGACACATGTCCGCGACGCCTCAAGGTTGAATCCCAATGACTTTGGTAATTCATCCCCTTTTCATCTGGGGAGTTAATACGTGTGACTTTGAGCGGAATGTCGCTATTACTGTCCAATTATTGGAGGGATTGCCATTTCAATTTAGTAGCAACATTCAGGAAACCACTTCAAGATGAGTTTCAATACCTTTGGTGATTCTCTGACTTTTCATGAAGTGGTCATCCAACTACAAATTAAGGAATCTCTGTCTTTGTGTGTGTGTTCTTCCTATATCTCGAGAATTGTTCATCCGATCTACTTCACATTTGGCGGGTGTGTTTCTTTGGATCAAAGGATGTGCAGTGTGAAAGTTGGTGCAATGCAACCAGGCGGCAACCTTCGGTTCTGCAGAGTGAAGCCAATGAGGAAGTGTCTTAAAACTTGCATTCTCTCTACTGTCCATCAGGGGGCGACTCCTCTGATTGTGTAGAAGTCTAGGAAAAAATGTTCATTTAGTAAATTATGGCCCATTTTGAGTCAAATAGACCATAAATCAGAGTATGCTTTAAGGCGGGGCTACTGTGATTGACAGGTAGCTGCCGCTACAAGATCTGGTGACGGTCAAAATCAAAGATTATGAAATCTTCAAACTGAATGAATAAAATAGTCAAACCGATTTATCGATTATCAAAGTAGTTGCCGACTAATTTAATACTTGACAACGATGAATTTATTGTTGCAGCTCTAGAAATGATGCATGTGTCTTATTTGTGTGTCATTTATTGTTATTTGTCCCCATAGAAACTTTCAAACTTTCAGAAATGAAAAGATCGCTCACAAACATTACTTCGGGAGAAGTTTTCTTTGTGCAGCTTAAAACCCTGAGAAAAGAAAGCATATCAACGTGATGATAATGCTTCTCTGCATAGCTCGGTTTAGCCTCTGGCCTCGTCTTCATATACTAATGGAGCAGAAAGTTGTCTCCTAATCTTGTTTTTTAGCTGAGTGCAGTGGTGTGTACGGGCTTTTATCTCCTCACTAACATGGACGAGACACTCCCTACCGGCCCTGTCCAAACATAATGGACAGACATACACACTCATTCCCGTATGAAGTCTAACCTTCTATTCTCACGTACAAAACACACTCCTCAATAACAATCAATCCTTCAACCAGAACAACCAAAGCAGGGAGTGTGTTTTGGCAGAGGCTCCGGGGTAGAAACGAAGGCCTACTTTCGCTCCATTTGTTGCTGATTGAACGGGCTCAGTATCCACTCATTCATGTGCGAAACCTCCCCAACACCTCTGCCAGTGGAAGCTGTCATCACAAGCGACCTCACAATAGACGAACTGTCTCTACTCAGACGCCGCCGTCAGCAGTTTTGGTTGGGAAGCGTCCCGATTGTATGCAGATGATCCATTACTGTTGCTTTCTGGATGCGTGAGTCCTGGTGACTTTAAGTTGGTTAATGCAACTTTTGTCTGTCAAGTCTGTCCGCTCCGAGATTGGATCTTGCTCTCGTTGGGATCCAGCCAGACCACATGCCAGGGTGGCCTGGCTCGCATTGAGTTTGGATGCGGTGTGGACCACAGACTGTATAAAATACAGACGTGGTCTCGATGATGTCACCCCTATAGGTGATTGGAAAGTCGTTTACTTACGTTAACGTTACTTTTACTGCCAATCTTTATGAGCTGATATTCAGTAAGAATCCCAACGAGGGACTTTTGTTGTGAAGAATGAACAGGAAATGAAATGTGTTTATTTGCTCCTTTGACCACGAAATACATCCGATGACTAAAAGGTGGAACCACGGTCTAGGTGTTTGCATGCAAATATTTTCAGATACTTTACTTGAGTACTTGTATGCTACTTTATACTTTCACTCCACTGTATTTAACACGTTACATTTCCCAATAAAAGAAAATCTGATGCATTATTATAGATTAAACCAGCAAACAGTATATAAAGTGGTGACTTAAATGATGTGGCAGTAAAAAATAGTCCAATATTATATGTTAAATAATGATAATATATCACTCTGAAAGGGACTAACGTGCATAACTACATTTTTGCTCATGATATTTTTACTTTTTCTTGATTACACCTTTGAATGCAGGACTTTTAACTGCACTGGAAGGTTTTTCATATGACATATTGGTGCTATAACTTTAGTCAAGTATCTAAAATCCTCTTCCACCGCCGGGTCTTGGACAACAAAAAGCAGTGCGCGCAATATTCTAGCGAGGCAAAATGTATAATTGTGTTTAAAAGCTTCAAAATGGAGCTGAAATAGAGAAGATCGTTCCAGTCACACTCGTAAAAACAAAAAAAAGCTTTCGATTTGTAATGTTTGCCCAAATTAAATTTACGATACCAGGTGCAGACATTTCTCTGCCAACAGGAAGAAATAAATCTAAAACATAAAAAACTTCAGACCGTTTTGTCTCTCGTGTCCTGTTCGAAAGGATAAAATTGAGTTTTCTAGTTCTTAACCGACACGCTGCATTATTTCTACATTTTTTGGAGCAAGTAAAGAGTTCCCTCTCAGCTTCACGCTCTTGGCATACGTGACATTATTTGAGAAAGTTGACCTCAACCTGGCTAGAAGCTCGCAACCGGAATGTGCACCGACTAGAACAATTACATGTGTATCCAATTAGACTCATTGTGGGGTTTTTTTTGTCCCCGCAAAGACTCGTGAGGCCATTAAAGACATGAGTCATCCCTTTTCAGGACCGGGCAACAAGTTGAGACCGTTTTGTTTTTCTTCCCGTAAGCGCCCTGTCCTTTCTCGCTTGGTTTGATCGTTTCATACAAGCACAGACGCCGCTATCTTCACTGGAAAAAGGGAAATCCACTCACGCATAAACATTGACAGTATCGCAAAGAGAGGAGTGAAGGGGAAGAAAGAAAAGACAAAAGCAGCGGGTTTCATTAGTAAAAGGGTGAAGGAGCGGGGAATCAAGTGGAAATAAATTAATTTAAAATAAATAACGGGTGAAGGACTGCAGCTCTAATCTCTCCCTCCTCATCGGTGCTTGTTATAGAGTCATTAGCAGGGCTTTCAGACCGTGACGCTTACAACCTCCCTGAAGGGTACCGAGCCTCACGAAGCCTCCTGCTGCACATCAGTTCCCAAAGAAGTCTTAGTCGATGTCGCTGCCGAACAGGAAACGCAGCAAAAAAAAAGAGGAAACAAAGGACTTATTAGGTGTCTCGATATGGACGCAGTACGCCAGCGTACGGCCAGGAGAACCTCCTCAGTAAGGCTGAGCATGCCCTCAGCGTTACATAAGGAGTTGTGTTACAAGCTGCCTGAGCCAGCAGTCCCGTGTGCCAAAACATTTGCTCTCAGCTTCTTTCACTCCCAATTTTTTTCCACCATGTGTGTTCTCTCCCTTTCATTTTCTTTTTTTACGAGTCACCACAAGACAAATGTTTCCCCCCCTAGGACAGTCAGACTTACACAGCAGTGAAAAAGCATGTTTTTTTTGGGGGGGGGGGGATATGTGCACACAAAACCCCGAAATACATAGTAAAATGTGTACGTGAAAACGAGAAAAACAGAACAAGCTGTGAGAAAGCAAACGAGAAAAACATGGCAGGAACTCATCGAAGAGGCTTCCACACTGAAGGTCCAGCATGTTGTATTGGAGACGTGCATGAATTAAGACCAGTCAAAGACCAAGATCAACAACACTTATATTAATATTTGCAGGATTTGCATTTGAACTATAGTCCCTTTGATGTTTGGTGCTCACTCGAGGGTTGTTGTTACCGGGATGGTTTCTTATCTCAAGGTGCTCCATTCAGCAATCAATTTGCTCATCTACAGACTTTTTTCCCTTTAATTCATGTTTTGTGCCGCGATTGTCCTTAAGAGCCACCGTACTAATGCAAAATTGATAACAGAAGTTGACGAGGAGGTGCATACGTATTTTTAACTCACTGTATATATTATTTACCGTCACTATAATGTCTTTGGAGACTGTGGTCTAAAACGATGAATATAAAGTATGTTTGAAATGCCAAAATGACCAAAAACACTATGAACGTCTTGCATAGATATGGTCTTTTTTTTTGCTACAAGTCAGTAAAAACTTTGTCGATCTTCGTTTCCCTGTGTGTTGGTTCTGTAGGTGCGTAGCCAGGGAGTGACGGAGGAACTGAAGTGCCTGAGTTTACTGAACGCTCTGGATAAGGACCAGGACATCCCCGACCAGCTGGCCCAGCTCTTCGGCGAGCCCTGCATCAAACTGGCCGAAGGCATCAAAGCGTACATCTCCAAGGTAAGAGGAGAAAGTAAAACACGACACAATATGGTCCTTTAAAATACACATGACACCAACACTTCAACACTGAACGAGTAATGAGGCATCCCATGCATCTTATTGTTAGTCTAGATCAAATAAATCTATCGGACGGCAAGATGGTTTTGCTGGAGGTGTTTTTGTAAATGGAAAGCAGCAAACAATCAGAACAATAGTAAACTACAGTGGCGAAACAAAAATGTTATGAAGGGAAGAAAGTGAATTAAATTAAATTAAAACCACTCCTACATGCTGAAACATCTACTTACATCTCGACAGCGCCAACTGACAAAAGCCAGACTATAATCTGGAATTCCTAAATGATATATTTTGGATATGAATGAAGATATGTGAAGTGTGCGTAGCCGACTCTGCTGACCCCGGGTTAAAGAACAGATGGAGGCTGGTTTCAGAGCGCAGGAATCCGCCCGGTTACAGTGAGCTCAGAAACATGTGTGTGGACCGATGCAGAACTGAACCTCTGGGTGGGACTAATTGGGCGTATTTGTCATCGTTACGATGGAACCTTCAGCGGTGAGGGCGTCACACTCATAAATAAAGGGGGCACATGTGTTGAATCACACAAACTGAGATAGAAAAGACACAGTCCTAAGATTTTTGATCAAAAACAGCAGATGTTCTGCTTTTGATCAAAAATTCAGTTTCATTCAATAAAAGTACATTTCTCACTCGTCCAATAGTGACGTTATGGCCCGTTTCATCTGGTCAGTCATGTTATTTGTAGCTCTAGGTGCATCTTTAAACAAAAGTGAAACATTTAGGACAGTGGGTATAATAATCATATCAATGTATGCGTGTGTTGGAGTTGGACTGAGTGGAAGAGTATTAGAAATGTGAGAGTAAGACAGCTTCTCAGTTTGTACCCGTTGACCATCCAGCGTTTTCCTAAACCTGACGACGTGGATTTGGTACTCAAACCTTAAACTAAGTATTTCACGATCTTTTCTTAAACCTAACTAAGTACTTCACGATCTTTTCCTGAACCTAACTAAGTATTTCACGATCTTTTCCTAAACCTAACTAAGTATTTTCCAATCTTGGCCTAAACCCAACTAAGCAGTTTTGTTTCCTAAACCTACCCAAGTTTATTTTTGAACAGACTGTATGCATGTAACAAGCAAAAATTGACACGTGTTAGACTTTTGTAGGAAAACGCAGTTTGAGTAACTTTTCGTAAGATATCATACAAACTGTTGGAGGATTCATTGGCTCTGCTACAGACACCAAACCATCAGCATCATTGGGGTTATTTTCTTGACGTTTGTGGAGAGGTAGTTGGTGATGTAGCGGTATGTGCAAGTATAAACACAACTTTCTGATTCAGGCTGTCAACTGTATATCACAAAACAAATCAATAACGGTGAACTGGTGACCTCAGAGCTGAAAAAAATAATAAGTCACGGAGCCTGTTTCCCTACATGTTTACAGTTATGTGCTCTAACTTGTGTGTTTTATGAGTCAGTGCTTGAGACAGTTATTTTCGCCCCTGGGTGTTTTTTAGGCACACACACACAGAGTTTTGAATACACACTTCCAGCTGAGCTGTTGTATGCGGGGCCAAGTGTTTTGGTTGAACCCGTTTTGTTTTCACCAGCGTTATATGTAGAACTGATGCTTCATGAACCTGTGCCACACCTCAGTCAAAAACAGTTCACACTAGAAAAGTGCACTCGGCGTAGACCTCCGCCAGGTGTGTCTGCAACAGACACTGTTGTAATGTTGTAAACCAGGCGGCAACATCTGGTTCTGAAAAGTGAAACCAAGTAGAAAGTGTCTTAAAGCTGCATTCTCGCTAGTGTCCACCAGGGGGCGACTCCTCTGGTTGTATAGAAGTCTATGAGAAAATGACTCTACTTCTCTCTTGATTTATTACCTCAGTAAACATTGTAAACATGAGTTTATGGTCTCAATCTCTAGTTTCAAGTCTTCTTCAATACAGCATGATGTTCATTTAGTACATTATGGTCCATTTAGAGTCAAACAGACCATAAAGCAGGGGATGCTTTAGGGCGGGGCTACTGTGATTGACAGGTCTCTATCATTGCATTGTCCGGTCTGGGAGTTACTCTTCTTAGAACTTTAACCATTTTAGAGTGTGTTTTTAGTTTATGAAAGTTAATTGTAACATTGTTGGTTACACGATCATTCACAGCAGCGACCACTTGATCCACTTGAAGTGAAAACTTTTTTTTATTTTTTTTTATTTACTACATAATTGAATGGAAACATGGATTTTGTGTCTCGTCTCTCCCTCCTCAGCCCCCTTAAAACTACAACCCTCTGGGTCAAGAATGATAGTTTTGTTTTGAGTTAACTGTTTTGGTGCAGCTGTAGCTCAGGTGGTTGCGCAGCCATCAAGCGTGTGTCAAGCTCTACTTAAGCGAGACACCGAACCACCAGTTTGCTCCTGATTGACATGTTGTGGGGTGAAAACGTGCGAATGTAACGTCTTTGTGCTGAAACACTTAAGCCCCGGGGCACCTCTCCATCTGTTCAGGTTTATAAACACCTGGTATTACTTGGCATCGACCAGTGGGATCTGATCAGACAAGCGATTTGCTTTCCACCAAGACGGGAGTTTGTATCCCTCATTGCACATAAAGAAGTGTTTTTACACACAAGAATTAAATCACCCAGAAAAAGGTCTAGACGTGGGTCAATCACAATAAATACCCAAAGACTGCTGCAGTAAGTAAACGCATTCCTATCCGTGCATATGTTGAATCAGCATGGAAATACAGAGGACTGCAGGAAGCTGTGGTTGGAGAGTCACTCCGTTGATACAAGTCATCTTCTTGCAGACATAGCCAAGAGGACTTCTGCCGCTTAGTCTGAACGCTGACAGCAGTAAATCTTCAGCCCCCTCCTTTCCACCCACCCCCCCCCCCCCCCCCCCCCCCCCCCCCCCACCTACACACAAATACACACAAACCACCACGTTTGTCTTTGTTAAAGCCTCTCTTGTCCTTTAACTCTCTTTCTCTGCTCTACTTGTACGATACAATCAGAGAGCGCTGCTGCATGCCCCTGTGCTCCTCAGTGGACAGGAACAGGAATGTCTAGTTTGTGTAAATGCTGGTGACACACCATCCAAACAAATTCACATCCAATTACATGTTTCCCCCCTCAAACATTCACATATCCTGGTATTATCAAGCTAATCCCATGCATTTCCATGTCAGCACTTTGTTTTTATTCTATTTTTCCAACGGACCTATCGGCTCCAGTAGAGCGTCTTGGTGGCTCACAGTACAACGCTGTGGGTCACGCTCATGTTGTACAACAACACTGAATTGTTTTCTTCATCAGCTTGCGTCAGGGGATTAAGAAAGAAATTGTTGAGTCAAAAAGTCAAAATGGTGGTGAGATCGAGCTGGCAGACCAAGAAGGCACCTTCTCTTTCCTTAGAAAGTGCTTCAGTGAGAGTACCGGAGATCACACCAATCTTCTTTTTGTTTAACATCTCCTACAGATGGAACTGCACAAGTTCTATAATGTTTAACTCTGCATAACCGACGAGAATCAGGGCCTTAGTTGAACCAACTTTTAGGACAAAGGACACTGTGTATTGTTCATTAACTGGATTACCATCAGCTGACGCCTTGGAGACAGCTGACCTTCCCTGGGGTTGCCAGAAAGGACAAAAATATAAAACGTACAATACATTACATTACATATATCAGAGTTAAAATACAATATCAGTAGAGACCATGTAAATTATAATGTGGTCATTAGACAACTTTTTCAAAAGAAGGATCAGGAGTCTACAAAGGCAATGGAGTTCATATGGTTTCCACATGTTCATAAGCTTTAATGGGTTTTTAAGTGACAGTTTGTTACCTGGATAAGTTATATGAGGAGGTAGTGAGTTCCAAGTTATTAACAGTAGATAACTGTGCTTTTGAGGAGGTGGGTTGGAGGTATCAAGTGAGCTGAGCTAGCGTTCCTTGTGTGATGGTTACATCTGTTGCATGTGTTCAGTACTTGGTTGAAGAACTATTCAGGTAAAATACTAACTTTCCTGAAAGACATGAGAAGATAGTTTAGTTTCAGCCATGAGAGCCGAAGAGTGATGGAGGGCAGAGGACATTTTTCATTTTATGCCCATTTATCAGACACATGCGCTGTCAAACTAAAACCTTACCCAGACACATACAAAGCTTTTACAGCCTACAATGCTCGTAAATTTACAAAATGATATGGAAAAAAAGAGGCCGGTGAGACCTAAAGTACGTCTTTATTGAAGCCGGCAACTGTGGCAGCCGGCCACTGATAAGCTGGCTGCCGGTATGTGCAATAGTGTTACCTCTCACAGTGAGTTTTTGCTAAACGATTTATTCGCGTCTTGTAACTCCTCGCATTGACTTGGCTGTTAACTGGCATTCCTCAGCTGGTTCCTCGCTCTCCTCCGTTGGCATCCGACAACCGTAGGAGCAAAACCTCGCTCAGAAGGGAAGGATCCCGCTGCTAAGAAACGCCACAGGCCTGACAGGTTTGACATTTTGGGGAATACGTTCGTCTTGATTTCTTGAGGGGTGCGCGAGAAGATCGGTGCAACTCATGTCTGTCCATTTAGTTTGAAGTTGGAGCCAGTTAGCAGCATGAAAGCTCTCTCCAAAGCTGGAAAAGATCCACCTACCTGCAATATGGTTTATCTCATTTGGTGTTGGAAAGAGCCAGATCGTCCTCTAAGATTCTATCCTAAGCTGAGGCTAAGCTAACCATCTCCTAGCCCCCCCTTCCCAGTAGCCTCCCATGTATTAGCTTACATTTGGGTCACAGAGGTAACCAACAGTTTCTCTAAAAAGATCATCAATCAGCGTTGTTTGAAAAACCCCCGTGAACGCAGAGTAGAGGGTCACCGGGATGAAAGACGCAACATTCCCAAGTCTAACCGAAGCCACTTGCAGAGGCGTGTTGCTGCAGCTTGTTGGTCTCCTTAAAGAATCCCAGCTGCTGCAGCTAACAGGTGCCAGCAGGATGCGCAGATCACGGCCCCTTACTGCAAAAGCGAGTCTACCATACTACCCACATAAACGCAATAAAACTTCAGTAATAAGTTTAAGAAATCTCTCACAAAATAGTCCATCAAGTCCAAAACAGCAGCTTGGATTTGGTTTCTTTGATAAACTTGAATTAAGCGGTTTGAATGCACGCTCTTCGTCCTCGCACGGCAGCTCGAAGTAATGCGTTCATTTTTGAGCCACACTTGTTTGGACCAATCAGCGACCGTGAGGAGCTACTGGCAGCTAGGGGGCGTGGCTTAGGTGTGTGTGTGTGTGTGTGTGTGTGTGAGACAAAAGTTCATTATAAAACAACAATGGCGGCTACTGAAGAGGTTATGTCAGATATCGTTGAAAGAAGAACAAAGAACGGAGGAGATGTTTTCGCTCTTCTCCCGACCGGCTTCGGCAAAAGATTGATTGACAGATGGTTCATCAATCACCTGCGTCAATCACCTGCATTCTGAAATAATCAGAATGAGGTTTTAATTAAACACAAATGAGCGGAGGAAATAGAAACGAAAGAAAAACTCAGGGATGGGTCTTATCAATGTTTGTTGAACAGCCAATCCAAAAGGAATAAAAGGAACTGGTGGAATCGCGTGTTTGAGCTTCTTAATCATCACAGCAACACATCAGAACCATTTTTGAAACCGTTCCCTTTCAGGAAGGTTTCAGACCATTTAATTAACGCATAGAAATCCTTAAATACTTCATCCATCACGGTGAGCAGTTAGTCTCTCTTCTCACCACACAAACACTCATCCTTGCATCACTTTGTGGTTCTGCCGTCTGCTCAAGAGAATCTAACCCAGTAGACAAACTGGGAATAAGTCGATGCGACTTTAAGGAAAGAGATTACGGTTTGTTCACCAAAGAATAGAAATAGAATGGACATAAAATGTTCAATGTGATGGACTCTCTCAGGATCGCTTAATCCCTTTCAAGTCCGTCTTAAAACAATGATGCGTCCATATGTACTTTGAAAGAGTCCAGAGAGACAAAGAGGAATTTCGTACTAAAACCACTGCAGCTCGAGGCCGACGTGGCCTCGTATAAGCAAAAAAATAAATACCACACATGGTGGAAAAGAGGTGAAGAAGTCGACAGATGAGGAAAAAAACAAAACAGGAAACTAAACATCAAAATATTTCAACATTGCACATTTAAAGCTAATTCACTACAAATCATAAGCATTTAAATAGATTTGAAGCCCTTTGTTTGAGTTTATTTAATTTTATTACAAACTTGCAGACAGTTGAGTTATATTTAATTTGTCATGGTGAACAATTCGACCTATTTTTACCTTATAGCAGACGTCCTTTAAAAGACTTTTCCTGCATCACATTCAGGTCTCAAAATCCCAGTCGACAAGTTTGCCATTTTTGAAAAGGGTTATCTGACCTAAGAGAGAAAAGACACGATGCCGCACTTCACAATGACTTTCTATAAGGTGAACATCAGTTTAGAAACGCATAGCATGCTTTGTTAAATGGTCGGCAATGAAGTCAAGTATAAAGGATTTCAAGTTAGTGGCATTAACTCTTGAAAACAACCCGTATGGGGAAAAATAAAATAAAAGTTTCCTTCTGTTTGGGTCTTGCCGTCTGGAGGTCTTTTGATCTTCTAGCATGTTTGACATATACAGTACGAGCACATGAATCACATGCACAGTTATTGCAGGTTTTAACGTTGGCCGCCAGGTTGTTGTTTTTTTGCCGGCATCACGAGTAGTTGTCCGGCAGTTTAAATTATATTTGACGGCCAAAATGTCCCTGTTTTACAAAAAAGAAAAAGCCACATAAATAAATTCATTCATAGCATATTATACAGCCTAATGTTGTGTTTGTTGGACAACTTTGATATAAACTCATATTATACAAATGTTTAGTTCTGCCTCCACTGAGATTGTATACATTTTGACAAATTCAGTGACTACCTCATCACGGTCCGATAGTTGATGTTTTTTAATATTCAAAGCTTCTATTGAAGTTTTTCAAATGAAATTTACGTACCAAATATTTTTTATGTTTTTTTGGACCAAAGTGAAAATGTTTTTTAAAGGCTTAACTCCAACAAATATGGATATTTCGATTAATAAAAATATACTGACTAAAAATATACCGATATATATCTTTTGGGGTTTTTAGACTGACGAGACAGTTACAGAGACCACACAACACTATTTTGAATTTGACAAATGTTGAATTCGGACCCACCAGCCGATTATTTGTTTCATTATTATTTTTTATGTCAAATGTAGGTTATTAAAACATGTCAGGCAGTTGTTCTAAATGGCCAGAATCCTGGAATATTAACGGGAATATTGGCCTTAAAAAAGTTCACAAAATGTATTTTTAAATCGAGCGTAAACCCTGAGATATTATATTGTCTTAGATGCAACGCATTGATTTTAACGCGAGACAAGCAAAGAAAGCAGCAGGAGAGAGGAAGGAAGACAGGGGAGCACGGGGAGATTTAGGATGGCAGATTTTCTAAGTCTTAAGCTCTCCGCCCCCTGTGGGGACCAGAGTTAACTCTCCGTCTTCCACCCCGCTGCCTGTCGGTTCAAGAGACGGCGCTCTAACATCTGCACGTGCTGAGACTGCCAATACATCAGCTCTCATCTTCCAGTCACGGTGACGGATAACGCTCAGAGACCGGGTCAGGGGTTAACACGTCCACAGCAGGAATCTCATATCGTTGCCCGATCAAACGTTCTCTCCCAGGTCTCAGCTGTGTGTGTGTGTGTGTGTGTGTGTGTGTCGTTACCATCAGTCCTACAGACCACCGCATGCATTTGGCTTCATACGTTCGTCTGACTGAAATTACATTTGTTTTGCTTTTTCTATTTTTGGCAGAGATGGCGGTCAGTCCACTTTGATTTTTTTCCAAGAATTTCTTTGCATTTTTTAAATTTATTTTTATCCCGTTTTACCCCATGTACTGCAGACAACAGCCTGTGTCCAAATGGCTTGATGCTTCAATGAACATCAGCTATTTAAAGTAGCTCAGTATTTAAAAACTATGATGCTTGACTAAAAGATAGTACAACTTTACAATTTTCTTGTATGATTTACAGAATCTAATAACAATAATAATAATTAAAGATGAAGAAGAAGTCGTCTTATCTGTACTTTAGCCTTTTGACCCGACACTAAGGTATTTCTAATCAAAAGGTCGCTTTCTCTAAAGCTCACACAGATGCATTGTGGGTGCCATATCTTCAAAATCTGCTCTGTGTCGAAGCAGTGATGTTACAGCAAATATTTGGCTTTTGACTGCTGATGTAAAGCAGCTGTTTTGACGTTACCCGTGAGGGTGCGGACGGACACTCAGCGGGCTTCAAAGAAAGCAGTGGACCATGGAAGTCCGTGTGAAGCAAAATGATGCAACGCAATGACGGGAGGCATTTGAGGGTTGTTTCTGAGTGGACTTTGTCACGTGAAAGATTAGAAATCAGCACTAAAATATTATTTTATTGAGGAAGCGCTCAGAGAATTATCTCCAGATAAAAGAAAGTAAATGGAGTGCACTGAAATGACCCTCGGACAAGCACTGAACTGTACATCGTTAATTCACAAAGCTCCGATAGAAGTCGAGAGATGCGTGATTCTGTAATGTATGATTAAGCGTAATAAAAAAAAAAGTTAGAGGCTGAAAGAAAAGTCTTAATTGAACAACCCTTGCAAGAATCGGCATCAGTAAGAGTAGTCTTTTAAAATCAATGATCAATTGTTCAGCGATAAAACAGCAGCTTTCATTTATAAATTGCCCGCAGTTGTTTTCTAGAAAACTAGTTTGACTGTGTGAAGCTCATAATGGTGTCGTTCCTTCTCCATCGAACTACAGGAAAAGGTGAAAAGGACACACTTTAACATCAATAACCGATGCTTGTTTCCAGCTGGTTTCTTGATACCGACGCAACCTTTAGCTTCTCCATGAGACGCATCAGGCTTTCAACTAACTTCCAAGTCATTATTAGACGCTCAGAGCTAACTGACCGTAGCATCGCGAGAAAGTCTGCGTAGGTTGGTTGGGAGTGGAGGATGGACGAGTCAAAACAAACAGACTTTCACCCAGGAGACCGCCGTTCATGTCCCGTGTGAAACCAAGTCAACGGTGGCTTATTTTACCTTAGTTTTGTTCCGTAAGTTACATACTTTGGCAACGCCAGTTCCTAAGCCTGAACCAGTACTTTTGTTGAGTTAGTAAACCGCCAAAAAACTTAGTTAACCTACGTTGGAAATTTAAAAGGGATATATATGCATGTAACAAGCAGAATCTGTTCATTTCCCGTGAACACACAAAATTCCTTTTGACATTGACAATGACATTCTTTGGACATCTCTTTACAACCGAGTGTCTCCACAAAGAATCACACAAAAGCACTCTTTTAAGTCTTTTGTTTACCAGAGATGTGCTCAAAGGTTTCTTTGAAATAAGTTAATCAGCATGAAAAAAGCGTAAAAGAATGACAAACTGAGACCCAAACGACCGGTTATTCACCTAAGCGACAAAGAGGGTGGCAGGGATAGTGCAGCGTGTGCCATGGGTGTCGATTAAATTACATTTGAAGTTGCATTGCTCCACAACGAGACCAGTATCGACACACATAGGAAATCAAGGATCAGGCAGCTGAAAAAGGGCTGGAAAAAAGGTCACGGTTGTGGTTTTGGGGCATACTATGTACGAGACAGACTAAATGTAGGTGCGACCATAATTCATCAAAAGGTCACCACTCGATGCGGTTATCCGTAGCGCCGAACACGTGCCAGAGGAACAAGTCGGACTCTTATTCTGCTCTACAAAAGTTAATGTCAGTCATTGTGCTCACACAGGGAGGGGCGGCAGTGTTGTTTGGTGATTTCCAGCTGATACACAAACACAAAAGACCGCTGTGTCCGGTGTCGAACACCCTCCCAGTCCTCATTCATCCCTCAGGCCGAGTTCCTGTCAAAGCAAGCACCCCTCCAAAATAAAAAAAGACGCATGCTTTCTGTAGCTTCTTTAGCATCAGCCGCTCGTCTAACCTGAAACACAAGAAGCCTCTGTGCTTTCACGATACATATATTAAACGCCAGACTCTCATGATCTTCAGAGGATTTCCAGAGAGCAGAAAACTCCCATGAGAGGAACAACGTCGGTCGCCCGTTCTAAGTCTTATTCATACACGCAGCACATTCCCGGGGTGTTTTGCAAAACTGGTATAATAAAGCAAACATTCAGCATTCCTGCAGTACGTGTGCGGCTTTAACTCGCACTAATTCCTGCGTAAAGCCCGAAGTGACTTCGCTTCTCCACATCAACACCTTCCCCCCCGCGCCAAATAATGTACTGCTGGTCTGGAGCGAGCGCTGGAACCAGCAGAAGCCAGACGCTGCCCGGCAGTCGGATTTATGACGCTCATGCTGGCCTTCACACTTTCATCTTTATCTCACTTACGAACACACCTGTTCACCGACACATGAGTGCAATATCTTATCGAAGACAACCCTTGAGTGATGTGGTGAGTTCTTGGCGTCTTGAAAAAGAGTTATTATTGGTTTGTTTGCCGACGGTATGATCTTTCAAACTGGCTGTAGTTACACTTGACTTTTGCAACTTTTGTCAAAAAAAAGATCTGAATATAACTGGTGTGCTGTGTTCTATTCATCACAATCCTCTCTGTTGTACCAATAACCCAGATGTTCTACATGTCCCTCGGGCTGTTAACCTCACTTCCCCACATTTGGTTAAATCTGCCATCACGCGCTATTCCTTCGCTTTTATCTCCTACGTCACCGCCTTTCATTTTCAATTTATGTTCCCCTCCAACCGTTGCAAAGTTGTTGTAGGTTTTTATTCCTCTCCTGGGGGGGGAAATATCTTTAAATATCCAGCACACAAGATTAAAAATATTTGGAGAACAAATGTGTTCAAAAGTGTCGGCGAGAGGGTGAAAAGCAGAGCGAGGGAAGAAGAGGTGAGGATGGAGAAGAAGGGGAGATGACAGTATTTTATTGCTCTTGATACATGTGTGACCACTTTTAACACACTCAGGTTTCGTTTCGTATTAAAATTTCCCACAAATTTGTGCCATTGACGTGCAGCAAACGATGATCTTCGAGGGGACGGAGAGACAGAAATTGGGGGTTCTGTTGTTTATTAGCCCCGTCTACTTTTATTTCACCTCCTCTGTCCGAGTACGAGAGTTAAACTTAGGTTACAACGGGCAGCGCCGCTGCAATAAACCCTTATAAGGATGCAGAACCTCGTGGGATCAGCAAGAGGCATTCACAGACCAAATATTGTTGCACTGGTACACTTGGCTTTTTTTTTTTTTTTTACTTCCAGCCTCAGCTGAAAACTCAACAGTGGTTCTTTTGGTATAAACAAGCCCAACATTGTCTCCGTTATAACAAGGCTTTTAAAAAAATGTGGCATTTCGGCTGCGTCTGATGAAGTCACGGCTCCATTAACTCAATCAAGGATGACTTTGTGTACAAAGGCTTTTATTGAGTCGTCTACTGGGGAAAGAATAAAATCCACACAGTACACTTCTGTGAATCCTTAAAGTCTTTCTGTCTAATATCATCTCTCGGCCATCGGCTCGGCTTTACATCTTTCTTTTATTATTGATAGAGCGAGATACTGGCACAAACACGACCGTGAGATGAAAGAGTTGAATAAACACAGGACTGTGATGAAGTCACCGCGCTGTAAGCACAACGGCTGAAACTGATAAACGGCTTCGTTTTCGACAGTCTAAACAAAACGCGCTTGAGGCTCTCCACCCTGCAGACTCACCAGATTTGTTCTTTATGTAAAGTACATTTCTAAATAAAAGGGCTGCACTTTTCTCTTCTTTTGGTGCTTTAGAGATGATTTAGTGTAAAGTACAGCTCGGGCCGAACTGAGACGTAGCGTTTGTTTCGATCCGCCAGATGCAGCAGAGGGGTGGAGTCATTGGATAATACAGTGTTAAGATAAGAGCGGTCATTAGATATACTTTGCAGATCAACCAGTTTTGTTGCGTTAAAAAACTTTTATCTTGAACACCATCTTTTTTTATTTTAGTTTTTTGATTTTACTGCATTTTTCTTACTTAATTGTTTTTTTTTTATGTTGTAATTTTTTTATATATTTGTGATAACATTTGAACTAAATGTATCTAACTTTTATCGTAATTCTATTTTATTAGTATTACTTTTTATTTATATTTATTCTTCCATTTTAGTACATATGACACCAATACTTACAAAAAAAGCAAACGATATGGGAAAAGAAATTAAAAGAAATGTGCACCACACATGGATCCTCTGTTGTCACCCTGACTAATACAAAAGAGTCAGGAAATAAATCACGTGTCGATTTCTCGTCGGCAGACGGCTCTTTGAAAACAATAAATCAACATCAGACGATTTGCTCGCTCGGTCACATTATATTTAGGAGAGGCTGCCGTTGGTTTCATTACCATCGTGTGCAACACACACACACACCGACCGCATCGTGTAACGCCACACACACACACACACAGAGGACTTTAAGACAGAAGCACTCAGGGAATGTTGCCAACACGTACCACCCAGGAAGTGACTTCAATAAAGCGTCTGCTGCTCGTTTAAGTACTTGAATAGCTGACGGGTCATAAGACCACGTACTCCTTTAGGTCCTTAGTTTTGACCTGTGCTCTGCAGGCCGTTAACACGAGAGCACGCTCGACTTCTCCACAGCTTCGCTTGCACCGTGTCCATAAAGAAATCAAATTAGATACAAGCAACACTAATTAAATGTTTAAAATATACAAGAATCTATTGTACACGCAGACAGGACTGGGAGGGTTGTATTAAAATATGTATTCTGATATCATCGCTCATTACATGTTAAGAAATGTAGTAAGCAGCCAAATCAAGTGTGACAATATTAAAGTAACTTGATTACTTAATGATGAAGTAGTCGTAGTAGTAGTCTTCCTCCTTTTGAGTTTTTAGCGACAGCAGAGAAAACATGTGGGCAGAATTTAGAGTGCTGGTTTGTTTTGTTGAGTACGGAAATTAAAAGGTGAATCTACGTCTCGGGCTGCAAACATTAAAGTTGTGCACATTTAAATGTGGGGGGGACGACCTCGTTGAGCTGTTCACACTCGACATGTATTCCACAGCTGGAATCCACAGATTGAGAAGATATCACGGATGGCGGCGTTTACATGCACGAATGAGGCAAGCATCTATGCTTTCGGTTTTATGTTTTTTATGCAGGTGTGAACAGACTTTTACCCGATTACAATGCCCACTTCTTCACAGGATTATCAACAAGCTGATATGAAATGCAGAACTTTTTGAGCAATTCAGCAGGATTTGATGTTAGTGGTACACGCATGGCATTTATTTTGATTACGACTCCATCGGCAGTTTGATTGTGAACTTAAAATTAGCAACAACAAAAAAAACTAACGTACGTCACCCTCTGAGGTTGCATTCTGCGGTCCCAGAGAATGCAGCTGACATTTAGGTATTACATGTCTGTCTTTGTCTTTTTTATGACGCACGCATACAGGTATTTGTATTGGTGTAAGTATTTGCTCGTGTGAAACGAAACTCAAAAAACGGAGACCGAAGCTGTAAAACAACGCCGCCCCTGGCCTACTTTCATGTTTGTGTCCTGAGGAGCAACAAGAAACCGCATTGTTAAAGATAAGATAAGAGAAACTTTATTAGTCCCACAGCGGGGGCATTGTGCAGGATTACAGCAGCAGAGTGGACGCTGCAACAAGAGACATCGGTAGACAACAAAACAAGGAAATAAAAATAGATTAAAGGTGACAGAGAGAGGATTAATGCTATGTAGAAACTGACTCCTCCACTGTGGGTTTAATGTTTGTGTACAGCACAGAAAGAAACACAAACAAACAGGAAGGTGAACTCGAGAGCAGACTCGTAACAACCCAAAGTCTGGTCTGTGTGAAACTAGACTCTGAATAAAAAGCAGTAAAGGTTTGATATCCATCTGTTGTTTGTCGTGTGTGCTTCCTCGGTGGTACACTGCCCGGTCTGGTCTGGCCGGAAAGTCCCTCAGCGAACAGGTCTGTTATCAGTGACTGGGATCGAGGAGGCCCACTGGTGCGTTACCTGTCGTAAAACATTTACCCGCTGCTTCTATTAACCGCTAATGAGGAGAACGAGTAAATCACACACACACACACACACACACAGTGAGTTGGATCATTAGAGTAGTGAAATACATCTCGCATTTTATATGTCGGGCAATTAGAGTTCCAGAGTGGCTTAAAATGAGTGAAACAGGAGGGGAAAGGTGCAAAAAGAACATTATTTTGCATTATAGGAGTATGATAGAAAAGCATCAATGGGATGCTAAATCAGAAGTGCTAAATATGCTAAGAAGCCTTCAGCTGTGATTTGTGGCGTCGTCACTCTGGAGCTGTTGCCCATTTTTTCCCGTACTCTTAAACAAAACTCCTTCCGTTTTACGAGGCCTGAGAAGAAGAACTGCACATTCCTTCTTCCTCCAAATTTACGAACCGATCTGGCTTCAAACAAAGTCTGAGTTACTAATTAATCATCGAGCCAGCGCCAAGGAGCAACATTAGCCATCAGACGCACAAACACGCAGGTATTTCCTCTCAATCTTTAGTGTTTCTGCACTACACTCCCCCCCAAAAAAAAAGACATTTTCACGCACACTAAATCTGGACACACACACACTGCCGGTCCAGGCCTGTCAGGGTCGAGCAGCATATTAAAGTATTGGGTTGCAGCTCCTGCTAATCTGCAGAAGAAACGCTCCTTCATGTGCATACTTGTCCCTCTTTTCCTCTCAATCCTCTCTTTCAGTCCTCCTGTCCACTCCGACTCTCCTCTCTGTTTCCCGAAACCTTTTTTTCCTTCACTTTTAATCCTCATTCCTCCTCTTCTCTCGTTTCCTCATAATTGTCCGTCATCTTTCGCTCTCTGGGAGTTTTTTTTCCCACCAACTTCTGACTTTTGGCGCTGCATTCTGAAGTCAAAACGGCAAGAAAAAGATATTTTAAAGTTTGGACACAAAAGGCAAAATACTAATAATTTTGACGTACAATCCTTTGATTTAAATTGTTTTGTTTCATTTATATAGTTCTCAGAAAAGAAAACAAGTTTTGCACCAAAAAGATGCACATATAAGCTTACACATAGAGACATAAATGTGCATCGACGTGGAGATAAATAAAGCAAGATTCAAATAGAAAGAAGTTTAAACAATTAAAAGCCAGAGAATAAAAGTGTCTCAGCTCTTCTTGCATATTGTGCAGTACCAAGACAGAGTTGCATTGTGGGAGGTGTAGGATCTGGTGTTTTTTGGAGCTCGGCCCACGAGGACTAAAAGTCAGGTCATCACAGCCTCTGCTGGGTTCAACTTTTATGAATTAGTCTCTTTAAAGTCTCCTGGAGTGCAGCTTTAGAGCTGCAACACCTGCTGTGACATCTGTACTCTGGAGAGGAGGCTGTACATGTGGACGAGACGAGCCAACAAGGATTTACTCACAGCAACCTCTCATTTACCCCCTCATGTCTCTGTTATTTATGCTTTTTTTTACGTTTGGCTGCAGACAAAGTGTGAGGAAATCGGACTATTTCTGTCCGTCTGTTCTAAACAGGGAGACAGAGGAGAGTTCAGGGTTCATTGGTTGTTGGTGTTTTTGCAGCTGGAGAGGTTTTGAAGACTCATGGCTTTACAGGCTGTCATAAGCCCTTAGAGAGAGACACACACACACACACACACACACATAAAGGTCACGCTGGCAGTGAACTTGTCCCATCACAGGCTGCAGGACGATACCCTGGAAACAAAAAGCAGCCCACTTAACGAGGCTCTTTCAGAGTAAAACCAAGACGAAAACACATAAATATGACTTAATCCCAATGTGCTCTCTGCCACAAGGAAGTGACCCTCTAGCGAGGTCAGTCTTACAGTATTTATTGTTTAAAAAAAAAACGTTCATCACAAAGCATTTCAGTGAGTTCGAGACGGTTAGAGAGTTGAAATCCGACTCATCGGATCCATGTGAGAAGCCTCGCTGCTGCGTTCTGAACTAGCTGGAGGCGAAAGAGTGACTTTCTACTTGATGCCAGAGAGGAGGGAGGGATGTCAGCAGTCCGTCAAACCGCAAACAAACATTCTGGAGAGCAAGAAGTGTCGGAGAAACACGTTTCAGGGGCGCCTAAGTCACCAGAGGTCATGTTGGTGCCCCTCAGGCATGCATGCCATGCGGTGACCCTTTAACCCATATTCTCTCTTTAAAAGAGACATCCCCTTAAACAAAAGGTGAATGTGATAAAAACTAGAAGTTGCCTGCAGAGCTGCTACTTATATAACCGCTGGAGTGAGATATCTGGCTCACTTTACAGAATATATGCCCAGGGAGCCGTCTGGGTTGTCCCAGAAGCCACGGCAGCATCTAAAGAAGACAGATTTACGACGACTCCTGCTCCTTTGTTGCAGCCGAATGCTGCTCACGGCAACCGAGAGAAATACTAACGACGTGGCTCCACAAAAAAACAACACATGGCGCTGGAATCCACTTGATTGAGGGACAGAAAAATTGAGAAAAAGTTCAATTTGCTGTAGATTGTTTTTCAAAGGTTGACGCTTCCTGTTCTTTAGTTTCATGCCGTTTCTGCACGCTTTCCTTCCTCCGAATGTATACAAGACGACTCGATAAGAAAACCACTAGAAAGTGGTACCGTTGTATTTTTGTTTCATGTATTCTGTCTCTCTGATGTTTATAATGTATTTTTTTTATCTCCCAACTGTAATGTCTGTAGGATGTTTTATTCTAAGCGTGGTGCAGATGTGTGCAGAATTACTGCCAAAGCTGAATTCCCCCCTTGGGGACAATAAAGTATCTTAATATATCTCATGCTACTGTCAAATACAGAGAAGAAGAATGTATAGAGATCCTTTCTCACGATCACAACCAAATTATCTTGTTACATGGTTATCCTGACATATCAATGAATATTTTGACATGAGAAAACAAGTCTTTTTCTATTTTCTTATAGAAATAAATGTTAAATTACTCTCTCTGTAAATATATGAAAGGTTTTGCTTTCATGGATCTTTATGGTACAAATAACCTCTTTCTTATAGCGAGGATCAGCTGGTATAATCAAAACATTCGTGTCTTTCCGTGTAAATTTCGTGAACGAAAACTAAATATGTTCGTCAATGACTAAATCAACATGCGATATCGTTGCAGTTTAACAAACAAAAACATTTTCCAAAATCTCTTTGTTTTCATTGGCAATGAAGAGGAAATGTAATATTAGATTTTTATATTTTAAAGTAGCAGTTTTGTTCAATATTTTGGCTAAAGTTGTTGCTAATGTTCAATATAATCTGACGACTAAAAGAAGAAAGACATGTTTTCATTGACTAAAGCCACACTAAAATTACTTCTAGTTTTTTTGAGTAAGTAAACTAAATCTTGACTAAAAAAACAACAACATGAGGTCGACGAAATGTTGTTAAAAAAAACAAACTAGCAGGAACATTTGACGACGGACAACGACTAAATTAGGAAAAACAAAATCGGACAAATTTAACTCTAGTTTCATTTACATCACGCTGTCGTCATCAACAAACTGAAGCCTTCATCGTCTGGGATTATCTCATGATGTCAGTAACTGACCTTTCAATTAAAGTACAGAATAATGACTTCAAGCTGGAATCATCCCAACAAGCCAAGAAGTTAAACGCTGCTACCAAATGTATCTCACTTGAACCACCTGTGGAGCCAAGAATGTACCGTTTCTAGCGAGTTACACCTGATTACAGCCGTGTGTTTAGGTCTACGTTGTTTCTGGTGTTTTGAATATGAAAAATTAAGACTTAATTGGGCACAGCCAGAGTTTTATCTGTACTTGGTTGCACCATGTTGAGTTATTTTGTTTCCACGTCTCCATGGACGTCTCCTGCTGGAAATAAATTCTCAAATCGTCTCATTCATTTACCCTAATCTAGTGTCTTTAAGATTCATTTCAAGCAGGTTTTTTACAACTTTTACTGCGAGCGTGTTAATATCTGACCGCATATGATGCAAACGTGCGAGTAAGAAAACACTGTAAGTGGAGGATAACTCCGCGTGACGGCGGTGTTCACCTCTAAATGTACGGCCAGTCAGAAGCCTCTCAGGAGGCCGTAGAAAGCTTCCACCGCTGTGCAGAACATGAATTATGCACGAAGCCTCGGCGGAGTTCACTCTTTAGCCATCCCACAGTTTCCCATGTGAGCGTTTAAGCTTCTACAAGACAGCAGACGGGAACTCCTATGGAAAACATGTCGCCCCGAAACACAGGCCTGAGAGCGCTCAAGCGGCTTTTTTTACATTTCTTTTTACTTTTCTTGTTCGACCACAGCCACATCCCCTTAAAGTAAAGAGGGTATACACTGCATTCACACACACACACACACACACACGCCAAACCCCAAACCCCAAACCCCAGAGCCATCACCTCCAATTAGCCACGCTGCGTCGAGCGTTCAGTTTGGGGAGAAAACGGGCTCGCTGCCAAGCGCAACACCACGGTTAGAGCTGGATGACCGTTTTAAAAAACACCGGTGGAATTCATCATATTCAAGGTTTTGTGGCTTTTCAGCACATTAATCAGGGAGATTTATACCACAGGGTGGATAGTGCCTTGCTTAGGGGACTTCAGACAGCCCACATGACCAGTAACAGGTGATTAAACCTGTGACCTTTTGCTCGGAAGTCGGTCGGACGCGGGCGAAAAGGTAGAAATTCTTATAACTGAAAATACATTCAAAGGAGCGACTGAGGTTTGATTTACAAAGTGAGAAAGACAAAAACAAGGTCAACAGAAAGCGCTCATATGTGTGTGTGTGTGTGTGTGTGTGTGTGTCCCCGTCTCCATCTGGTGAAGATGAAACGGAGTTGAAATGTCGATGTATTGCTGTTGGCAAGAAAAGAGGGAGAGGTCTAATATTGTGGTTAATTACTGTGCTGATGAAAGGAGGAGGAGGAAGACGTGGCCCGTCTTCTAACTTCAAACCAGACTTAATCAGAACCTTGTTTGGAGAGCGATATGGCACATTCAGACAGCAAAAAACACCACAAGGGCCTTCACAGTACTACCATATACACTAAAGTGACAGAGTGGTGTTGACAGATGCTGTTTTCCCACAATGCAATGCATGAGAGAGAGGGAGGAGCTAGTTATCTGTGAAGATTTTTATTTACAGTAAAAGCAGAATTAAGACGCCATGAGGAACTTTACGTAACATGGAAGTTATGATATAAATATTGTCTCCTCTAACTATAAGATAGAAAACATAAGAAACAGATTTATTAGCGCTTCATATCTGCTTCTCCATCGTATAACTCTACAGCTGCTCTGTCCTCTCAGCACATATAAGATATCTACAGGGTTGTGTGTTTTTTATCCAAATCAACAGGTGGTCAAAGTGACTCGAGTTAAGAACAGAATAAACCTCAGCCAGTGTTTACACAGCAGAGAAACCATCGCAGGTTAATAATTAACTCCACGCTCGTTTGTTCTCCTCTCACATCGCTGCTGGTTTTCTTTCAGGTGACGGAGAACATCATCTCCAAACAAACCTTCATAGGTGAGGAACTCGCTCTCTCTCACACACACCACAATCCAACAACCGCCATTTTTATTCTAACACTTTCCTCCCCCCCCCCAGAGGCCAGAACCATGCCTCGCCCCTTCAACACCTCGGGGTCAAAGTTCATGACCTCGGTGGCCCAGAGGCCGTCGGCCCACTTGACCCTCAGAGACAGCAGCTCTCAAGGTGAGGCCGTGTTTCTCTAACAGGTGGAATGAAGAGTGAAAAGGGGATTATCACGGCCGTCATATTTTTATTGCCCGTTTGTGTTATTGAGGTGTCGAGGTCAGAGGTTCATTAGGTCTGTGGCTGCTGGAGTGCAGCTCTTTCTATTGTGTGCTCAGCAATGAAAGCACAAATCCAAATAAGAACAAAGACTTTCATATATTTCTATTTAAATGCTGGACGGAGACGCGCTACAGCATGCTGCTTTATAAGAGCGAGAGACACACAATATATATAGTAACACTTATACGAGCTATTTAGACTGCGTCATTCCTCTTTTATCTGCGTATGTCACTTCCTGTTCTCCATCCTGGAGTAAAATGTACTTCAGCTGATTCTGTGCGGTGTATCGGACGTTTAACAGATATTTCTGTCGTCGCACAAGAATAATGGAGCGTATGCGTGTTGTAAAGTTGGAATGTGGTTTTCGTGTGTGTGTGTGTGTGTGTGTGTGTGTGTTCAGACATTTGTGTTGCTGCATCTGAGACTGGCGTGCAAGCTGAAGGGTGTTGACAATCTGGCAGAGGCCGACTGATGTTATTTCCAATGAGTTGACAAAGGGCAAAAATGGTGTCGCGTGTGTGTGTGTGTGTGTGTGTGTGCGTGCGTGCGTGCGTGCGTGCGTGCGTGTAGGGAAGAAGGAAGAGAGGCTGAGGTTCACACACACACACACACACACACAAAGTAGAGAGACAGGAAATGATGCAAACATGCACAGGAGGAGAGATGCTTGTTGAAATATGTAAAGCCCGATGCAGACGAGCTGGTCTCTATGTATAAATATATATATATTTTCCTCACCAGCAGGGTTCCCTCCCTACCCGATCCCCACGCCGGGTCTCCACCAGTCCTGTCGCCACGTAGTCCGCACGTGGGCCAATCAGAGCTTCGGAGCTCACCTGCACAACATGACGCTGTCCAATGGGAAGCTGCGAGTGCCTCAGGACGGGCGGTACTACCTGTACTCACAGGTGAGCAGTTTACTTCAGAGGAAAACCTCCGTTTGTTCTTGCTTCTATGGCGATATGGAGCAAACTTCTTCCTCTTTCTTGCCAACTACTTGTTTGATATTTGCAATTCAGCTCAAATGACAAACGAGAAGGAGAAAGAAAAGCTATAAATCCACATTTTGGTAATCCTCACACATTTATGGAACATTTTTAGGATTAATAAATCAGATAATGGTGTTTTTTTTTGATGCATGCCTCTACAAAACGAGTGGAACAACCCTAATATCTATTATATCTCCCTGCTCGGCTGTCTCCTGCCTCCAGGTGTATTTCCGTTATCCGTCCCCAGCAGCCAGTGACGGAGACCAGCGCAGCGTCAGCCACCAGCTGGTGCAGTGCGTCTACAAGAAAACCTCCTACCCGAGTCCCATACAGGTACGTGAGCCCCACCATCATTCTCAGTGCTGTCGAGTGGTTCGCAAACATCCGTCTTACCTTTTCAACCGTCCCCCTTTTTTTGCATCCAGCTCCTGAAGGGGGTGGGAACGAAGTGCTGGGCTCCGGACGCCGAGTACGCCCTGCACTCCGTCTACCAGGGGGGGCTGTTCGAGCTGAGGGCCGGCGACGAGCTCTTCGTCTCCGTCTCCTCCCCGACCATGGTCAACGCCGACGACTCCTCCAGCTACTTCGGCGCCTTCCGCCTGGACCTCTGAGAGGAAGGGATGGGAAGAATTACTTTTAAAAAAGGAGCAGATGGATAAATGGGACGGGGGCCTTTTGAATATCCGAGTGTCATTTAAGGCAGAGCTGTGGGATCTTGGATTCCTCAGTTTGCTTGGACGGATATAATGAAGGACGGAAGGATTTTTTGGGGGTTTGGAGGCTTCGCTTGAGTGAAAGGAATTCCTTACTCTCCGCTGAGCACAAACCTAACTGCCGAGAGCAAGATATACAAAGATACATGTGCAACCACGTGAAAAATAAATGTGAGGGTATTCTTTCTGTCCCGTCTTGGGGGAAGGAAAATTACGCTTTTTGGATGTCCACAAGAAAAAAAAAACACACTAGAAACCTTATAATCGCTCAAAAACATGAGGCCACCCTGCTGCCTGTTTCCCCCCAAAACAACACATGAATCTCAGTATCTCTCGCACGTCAGCGAAGCAGTCGGGAACCCCTCGGATTTGGATTCAAGACCGAAGAATGTACACATACCACACAAAAGAAAGTGAAATGATCAAACCAAAGCAACAAAAGTGGAATACACTTTTTTTTTTTTTTTAAAGCGTGCCATCAGAGCGCTGTACATATGAATGGCTGAGACTTTTAGACAATGAACTGTGGTGATTTTGAAAGTAATTCTTATGTATTTTACATTGACTGGACTTAAAACCACTTGGATTTTGCCGAGGACTTTATACAACACTAGATCTGTGGGTCACATGCAGAGACTGTCTTTAAGAGGATAGGGATTGCTTCGTCTGGATACAGTAATGAGACTGTTGAATAAAAAGGCACTCTGTGTTGCTTCTCACAAACGAGTCTGCAAGCAAGAGGAGGAATGAAAACCAGGAGGAGGCAGAAATCTTGTAAAAAGGACAATAAGAATGAGGGCGGTGTGCAGCCCGACCGGCCTGTGGTGTTGATCTCTCTTCCGTTTCTTTCACTTCACAATCTCTCTCTTTTCTCGTAAAGAATGTTTAATATCTCGTCTTTCTGGTTCGACTCTGTGAAGCTGCACTCGGTTTATATTTGAAGGGTCAGTCGAGCAACCGAGCAGAGACAAAACAGAGCGGGAACAAGATGACGGCTCACAAACACAACAACACGGACGCCAAGGTTCAGATGGTTTAGAGCCGCTTCACATTAAAAACACTCACTGAAGCGTCACTAGACGCATCAAACAAGAATCACTTTTGCACCAAATTTTGCCGAATCTTCTGTCCTGCAAATCACTGATTAATGAAAGATGTCACACAACATTAAAACAAAGGTCCTCAGAAATACAAAAACATCTGGACACCAAAAGAGAGACGAGAAAATTGAGCAGACTTGCATCGTTTTAGCAGATAAAACATTAAAAGAAAACTCTTGCAACTTTCTTGCCAAGATTTTTAATGGAGGACAGGGGACAGTTAGCTTAGCACAAAGACTGGAAGGAGAGGGAAACACCTAGCCTGGCTCGCTGTTTCCACTCTTTGTGCTAAGCTAAGCATCAATTTGGTACCAAAGTTAACCTTTAACTTCTTTGCAAGACGGCAAACAAAACTCCTCCGTTAATATGCAACTACCAGCCACGTATCGTTCTAGTTAACCCCATTAAAAGTGAGCTGCCAACAAGAAAACAAAGAGTAAATTGGTGACGCAGCAGCAGAACTGGCAACACGGACACATTCATGGGAACACGCGCAGACATTCTGCACCATTGTGACACTGAAACACAACACACACACACACACACACACACACACACACACACACACACACACCATAGAAACCAGTTCAGCAAGCAAACAGGAAGAAAAGGTGAATTTAAGGAAAAAGGCACCGAGCGGATTTACTAACAAGACACAGACGCACAGAAAGAAAGATTTGGATGGAGCGAGAGAGGATATTCACAGACATAAACCATGCGCTGACCAGCGCCGACTGGACCCCTACACGCTGTTTTTATCTGGCAACACACATACACACACACACACCACCTCCAGACTCGTCTGTGCTCCGCAGACATACACATGCCGTGTCACATTGTAAAGACACACACTCATTTATCCACACTGCCATCTGGTAGTTGTCAGTGATCAGTCGGCGGCATGCAGGGAGAGTGTGTGTGTGTGTGTGTGCGCACCCATGTTTGTTCAAAGGGCTCAGACAATTCATAAAACTAAACACACACATTGTGTAGCTTTGTTTTCCCTGAGAGAGAGAGAGAGAGAGAGAGTTCACACATACCTGTGTGTATTTACTCTATGCCGGGTTACCGTATACTGTGGTTTGTTTCATAGCACACACACACACACACACACTCTTTATTTTTCTGTGCAAAGCACAAAATTGGAGGCAAATTTCATTTAGTTTGATTGCTGTTTTTAGCTGCTATCTTTTGTTCTTTTTTCTGCCGGGTGTGGAGCACCTGCTCACGTTTGGGTTTCTCTCCGTCAGACGTAAACCTGGGCCTCGGGTCGGTTTATTATCCGGGGTGAACTTCAACAATCACTTTTCTTCCTTGCACTCCGACCGGCACCAACAGATCACTGAAAACAATGTCGAGCGATGGCGATAATGCAACGTGTACACACACACACACACACACACACACTCTGATTACAGCGGCGTAAAAGCCCCTTCGGGCCATCTGGGAAAACGTCTGCATTGAATGTGTGCTTGTACTGGACGGTTCTGTAGCTGTGAACATGTGTAGCACGTTTGTTGCTGAGAAAATAAAACAAATATTTGAACCTTGAATGTGTACGTGGGCTTTTACAGCGTGGAGAGCAAGTTTCCTGAGAAAATCAAAGTCATAAAGAACTATTGTTTCAAAGGCATTTTAACGACTAGATCTCAACAGTTATAACCTTCACACAGTCACATTTAAATGCTTTACAAATGTAATCTAGGTCACAGGATTAAATTACTAAATACATGTGCAAGAGGAAAAAGCAGAACACATTTGGATTGTTTTTGGGAATTTATTTTCGGGTCTTTGCTTTTTTTTGTTAGATCGTAGTTGATTTGTTTTAAAGGAGCAGTGTGTGGGATTTAGTGACATCTAGAGGTGAGGCGGCAGATTGCAACCAGCTGAACACCCCTCTGTTCACTACGGTGCCTTCAGGTAATGTAGAAACACTGAAGTGTCTCTTAATCTAGACTTCTAGGTCAATGCTCACCAGGATCGTCTGCTGCTGACTCCTGACCTTTCACCTGTGCAGCAGCGCGCCAACGAGACCAGAGAATACCTCCAGAGATCAATGAAGCGTCCCACTGCTGTGAAGAAGTCGACGGTAATTCAGCTGGAATTTACTCCACAGATCCCTTTGTTCACGCTTCTTTGCAGGCAGCACAACATCATGACTCGCTGCTCAGTTTATTAAAGTCTCTCCGAGTTGAACTGTTTTTCATTTGCAGAACCCCGCAGAGTGAGCTCCGTCACCAGCTCTGTCACTGTCACTTCACTTTGGGTTAGATGAAGAAGAAGCCCGCTGTGTTAGTTCCACGCTCTTAATCTTAAACACATTAATTGTCGGGGACATGTCATCCCAAATCTGCTCTATAATTGATGACATGTAAACCAAACACTAAAATAAGTTTGAATAGGGAAACTTTTTATTGTTTTGTCTCTGACTCTCAGTTTCGAGGTTTAACGTTGTTCACATCCATATTAGGTGATCGGTGTTTTTATGCTCTTGCCATGTTACCCACAGACTGTCTATAAGAAGTGGACGTAGTCATCGTGTAGTCACCCGTTGCTTTGTGGACTGATGTTTTGAAGCCTTGAGTTCGGCGATTTTCGCCATCGCCATCTTGGATTACAGCCGCCATGTTTTTCCACAACCAAAAAACAGAAGTTACCATATTTGGACTGTAGAGGTGTGACTGTCAATCACAGTAGCCCCGCCCTAAAGCAACCCCTGCTTTATGGTCTATTTGACTCTAAATGGACCATAATGTACTAAATGAACATCATGCTGTATTGAAGAAGACTTGAAACTAGAGATTGAGACCATAAACTCATGTTTACAATGTTTACTGAGGTAATAAATCAAGAGAGAAGTAGAGTCATTTTCTCATAGACTTCTATACAATTTTACTTATTTTTGCAACTGAATGATTATGCAAATTTAGAAACGAAACACCGGAGGGCTTACTAACAAAACGAACTGAAGAACCAAGACGACAACGAGTGAAACCGGTAAAACAGCATAAACCAACCTCCACAACGCCGAGGAGAGATTGTAATTAACTGTGAACTGAAATCTAGTTGTCATGGTTTACTTTATTGCCTTTATTCAAGCCCTGTAAAGAACAAAGTCAAGTATTCATAAATGCATTATAAAGAATGATGATTTGTAAGACTTGGCAAAACCTGACAACAAAAAACAAGACCAGAGAGCCCGTCAAACGAACATTTATTTACTAGAATGACTCCATTATGTTTACATTACCGTGTTAGATTTCAGTCTACGAAGATCTGGGGACTCTGTAAACAAAAAGCTGAGCTCAACTTAAATTTTGAGACTTTAACGTCACTCACTGTTGTTTTTCAGATTCAGTGTGCTGGAGTTCAGAGAAAAAACAACCTGCACTGAAGTCTCCGATTCCCATGAAACCCACGACCTTTCCCTCTGCTCACCAACAGAACATTCACGTAGACATGGTGATCATATCAGATTTGGGAGAAAAGTGCAGCTCAAACTTATACTTCTCAAAGGAATACAGCTTATTAGCCAATTAAAATCAGATCAGCTGGACAGAACTGCTTATTGGAGTGTCACTTCATATAATATATAGGTATATATATATTTGAGTTAGGGAGAGTGTGTGTGTGTGTGTTGACATTTGAAACTAACAGTTAGCGGTCTGCTGTGAATCCAATACGAGACCACAGCCCAATACTGTTTAACTTGGCAGTTGTGTTTGTTATTGAATAGCTCCCATGTTCCATATTTATGCAAAGAAATCTGTGGGTGTTATTAATTCGGTCTTGTGTTTGGCTCTGCACAAAAGTGCTTTTCCATTTCTAAAGGTTCGTAGCGTTAGAAAACTGCCAGGCGGCCAGCCGCACGCATCGTCCATCATTTGTCCTCCATCAGTGGTGGGGGGGGGGGGAGATACCGGAGCAGTTACTGTGAATCACGCAGTGTAAATCAGCACTGAGACCAGCTTCCAGCTCCGCTCTGAGCTCCCATCCGTGAGACCCATGCTGTGTTCATATTTATAAAAGTGTTGCGGCTTGCTGAACATAACTTCCAAAGGAAATCCATCACAAGCCATGTTCCGAGTTTTTAAATCGTCCAAAAGCAACAGTTTCTTTTGCTTGGAGAGTGAAAAACAAAACCAAGCCACCGCTGGTTACTGGCGATACAAACGGAGCAGATCATCGTCTATAATAGTGTTGAAAAGGTTCCCTGTGGACTTGTTTACATTCACTGGTTCCCACCTAAATGAATTGTGTATCTTTGAAGACTAGTAACATAGAAACATTTGTAAAGTCAATTTTTAGACAGTTTAAATAGTTTACACCCATGTTCGCTGGCTAGCATCCCTCTTCTGTCTTGCTTCCTTTGGTGCACTGCTACATTTCTTTGTCATGTTAGCGCCACCGACTGTTGACCGACCGATTGTGCATCGCGTCCCCTCTGTATGTGGTACCACTCTTAAAAACATTGCCAAAGCTCCCACACTCCGTTGAAGAAACCAGTCATTTTACCCCAAAAACCACGAGGGCTGCTGGTCCACCGCTGCCTCTGTTGGTTAGTCTCTTTGGTGAATCCGAACTAACCGAAGTCGCACAATGATGCAAACAAACACACTGATGGAGGCAGCGGTTGACCAGCAACCGTTAAATCTTTCTTTTTTCCCCCCAATGGTATCTGGTAGCTTTGGCGAGAGCGTAGACGGATACATCGGCTTCAGTTCCCCGTTGGAAACGTCCGTCTCACGGCAAAGTAAACCGGTAGAAAATATTCTTAAAAATCATTATTTATTTTATTTATAATCTAATTAAAGATCCTGCTTCCACTTTGCACTTTAGCTCATTTTCATTGGCTCCTCCCCGCGCATCTGAACCAATGAGATTAGTTCTGCTAAAGAAACATCTGTGGCTCATAAAATGTAGGATTGCTAAATAAACAAACACTAATTGAGTCAGAAATCCTCCCTCAGTTGTTACTGGTCCACAATATTGGAAAATATGCTGCGATGTCCTGCGGCTGGCATCGAGATGGACGAACGAATCCACTCATCGCGACCAGACTACAATGTGTTCCTGTTGCCGAGGTTTGTACACGAGCATGGCTAAACGAAAAACTATGTTTCTAGCTCTATAATTACATTTGGCTAAATTATTAAGTGTGGCCGCCAAAGACGGAAAATGTAATCCAGACCACCAGCCCTCCAGAATCCTTTCTATTTCAGAGTACATTTGAGAAGAAATATAAAACACAATTTAAACAAACTATACTGTGAGTACAACTCATAAACATACCCCGTGACGAGGTGAGGACAGGCAGAGTTATCCACACTTCAGAGGAATGAGATCGGGATCTCATACGAATACAAATCATAGCCCACGTGTACACAATGAGTAAGAACATGTGTTTTACTGTACCACAGTTTATATTCAAAGCTTCAGAGCGTTGCTCAAACACAAAACGAGTACGTAGAACTGCTCATTTCAGCCGCCTACATGTTCTCAGCCGTTCCAGGGGTTTGATCGAGCAACTTCGTGCTTCCAAATCCACCTTAAAATTCACACTAAATTCTTTGGAAGGTACTTTGTACATTTTTATATGAATGTACAGTAGATATTGTTCAATACAAATCTTGTCCTGTCCTCAGAAAAAAGGTGCCGAATATGATAATGGGAGCATTTGTATTTTCTTGCAGCCAACGGCGCTAACAGCGCAAATGATGGTAACAGTGCTGACGGAGCTAACAGCGTTTAGCTCTCACTTCCACTATATCCTTACACAGATAACAGCTGGTTGCTGCCATATTAATGCTCTGCATGAACCTTTAAACACATCATTTGAGGAACGTAAAGTTCTTCTGATGCCTCGAGTGCCTTTTTAAATAAAGTGCCTTGAAAGTCAGTGCCGAGTAATTTATTGTTGACTGAATTAAACTTAAAATAAACACTTGCATTACATGTTTCAGTGGGAGCTCAATTTATAAGCAGTTAAGTTGTGACTGAACCAGATTTAAACATTTCGGTTTCATTTGCTTCGGAATTAATTAAACTTAATACTAAATGTTGGCATTTGTCTTTTTTTATTATATCTATAATTATGAATATTATTGCAGCACATTCCAAGTACATTTACCCAAATACTGTATTTAAGTTTGTCTGGCAGCTTTAGTTACTTTAAAGATTACAGTTCTGTCCAGTGAAAACCACGTATCTCCAGATGTGTTGATTTAGATATTGAGAAAATCCTCCTACGTCTTCAGCTAAATAAACTCTTGTCAGCTACAAACACATGATGATCTTATAGAATATGATGCGGTGATGTGGATTAAACGAGCCAACAGTATGTGAAGGAGTTAAATGAAGGATGTGTACTCTTAGTGGAGTATTTTAACAGTGTGGTATTAGTACTTTTACTCCAGTAAAGGGTCTGAGCCGCTGTGATCGACTACAGACGCTGTCTCAACTTAAATTCTGGCCCCACACTCGCACCAACACGTGTACATTATGTGTGTTACTATACCTACAGTAACTCCCCACAGCCAGTAGAATAACTAATGTGTTTTAAATCAATTTGCCCGGTTCAAAGGTAAATCCAGGACCGAAGCTCACCTTTTAAGGAATTGTATTACCTGGGGACATCCAGTATTTTGGGGATAATTGCAGAGACTGTCGGTAATGTTGACCCCACCGTGTCTTTAATTGTCGAGTTGAAATACCGGCACAAATTGCCGACCATAATGTTGTCAAGACGGAGGGCTCCTGATGATACTGTGCAAACATTGCTCGCCGGCTCAACTTGGCTTTTGGCAGATTTCTTCCTGTGAAACACGAATATGCACGAGTGAAATTAACGAAGGAATGTTTCCTTTTGCTTTGCAAAAACTCACAACTGCTGCTGCGCCTCAACGTGGAGAACAATGAAGACGGAGTTCAATCAAAGAAAAAATAAATAAATTTAATCTCAGAGGATAACATTCTGCCCATTTGGTTCCTATTTTTTGGGATGACTTTGGAAGCAGATCATGTCTCTGAAATGTGTTGTGAATGCTTTGTCGGAGGTCTATTTGGACACGCTGGGTCGACGCGGTATCGAGCCCTCGTGCGATTTCATGTATCGTTCCGCCATTTTCGCTGCCGGCTTTGTGATGAAAGATGAATTTCTGCTGCATAGTTGGCGGATTTTTTGCAGAAAAATCCTGATATTGTGATAAATCTTCTAGTGTATTGAATTAGTTTGTGTATAATTGCGTACAATGACCTGCATGATGATTTTGTTCGGACTTTTTTTTTTTTCAATATTTTACATGTCTGGGCCATTTTTCATATTATTTGATGAAAAGTCCATTTGGAACCTCGGTACCGGTACTCGAAGCCCAAATGGGCTTCCCTCGGGCTAAAGAGGTTCTAACACCATAAATATCCACTACAAATTAAACCTTTGAGCCACTGGCTGTTTTTTCTGCTTTTAACCCTTCATTTACAGGCTGATGAAATAGCCAATATAGGTATTAGTTGCCTTATTATATTTGGATATGTTAAGGAATGTTAAGCTGCACAGAGACCGCGATAGTCTCAAATATTCTCAATGTTCAAGGAAACCAGTATTTTTTTTGACGAGTAGATCGGTGAGATCAGGACGGGACAACATGGACCATAAAACCACAACAAGGAGCTGGAACTGAATACCAGCGGATCCTCAGTGGGACCAGCAGCACGACAATCTCATGGAGTTCTATTTGCCGCGCTGCAACATAAACACCGGCGACCCAGAGGCCTGTTTAAATAACACACGACCGTGCCAAGGTCCTCATTCTTCCACAGACTTTACCCGCTGATGTAATGGAGTTTGAAGTAAAGAATTTATGCTGCTGTCAGATTTATCTTTTTGATTGATGGACAGAAAAATAGAGCGTTTCCCTTCTAATGGATCTTTACAGCAATCAGTGTTTTAAAACGCCAAAGTGTTGATCTACAAGTGCTGTCAAACGTTTATTTATTAATATATGAACTTTTCTGTAAATGTGCCAGCGTTGGGCCAAATATTTCCAACAGTTGCCAGATATAGAATCAGCCATCTGTAGAAGATTCACTGTGATACTTCAGTCTGTGAACAAGGTGTGTGAAAGTGAACAGCTTCGGATGTATTGCCTTTGTTAGATTTAGTTTTTAAATCTAAAAATAACTTAACTCTCTAAACAGCAGGGTGTTTTTCCTTCATGAGTTATTGCTTTCATTCAAACTGTCCATCAAAGAGGCAGCTCAGGCCTTCTGCCTTATAAAGGGCATTACATCATCGGTTTCATTAAGAGGATGAGCGTTTTAGAGAGATATAGGCTGATGATGAAGTCTGTTCTCCATCGATGTACTTCCTGCTCCATGAATAAAAAGGGTCCCCCGTGGATCCGTATGAACCGTGAGGGGTTAGGACAGGACAGCCATGTTGACTGCACTCAGTTTGTATTAACTCTGGCTCAACTTAATAATTTACCGATGTCGTAACGGCTGTTGGCATAAATCACAAACACGCAACCAACGCAGCTTTGGACCGCTCGAGAGAAAGACCAGACTACTGCAGCTCCTCACACAGATCGACTGCGACAGACTTGCGTTTTATGTCTTCTTCTCACAACACAATGAAGACCAGGACGAAGACGCTGAGAGAGAGGCCCATGGAGACGATGGTCTAAAGGGGGGGGGGGCAGCGAATTCGGAGAATGTTCAGTTTTGTGGGATAACATCTGGCTGATCTGGATCCACCCGTTGAACCAGCATTTTGTATTTTAAGGCACTCTTGGGCCTTTATTACACCGAACACCAATCGTTAAATACATCATTGTATGATCTCTACGTCAAGGAGGGGGACAGGCTCAGCTCGGGGTGGGTATAGATACCAGCACTCTTACCGATAGAGCTCCTTATTATGATGGAGTTTACCGTTGGAGTGTTGGTTCTTCTCCATGTGGCATTAAAGGTAATAAATTGGCGTCGTTGTCTTTTCAGTCCCAGGTTCACAGAGAATGCAGCTTCAGGACGACAAGAGCAGAAATAGATTTTTAACAAGACGAAGCAAAAGTTCTCTTCTTTCTCTGCTTTGGGTTGCTGCAGCTGATCCTTTCATCTTTATTATTGTAGAGTAGTTCAACACACACACGTTGCCCTACTATAGATGCAACTTTAGCGAAACCTTGAGCAATTTTGTTGGCAACAGGAATATGGCCTAACAGACTTTTTAGAACGAAGCCATGACGTTACATGTAAAAATAATTTGTCCAATGAAGTACACAAAAAGACCAACCACTTTAACCACATCTTTAAAGGTTCTACGTGCTGCATTTTAACATCATTAAATCACATTGATTTTGCTCTGCATGCAACTGATAACTATGACTTGTATGAGCGATGGAGGCCATCGGTCTCAAACCCTTTATCTTGTATATCTCTCTGTGTTTTCATACGAGTGTTAACAAAAGACTTATTGCTGTTTGTATAACCTGCCCCCCCAGATACAGTACCACCCTTCCTGAAACACACAAACCAGCCACCTACATGCACGTGGTTATCTCCATATCAGCATTCTCCTCATACTGCACCCGCTTACACACACACACACACACACCATATCAACAGTGCTGCTGTTCTCTCTACGTCTCCTGTATTATTACCCAGCATACCCTCTGTTTTCCTAAGAGCCAGCCAGGAAATTAGTTTCATAAAGCTGCAAAGCACACACACACACACACACACACACACACACACGCACAACATCCTGAAGAGACTAAGTGGGGCCAGACAAGCGCTCAACCTGACACACACACACACACAAACACTTGTTTTTAAGGAGAACAATACTAGAGTTTAACCGACTACCGGTCATTGGAAATGTGGATTTGAGAATCAGAGGGAGTGGTGCCATCAGCATACCTCACTGGGCAACTACACAATGCAGTTATTCCTGCAGTATTAGAGCCTTTGATAAGGTCGTGAAAGCAGTTGCTGCAGGAAGCTGAAGGAAACCACCCGTAGAGAATGAGAAAATGGAAAGCCGTGTGGCTCAGAGTCCGACACTTTTTCACACACACATCTACAAAGAAGTAGAATGCCGTGAACAGACTGAAAGAAGGGAGGCACCCGACCTCAGCCTCAAGAAAACAAGCTGAGGAGACGGATCGCTGAGCTGCTGTTCAGTCAACGGCAGAAACTCAATATTCATTGAGAAAATACATCCATACCAGTGCGCAGAGTACAGAGTACACAGAGTACCCGTTCTGGATCAGATTTGACAAGCAAAGGGGGTCCTCTTTTTTTGAGAGACACACTGAAGTTATGCTTTACAGAGTAGAGAGAAAACTCTTTAAATTGAGATTAAAAAAAGTGAATTAATCAGGCGGAGAAAACTTCTCAAATAACATAATCAGGACAAATACCTGAGGATATTGACTCATAAAGTTTAGTTTGATGTACGTAGAAAACAGCGCTGAAGAAATCATTTATGTGCCAAAAGCCAGGTGAGAATTCATTTGTTAACCACGTTAAATAATATTTTGAGGATTATTGTTTTAGTATATCCAGGGAGAAATAATAATATATTTTAAAGTCAATGTTCTTCCAAAAACCGAATTGATGGGATCTTTAAAAATGTTTGCACGAGCTATCGGATATCCTAAAGCTGAACCTTTTACGAATATCTTTATATGAAGGATGGAGTAAATATAAAAAAGTTCTTTCTGTTGGTAGATGTATGATAGGGTCACATGACTTGAGAAGGTCTGGGTATTTAAACTCTTATTTCAGCTCTTGTAAAAACAATGGAAACAGACGAGTAGCTACTCTGATTTCCACCAGCTCAAGAAGATGGAGGGAATGCGGTTGGAAGAACTCAATCCGCTTTCTTATAACACCCCACATGAAACATAAACAGTTGGGTAAAGAGCAGCCATGCTGGAGACAGTGTGGGCAGATGAATGCTAACCACACATTTCTGGACATGTATACAAATACAAGCATTCTGGGACAGACTTCAGACTCTGGAGGAGATTCTAAGGTACAAGATTCCCAGGGACCCCCGGATTGTGTACCTGGGAATGATACCTGGCGACATAATTCAAAAAAAGGACTTCTACCTCTTTACAATCCTGACACTCGCATGTAAAAAGGCCACAAGGAGCTGGTTGTAAAGTGACCCTCCAAGCCCAGGACAGTGGCTGGACACTTATTATTAACCTGGTAACCAAAAGACAACTTCAGGTGAAAGCTAACGCTGCTCTGTAGTAAACTGATTGTTTGCATCTCAACCTCATAAAAAGCTGATAAATGTGACTGATGTTTTGCTGCCCCCCCCCCCCTAAAAACAACTTTAAACAGATTTAAACTCAAATATAAATATTGGTATTGGCCTCAAAAATCCAGTGAATACAAAGTGGCATGAATATTCAGATGTGTGATCAGATATACTGTATATGCTCTTAACTTGTCCGTCATTTAACTTGAATTACCAACTTCATTCATAAAATACGAGCTTCCTTTTTACAAAACAAAACGCGGCCTTTACTTCTTTAGCTGTAAAACACTAAAGATATTTAAAAAAGGAAATCATCACATTTTATGCATGTGTAATTATGTACTCTCATTGTTTTTTTAAATGTATTTATTTGTTTTTATTGTCTACAGATTGGTTGTTTTTCATGCTTCTTGTCATTTCTTTTGCATTTCTCAGAATGATGCACGTTATTATCTTTGTGTTATCGTTTGTCTTTCTTCTGAAGCAGATTGGAGGTCTGTTTCGTAAGCTTGTCGCTGCTTCTTTTCCTTCGTTATCTGGATCTCATGAAGTCTCGTGTGTGCAAATAAAACTAAATATGAAGAGAAGAGAGAAGAATGCTTTGAATGGACACAATAGAAACATGACCTCTGCTCCGAACAGCATCAGATACTCTCGTCTCTTCTCATGCGACTCTTGACATCAAGTGTTCTGTTTACTCGGAGATGGCTTTGGGATCATTAATGAAACAAGTCAGCTAACACTGCACAGAGGAGGAGCAGGCAGCATGAATAACGGGGGACTTTTATTCTGAAGAATTTGGAGGAAATTAAATGTTTATCCAACATTTTACAGCCACGAAATATAACTCGGCTCATTCGGGGAACAGGAAGTGACGTTAATCCCGATGTCGTAAGGTTACAACAGATATTTAATTGAGAAACCACAGAGCTCTTTCGTTGAACATGAGAGAGAATGGAGGTACAAGAAGGTCAACAGGGCTGAAAATACACAAACAAAAAGACGAAAAACATGAGGTCTTCCACTTATCTAATGAAAATAAAGACGTACTTACTAAAAGGTACTACAAACTGGCACAAGCTGTTCAAACAGCAAAACACCTCAAATGCAACTATCCGATCAGGCATTGAAGTGAAGCTGTGATGGTGCATCAGCACACTGAAGGTGAACCAGCGCTATTCTCCTTAATGTTTAACCGACAGGACGGTTGTTGTTAATAATACCATTACAGTTCTAAGTATTTACATCAGTATGCAAGTACTTGTACTTATTCTTGGTCTGGAAAAAAAGTGACCATATCTGTACTGAGGAGGAGTGACGAAGAGACACCGTATACGTCTCTGGTAGAGAGAGACCTGTCAATCACCGTGTAGCCCCGCCCTAAAGCATCCCCTGCTTTATGGTCTGTTTGACTTGAAATGGACCATAATGTACTAAATGAACATCATGCTGTATTGAAGAAGACTTGAAACTAGAGATTGAGACCATAAACTCATGTTTACAATGTTTACTGAGGTAATAAATCAAGAGAGAAGTAGAGTCATTTTCTCATAGACTTCTATACAACCAGAGGAGTCGCCCCCTGGTGGTCACTAGAGAGAATGCAGCTTTAACACATGGCACTGATTACAGTGTAGAACAGAGGCTGAAGAGGTACAACCAGAAACGTCCCAAAATGAAACGAAAGAAAAGAAATACAAGCAGAGCAGAGTCTCCTCGTGGTCAGAAGTGATGATGGAGAACCAATAAACTGGGTTGTTTTTTTATAGAAAAACTTATTGTGCTTTTACCAGCCATACAGGCTCTATAAATCCAGGACACGTATACGAATCCCTTTTACAATATCAAATAAGTTACTGAAAACATCTGCAGAGGGTTCTGGAAAAGGCTAAATGGCGCCCGGAATGGGATCATGTTTAAAAAGTCTGCAGCATGGCGTAAAAATAAACCTGACTGGAGGTTACTGCGATAGCAATCCGACCAGTGTTGTGGAGAGACTTTGAGAAAATATGAAAAATATATGTACAAAGAAAACGGGGCTTTCAGACATACCGCGACTCAAGTGTGATTACAGTTCTTGTCGATCTGTTGATGGATACGTTATATGTGGTGTGTGTGGGGTGGGTTCGTAAATGTAATGCATGTGTGGAACATGCCGAGTCATGGAGTGGAATCCGAGTAGAGCGGTGAGTCGGCCCAAATTAGGGGAATTAAGAGGAAGAATGATGTTTTGGTTGAAGTACGATAGATTTTAAAGGTGATCTTGGGAATAGGACGACTTCACAGCGGGATTAATAAATACTATGGTGAGAAGTAGCATTGCACAATAGCTCTGTACTCACTGTGTAAAATAACTATTACATTTACTTGCTGTTTTCCACTCATCTTTAGTTAGACACTTTACAGAACGATCCATGTTTTCAACCTTTTACAATGCAATTATAGATTCCCAAAAGAAAAGGTGCTTTTCATTTGAGATTTCATTTTTTGGACAAATTAATCACACGTTCACAGGTTTCCTTAAGCGTCACGGAGAAGGTGATGTACAGCTATCCGATTTAAAAACACCCACAGCAAAACCCCACACAGGTGATATTAATTATCATGGACGAATAAACCTTCCTCCAACATTTGGAACAAATTCTACTTCATCCACCTCTATCTATAACTCTCTAATAGTGTAAGTTTGGTATAAATCATTGCACTGGGTTGCATTACGCTGCACGTGTTTCTGTCTGCTCACAGTGTGTATGTTTTACCTTGTAAATGACATCATACTGCAGACTATAACAGTAATCTAATCGTGCTATCGTGCATCTGCTTCTTCTGTGACAACAAAATGAAATAGGAGTGAAAACACATTTCATTGACATACCAGACGTCTCCAGAAGCAGGTCGCAGATTGGATCAAACCTCTGCTGGTCCACATGTGTTGGGCTGTAGACTTTTATTCATCCTGAAATTTGGAATAGGGGCAAAACGTACACATGCATCACCTTAAAAACATTTCAACTTAGCCTTGCTCAAAAAAAGGCATCCTGTTCAAAATAACTGCTTCTAAATAAAGTATGTGCTTCATTGCTCCGTTATAATGGATTCAATCTCCCACACAACAGCACAAACCTGCCCTCTAGCTAGCACTCTGTGGGCTAGCAGTTAGCTACCATTAGCTGCATTAGCTAACTGATGTGAGCTGCAGTAGCTTGTTAAGATAGTGTTTTTACATACAGTGGGTACGAAAAGTATTCAGACCCCTTTACATTTTTCACTCTTTGTTTCATTGCAGCCATTTGCTAAAATCAAAAAAGTTCATTTTATTTCTCATTAATGTACACTCAGCACCCCATCTTGACAGAAAAAAACAGAAATGTAGAAATTTTTGCAAATTTATTAAAAAAGAAAAACTGAAATATCACATGGTCATAAGTATTCAGACCCTTTGCTCAGTATTGAGTAGAAGCACCCTTTTGAGCTAGTACAGCCATGAGTCTTCTTGGGAATGATGCAACAACCTTTTCACACCTGGATTTGGGGATCCTCTGCCATTCTTCCTTGCAGATCCTCTCCAGTTCCGTCAGGTTGGATGGTGAACGTTGGTGGACAGCCATTTTCAGGTCTCTCCAGAGATGCTCAATTGGGTTTAGGTCAGGGCTCTGGCTGGGCCAGTCAAGAATGGTCACAGAGTTGTTCCGAAGCCACTCCTTTGTTATTTTAGCTGTGTGCTTAGGGTCATTGTCTTGTTGGAAGGTGAACCTTCGGCCCAGTCTGAGGTCCAGAGCACTCTGGAAGAGGTTTTCTTCCAGGATCTCTCTGTACTTGGCCGCATTCATCTTTCCTTCAATTGCAACCAGTCGTCCTGTCCCTGCAGCTGAAAAACACCCCCATAGCATGATGCTGCCACCACCATGTTTCACTGTTGGGATTGTATTGGGCAGGTGATGAGCAGTGCCTGGTTTTCGCCACACATACCGCTTAGAATTAACGCCAAAAAGTTCAATCTTGGTCTCATCAGACCAGAGAATCTTATTTCTCATAGAGTGGGAGTCCTTCATGTGTTTTTTGGCAAACTCTATGCGGGCTTTCATATGTCTTGCACTGAGGAGAGGCTTCCGTCGGGCCACTCTGCCATAAAGCCCCGACTGGTGGAGGGCTGCAGTGATAGTTGACTTTGTGGAACTTTCTCCCATCTCCCTACTGCATCTCTGGAGCTCAGCCACAGTGATCTTTGGGTTCTTCTTTACCTCTCTCACCAAGGCTCTTCTTCCACGATTGCTCAGTTTGGCTGGACGGCCAGGTCTAGGAAGAGTTCTGGTCGTCCCAAACTTCTTCCATTTAAGGATTATGGAGGCCACTGTGCTCTTAGGAACCTTGAGTGCTGCAGAAATTCTTTTGTAACCTTGGCCAGATCTGTGCCTTGCCACAATTCTGTCTCTGAGCTCCTTGGGCAGTTCCTTCGACCTCATGATTCTCATTTGCTCTGACATGCACTGTGAGCTGTAAGGTCTTATATAGACAGGTGTGTGCCTTTCCTAATCAAGTCCAATCAGTTTAATTAAACACAGCTGGTCTCCAATGAAGGAGTAGAACCATCTCAAGGATCAGAAGAAATGGACAGCATATGAGTTAAATATGAGTGTCACAGCAAAGGATCTGAATACTTATGACCATGTGATATTTCAGTTTTTCTTTTTTAATACATTTGCAAAAATTTCTACATTTCTGTTTTTTTCTGTCAAGATGGGGTGCTGAGTGTACATTAATGAGAAATAAAATGAACTTTTTTGACTCTAGATTCATGCTTAGTGTGTGATAAACCATTAAATCAAGAAAAAAAAAAGGACAATACGTGAACAATAAATCAAAATGTTCATACTTCATAGTTGGATTAATCACCCTGGTAAACACACACATATGCAACAACTACTTGTTAAGTACGCTGTAGGTTAAAGAACATTGCACATATTTAGTAACTTTGCATGTGACCGTTTTCGTGTCGTAAAAAAAAATCACAACATGCTGTCCAGCAGAGCAACAAGTTGGGAGACATCGGATCCATTTCTTTGTGTTGAGGTCAGAACGAAGACCGGTCTGATCCAAGCCGTCCACACACAGGAGCCTAATTTGTGATGTTTCCACGGTTAAACCAAAAGCACCAGAGAGAAGATGAATTCATGTGGCGCTGGTATATTTTAGATTACTTCCAGAGTGTGTTTTGGCGGCATGAGACCATTTCTTTCTCACTTTTCTCTGGATTCTAACGTGCCCTTAAGAAAGAAGTGCGTCGCCTCCACTCTCGTCAGACGGCTGCGTGTTCACCCGAGGAATGTAGTTCTTTTTTTTGTGGTTGTTTCATTTGATTAACTACCAGCGGAGGCCAAACAGGCTCAAACCCTAAAAAAGAAACTAATTCAGTGCAGAGAAATAAGCATTTTGGCAGTTAAAGTGGTGCTGGAGCTACATTCTGTGTGCCTCGGCTCAGAATGTTTGAGGTACACGCTGCGTTTTGTTTTTTTAATCCTAAAAAGTGTCTCCCCAGGTACCAGGAAGGCATAAATAGTTCATCAGCCTCTTCTTGAACTTCCCCAGACGGATGAGTTCAGGAGGGTTCAGACTGTTCCATTACCAGTTAGGTGTGGGCCTTCTGGGAGAGATCAGGTCTCTAAAATTCCTCATTGGAAGTGGGCTGTTTGTCGGGACGAAAACGGTTCCTCTCAGAGAATTTAAGTGTCTTAAAAGCTCCTTTATTTTGGTTTTACTGCCCCGCAACTTTACTGCTTTGGTGTTGTGTTAGTCAGCAATAAACGCTCCAATCAGCACCAAATGTTAGCAGCCAAAACATTGACTCACTCTTTCCTTGAGGACTACAAATAGGCTGAATATGGGATTGTGTGGTCAGAAACCTGAATGCCCATGCTGCTCCGTGTCAGCTGGATGTGTAGATAAAGGTCCTGCAGGACTCATGTAATTCTCCAGGCCAAATGAATGCAATGAGCAGAAGTAAAAAAAGCTAGCGAACTACACCACGGTCTGTCATGTTGACTTCCCTAATTATCTGAGAGCATTCAGTGCACACAGGAGGCCACTAGAACATGTAGACTTTAGGTTGGTTCTCGTGTAAAAGGTCAGTGTGATTATTCAGAAGAAGCTGTGGGAACCTCAGGTGAGGCCAAGAAGGAAGAGACGCAACACCGTGAAGTGGATCGGATTGCGCACGCACGCGCACACACGCGCGCGCACACACGCGCACACACGCGCGCCCCCACACACACACACACACACACACACACACACACACACACACACACAC
>NW_022280041.1:1199249-1216484 GCF_004355925.1 Anarrhichthys ocellatus | reverse complement strand
ACACACACACACACACACACACACACACACACACACACACACACACACCTAAATACTTGCTTGCTTGAATCCAGCCCTTAGGTCACCTGTTTGCATGCATGCAGCAAGAAGGCTCAGAGGAAAGGTGATTTGACACTCTGTGGTGTAGTGTGACACCGTGGTAGTTGGCAACGTCACCACACTGAAATGTTCTCTCTGCTTCGATGACAATGGCAGGCCTGGGAACCGGGTATGGCCGATACGAGAGAGAGAGAGAGAAGCACATGAGGTAAGGCGACTTGTTTCATAGAGAACATACCGGAGGGGAGAGACGCCAGGAACAAACAGGAAATGGATTAAGGGGAGGAGAGGGAGTTTTGAGGTGTGAGAATGCAGACGCCACGAGCAGGTCGGTAACTGGAGCCCCATGTGAAGCCTCAAGGATACACCGAGTCATCACGAAGCAACTACAATGCACTCACGTTCCCCCAAACACACACACACACACACACCTTCCTCTCCGTCTGTTAAACTTCTCACAGAGGTTTTGTGGCCATGGAACGAGCTGCGACTCGCTGCCGGAGACGGTTAGGTCGAGAGTGACAGCCTAACACCCCCTCCCCTCCCCCAGAGGGTCTGCAGTATAAACACTCACACAGGCCCCCCCCCCCCCCCCCCCATCATGTACAGGGTCCACACCGACATTCCTCTACTAATATGTAGAAATTATATACAATACATCTAATGTGTTTAGGACTATTAAATCAAGTTCAGAGATGGTTTTGTGGTCATCTTCTGCATGTTTCTCCTGAGTCGTTACGTCTACGCTGCTCTGTACTCTGGTTAAACAGGATCTAACCCGTCCAGCCGTGTATGTGAGATGAATCAACAGCGCAGCATTGAAAGGATTACTCCTCTGGCAGTAACTTAACATAATGAATCACTATGAAACCGCTGAGGCTAATTCATAGTGGCTTTGTCTCGCAACGCACGACAACTGGAAACAGATGTTTTAATGAAGACATCACAAAACACTAGCACCCGCCGCGCACTAACAGATTCAAGCTGGACAACAAGTGATGAAGACTCTCGTTCGTGTTGCATTTGATGCAGAGAAATTAAATCAATCTGGTTTAATTGCAGAGATTGAATCCTGTTGGAAGTGACGGATCACCTGGTGACGGTTGCTGCAGTTTAACGTCGTTTTGACCACATGGGGGTCCGTAAGTCTGATATTCGATCTCCTTTTAGCTCCGTTTTTGGTCTCCACCAACTCCAGAGTGCCCAAAAACAAAAGGTCACAAGGCTGCAAAGAAAGACAATTAAATCTCTTCAAATCCATCATTGGATCTATTTAGGTTTTTAGCTAAATAATAAATACTAATAAGAATATTTAAGAAGGAACAATCTATTGTCTTATATTTATATTTGGTAATTTAAAAAACAAACTCAGGTATTTCATCAACCGAAATGTAAAATATTCACAAGATTATGACCGATATACAAAGAAACACAGACACGTTTAACTCAGTGAAATAATTTAGTGGGACAAACAATTCACATTTACATAAATTAACTTGTGTTGTCATGTTATTTTAGCCCTTCCACAGCAGCCCAGAAACACCCACACACCCTCTTCAATAAGGCATGGTGTGCTTTATATGCAGCATTATCATTTATGCGTGCATGATTTTTATTTAGAGAATTATAACTAGCCAATCGGAGAGACAACACTGCTTAGTTGCCGGGCAAATCACAAGTCTACACAACGAAAAAAAACAAAAAAAAGAGACATTTCTGGAGAGTTCCCAGGCTGTCATTAAGTCTTTATGGAGTGTGTGTGTGTGTGTGTGTGTGTGTGTGTGTGTGTGTGTGTGTTAGATCGTCTTCTCACACCTGTATGCTTAGCCCCCCTCCCCCGAGGCTGCAGGGGGGAGGGAAGAGGAGGAGGACGGGGGCATCCATCAGCCCAGCTCAGAGTGCTCTGTCTGGGCTCGCTGTGACGGCCGGAGGCCCCCGGCACGGAGCTCCCCAAAACACTCTTCATTTAATCTTCCCCGATGCCTCCATCGCTCCTCTTGTCAGTGTCTGTGACGGAGGATTAACTGTTCCCCCCCTCCTCTTAAACGTTGCCTGCTCTTGTGAGAGAGAGAGAGAAGGAAGGAATGGAAGAAAGAGTAGATGTGAACTTTGTTTCCATCTTATTGCTCGTGTGTATCTCAACTACATCCTTCAGGGTTGAACAAGAAATTGGGGCCAGCAGTGTCGGTGAGGAAGAGCCAAAAACAGAAAGCCAAAAAACGCCTCCATCAACAAAAAAAAAAAGGAGCCATTGTTCTCTAGTCCCCTGTGCAAATGGAGCTCGACTTACTTGGCTCTCTCCCAACGGCCCTTTTTTAAAAAAGAAAAGAGGTAAAAGGTGCATTTCCTTCGAGTGTGCAAGCTGGTGCGTCTCTCTCTCTCCCCCCCACGAGAGAGAGAGGAGTAGATGGACGGATGACGGAGGAGAGAGGTCAGTTGAAGAGGATGGAGTCGGGGTCTCTGTTGGCAATGTGCGCCATGTGTTTAAGGATGTCTTTTTTTGTGATGATTCCCAGCAGCCTCCTGGTCTCACACACACACACACACACACACACACACAGAGAGAGAGAGAACACATGTCATGGAAAAGATTATTACTTCACATCGTACGGTGTGAGGTCTCCTCACAAACACGTTAAAGATTTGACAGAAAGCAGAGAGTGGAGGTCTGGCCTCCGAGTCTTGACGTCGTGGTTTCGGTTTTATTTCGGTCTCTGGGGATCACAGTAACGCCACGGTAACACGGAGTAAACAGATCAGGAGGGTTGCTGGTCTACCGGCTCCTCACTATCCACAGCTCACAATGATGACTAACCGAGTATCTTTCTCAGAATTCGCCGCCCAAATGTCTCGCTGGGATCATCCAAATATCTCCCAAAAACATCAAAACACAATTTATTCCATTCAGACATTCAAGCTGAAAAATGTTAGTTTGACCAGCGTCACACACCGACTTCAGAGACGTCAAGGCTGAGGGGTGTTTTTGTGGTTTCTTTATTTTCTCCTTGTTTTCCAGAATAAAATGTAGCTGAATCTAAGCTGACAAAGGAAAACAGACTCTAGATATGCTGCCGATGTGTCGGCCTTGACCTGAAGATGTAAAAACCACATTCAGAGGTATGAAACCAACAGCATCCACGGCCTCAAGGTCTTTCTTTTGTTTTTTTTGCCGAGTGTGTCATCTCCATTCCCAGACGATGAGTGAGAAACTTTCTCTGAGAGCTCACGTGAAAACAGATCCGTCCTCGACTCCTGCTTCCTGCTCCCCTGAAGCCACAGCTTTCCCCTCCTAAACTAAACGTGCACCCACTCTGCTTTTCTGTTGCCAACAAGCAAATCTGTCCTGAAGAAGTCAGCAGCCTCTCAGCAGCGGTATGCGCTGTCAGCAGGGCTCTCGGGCGGAGAGCGGACCTCAACTTGCTGCTTGGCAATCGGATGTTCTGGCACAGCAGCTAAACGCCTGAGAAGTCAAACGCGCAGAGAGGTGAGCTCGAGGGAACTTCTGAGGCTTCACGTCGATTCGGTTTGAATTATAGCCGATTAAGGCTGAGCACGCTCTGGAAGAGCTGACAGCAGATGTGCTCTTAACCCCTTGTTTGACACTTTAGTTTATACATCGCTACCAAATCTCTCTGCAACCGCTTCATCTACACGCATGTTTAGTCTGAAGACAGATCTGGAATCTTCTCCGATGCTGGAAGACGAGGAACAGAAAGTGACAAAGAGAAACCGCAAGAGCCGCCGTTACACTCGTGTGGAAGCATGCGTGTGAAAATATACACAAAGCTTAGCTCCTAAACCAAAGAGAGCTGTGTGTTTGAAGAGACATCTCAACAAACGAAGCGCGACTCTGTGCGTGAGAGAATATGTTTGAGGTTTCCAAAGAGTAAACGCAGCATCGTTGGTCTATAAAAGCACGCAGCTCTATTTCCTGTTTGTAAATCAGAACCATTTACGCCGACATCGGCAGCAATTTGAAGGTTTCTAAATGTTCTCTGTGGTTTAAACTGCTGGTTGGTCAAAATAAGACATCGACAACATTGCGGACAAAACGATGACGTGGTGGACAAACGTATCGAGCAGAAACGGTTCCTAAAATCTATGAGTAGCCTCGACACACAAGTCTGTAAAGCTGTCCGAGCCTCTCAATGCACCAGAAGAAACACACACGTCCCTGTTTTACCGTTCCTCTGGCTTCCTTTCCCTTGTAATAGACGCTCACAGGGGAGGGCGGGGCTTAGCAGAAGCATGAACATGCACTCGTCCTCTACTCACCCCCCCCAAATAACAGCCCGTAAATCATTGCTTCGAAGTGGCCGGTTCGACTCTGAAGACCCAATTTAACGAGCTGCCTGAGACGTGAAATACAGATGTTCTCCTTTGTCAGTGGACGTTACAGACACACAAAAAATGTCTTCTGTGAAGTTGGTTGTGAGGAGATTTTGGGTAAACACACCTGAAGAGTTTTCTGTGTTATCTCTCACTGCCCCCCCCCCCCCCCATTAGCTTTCTACGTATTCCTCCCTAACCACTTTAATGCACGAGCTGACAGCCGAGCGACCCGGGACGCTCCCACACACCCATCTGTCACGTCTCGCTTTAATGTCTACAAGCATGGGAGAGTGGTCGGTTTGTGTGCGTGTGTGTGTTCTCACCCGTTGTGCGTCACCAGACACTGACGGAGCCCCAGCTTCCTGAAGATGTCCACGGTGATGTCCATGGGCGTGTGGTCCGACACCGTGAAGGGGCTCAGGTCCATGATGCCTCGGAGGCGGAGGTGCGGCGGGGCGTCGTCGGCCTGAGCCGGAGCGTGCTCGGTGAGGACCACCTGGGACGCGCTGACCACGCCCTCCTGACGCTTCCGGGCGTTGTCTGAGAGGAGAGGAGGTCGTCACGACGTAATCTATACATCAAACATGTTTAAAGTGTTTATTTCTGACCTACAGTGAAGGACAGCAGCTTTATTTCTGACCTATTGATATGAGCAGGTCTCTTCTGAGTACAAATCCCACCAGCCTCTGGGACACCTGGGAGACGACCACAGGGAAGCCGCTGAAGTGAGTGCTTTCCACCAGAGCCTGAGGACCAAACACAACAGTTCACACCGTGCTTTCCGTATACAGCGGCGTGTTTCTCTCGTTAACGGTGAGGCCGTTACCTCCACCTCCCCGACCGTCATGCCCTCCTGTGTGAGCACAGCCAGAGCCGGGTCCGACCTCCTGGGCCGCATCACGTCCACCGTCAGGCTGCTGTGGTCGAACTCCTCTTTGGGCTCCAGGAACGGGTATCCGTTCAGCCGGATGTGAGCCTGAGGAGTGGACAACAGACTTATAAAATACAGATTCTTCCTCTTACCTGTAGAGCTATTTATCAGATACATATTTATATAATGGGACGCGATGCAGACAGTTTTATAAAGGAACCATTTCCTCTCAACCATAGTTCACACATGAACACGGTCTGTGGAGTATTTTGAGTAACCGGGTCAGGATTTCTGGAGTTTTTCTAATATATATATAAATAATTTTTTTGGCACTTATATATAGCCCATTATAACGGAGAGAAACCAGACATTTGTGCGGCTGACATCTCCAAAACTAGGCAACAGATAAGAGGAAAGAAAGATGTGGTTTTCATTTTGGGGTGAACTGTCTCTTTTAAAAACCGTGACTTCCTAAATCTGAAGCACATTACAGCGCCACACACACACACACACACACACCTCATAGATTCCCTCTCTTCCGAACGCATCTGCCACCCACTTGCTGGTCATGGTGGCGGCCATGAGGGGGACGATGTACTCGAGGCCGCCGGTCAGCTCAAACATGATGACCACCAGCGACACCGTCATGCGAGTCACTCCGCCTGGAAGAGAGAGACGGGACGAGAGAGAGACAAGATGAGACAGAGACAGAGAGAGAGAGAGAAGCGGGACAAGAGAGAGAGACGAGAAAGAGAGAGAGAGGCGGGACGAGAGAAAGACAAGACGAGACAGAGACAGAGAGAGAAGCGGGACGAGAGAGAGAGACGAGAAAGAGAGAGAGAGGCGGGACGAGGGAGAGAAAGAGATGTGGGACGAGAGAGAGGGACGAAAAAGAGAGAAGCGGGACGAGAGAGAGGGACGAGAAAGAGAGAGAGAGAGGCGGGACGAGAGAGGGAGACGGGACGAAAGAGAGAAGCGGGACAAGAGAGTGAGAGAGAAAAGCGGGACGAGAGAGGGACAGAAGACAGGGACGAGAGAGGGACAGAAGACAGGGACGAGAGAGGCGGGGCGAGAGAGAGAGACGGGACGAGAAAGAGAGAGAGAAGCGGGACGAGAGAGAGAAAGAGAGAAGCGGGACGAGAGAGAGAGGGAGAAGCGGGACGAGCGAGAGAGAGAGAGAAGCGGGACGAGAGAGAGAGAGAGAGAGAGAAGCGGGACGAGAGAGAGAGAGAGAGAGAGAGAAGCGGGACGAGAGAGAGAGAAGCGGGACGAGAAAGAGAGACAGAGAGAGAGAGAGACAGAGAGAGAGAGAGACAGAGAGAGAGAGAGACAGAGAGAGACAGAGAGAGAGAGAGAGACAGAGAGAGAGAGACAGAGAGAGAGAGAGACACAGAGAGAGAGAGATTAATTATCTAACATTAATCATCGTGTCTACGCTCGTCATTTACGCCGTTATCTGAAGTTAGGAGTGTTTTCTGAAGGTGGCTCCATTGTTCGAGGAAAAGTAAAGATAAGAATGTGAAACTGTTCCTGCATGAGGTCCAATGTGTGAGTCACCTGAACTTTACATGAGCGTCAGCATGACTGCAGCATAATAAGGGAGCAGAGGGCTGGGAGAGGGAGACGGTTCCTGTTGAGAATGAGAAGAAGTCCTCCGAGAGTTCGTCTGACCACATAAACGCACACGTCTTTATCTTCCCCTCGTCCTCACATGGAAATGTTGAAGCTCGTGTGGTGAATTCATTATCATCATCATCATCAACTCGCTCGGTTGCGGACAGAAAACCACGACCACACTCTAAAGTCGATGCTCCTCTGTGGCCTCAAGTCAAACAGTGTCAATGTGACTGTTGGGAGAGTTTTCTCTGGTTCGTTAAAAAGAATAAAAGCAAAAATGGAATTGTTCCCCGATGAGGATTGTTCATAAGTTCATAAGGGAGAACTCTGGTCTGGCATGTTGTGCTGTTTAATTTAACTGCAGCTTTTGTGTTTTTTGGCCAAACTGTCGCTTCTTTTCTCAAACATTTTTATTAAACTATTAAAAATGTGTCAGAATTTGTGACATTTTGTTTATTTCAGTCTATAAAAACCAATTTAAGACATTTAAGACCTTCTGGGTTTGAAAACCACCGTCTCCCTCAGTCTGTCCATCAAACACCACTAAGCTGCTCTCTGGACATCCCACGATAAGAATCGCCTCTTTGACCGTGTGATCTTATTATTTCCCCGGTCTCTCACCTAAACACGCGGCAGCGCCCACCATGGCGTAGAGCCCCGGGGTGATGCAGTCGGCTCCCGGTGAGCACCACTTTTTGAAGATGAAGGAGTCGTGGTTGTAGTAGGCCAGCTGCTCCATGCCGACGCCCAGCAGCCGGCCGGCGATGGCTCCCACCGCCATGCTGGGGATGAAGAGCCCGGAGGGAACCTGGGAGGGAGAAGAGGAGGAGGAGGAAGCAGCGAGGCGTTGTAAAATACTCGTCTATGATGAGATATAAGTGTGTGTGTGTGTGTGTGTGTGTGTGTGTGTGGACCGACCTTCATGCCGAATGTAATCACAGTGATCATCATCTTGAAGATTAAAGCCAGGGCGAGCTGCCACAGAGCCGTGTACAGACCTTCACCCGCCGGCCGGTCCGCCAGGCTGTTACCTACAGCGGCTTCTGTTGTGATGTTTGGCTGAGAGGGACGACACAGAGGGAGAGAGAGAAAAAAAAAAAAAAATGCAGTTTGACGTTACTTAACAGGGCAAATAAAGATCAATCCAAATCTCTATTTTCATTTTGAGGACAAATGATGACAATGATGTCACAAATATGACAAATGAACACAACCTCTGTACACAAACAAGCTCTCTCTCTGTGTCCGTCCCTCTCTCTCTCTCTCCCTCCCTCCCTCTCCCTCCCTCTCTCTCTCTCCGTCCGTCTCCCTCTCCCTCTCTCTCAGCTGACCTGTTTGTAGCCACAGAGCTGTGAGGAGTCGAGCAGCGAGCAGTCGTTGAAGAGCTCTGCGATGAGCTCTGCGCCGCTCATCCTGGTGTAGCTGTTCGGGTAGGCGACCACGCCGGTCAGAGCCGTGACCACCAGCACCTCCATGACGGGGTAGTGACCCAGACGAGTGGTTTTACCTTTTAAAAAGAAGACACGGAAAACGGATCAATAAGAAGAGAAAAAGGCTTTTCGTTTGCACACATTGGGAATAAGCTCCCAGACTCACGTAGCCTGCACCAGGCGATGTTGGCCCTGATGAACAGCGCCCCCCACAGGCCTCCGAATATGCCCAGCAGGATGAAGGGGGCCAGCTCCACCAGGTGCCACGGGGCGTGGAACTCCACGTAGAACAGCACCAGGCGGCTGTTCCCGAACGGGTTGATGGCGCGCAGAGTGAAGGCCGCGACCAGGGCGGCGAAGAACGAGCGCCACAGGGTCTTCAGGGGGAAGTAGTAACTCACCTGAAGGCAGAAAAAGTCTTATTTCTTTTCTATTTACGTAGGGCTGCACAGTTAAATGTGCACCACTGAGGTGCCAAATATGCAATGAAATAACAATTTGTATCACTGACTCTGGATGATCCATCACTCCACTCTTAAATAAATCAACATGTGATTGATTTCTGATGTGTTTGGGCTGCTCTGCTGAAGATGGATGAGACACATTTATTTCCCAAACCATCAACACCTGTTAGCGGTTCATCACGTCCCAGTTAGGGCGCCAGGGAAGTGCAGGTTTTAGAACATCCATCACATCTTCAAGTAAGACTGAACAAGTCGTGGAAAACAATGTATTTAGTTGTGTTGGCTGGTGCTGATGAGATGACTTTGATCCTGAGATTCACTGGCTCTTAGCTTCAGGTGTGTGTTGTATGACGGTGGTGTGTTTCAGCTCCTCAGACGGTCCTCTGATGTCTGGGATCTCAGCACCAGTCTAAACAACTGGTTAAAGGAGACAACGAGCACTTGTTCTCACCTCCTCCAGGCTGAACAGGACTCCTCCAATGGGAGCGCCGAACGCCACGGACACGCCCACTGCCGCCGCCGCCGACAACACCTGCAAGCCAGAAAACAAAAATAATACACACACACACACACAGGTATCATAACAGCTATCAATCAAAAGAACACTGCATCTTCATTGTTGTTGGAATAAAATGTTCTTGGTGCGATCGGTTTACTGACCTCGATGAAGGACAAATCCAAACAGAGTTCACTGAAGCCGTGAGTTTAATGTGGTGTTAGGAATACGTAAAGACGACATAAGGATCGACGATTATCTCTTTGCTTCTGTTTTTCGAGGATTTCAGAAAATATATTCAAAGATTATTGAATCTTGTAGTTCTCTGTTCCCCTTCTGCATCCTGGGGTCCCTGAGGAGTCTTGGATTTGCATAAATTGGGTATAACTGGAGAGCTGAGGCTCTAGTGATACCAAATCACAGAAAGGATTATTCTACGGTGTTTTTCAAAGTCTTGGTGTCGTCATTTTGGAGAGATTTTGATATTTCTTCATCTATTCTCGAGCGGTTCAAATCCCCTGGTCCCCCTTAAAACTGTCCCAATAAAACAAAGACTCTGATGAAATCCCACCTCTCGCCGCTTGGCCTCATTCTTGCGGTACTTGGTGAACAGGTGACACAGGATGTTGGCGCAGCAGCAGGCCACGTGGACCAGCGGGCCCTCCTTCCCCAAGCTGAGCCCCGAGGACACGGCCAGGACCAGGGTGATGGTCTTGATGATCAGGGTCCACTTCCCCAGGTAGCCCCGGATGATGAACCCACTGAGGATGGTCTTAATCTGAGAGAGAGAGACGGAGAGGAGTGTGAGATGAACAGCGGTGGGGTTTGTGTTCCGGATGTTTTTCTTTGAAACGAGCAGCTGATCTCAAGTTCCATGAGATGAGGGACGAGCTCTGTCTGAGAGGAGTGAAGGAGAGTTTATATGAGCAGGAAAGAGTCACGTTTGTGTGTTTTGTTCTGTGTACATGAATCAGTTTGGTTTAGTCTGAGTGGAAGCAAATCTTTGGCTTTTCACTTCCTTGGAAATAAAGAGCGAGAGGAGATGAAGAGAAGGTAAACATGACGGCAGGGAGGACGGAGGGAGACCGGTGCTAGTTTTGTTCTGGTAGTTTTGTTCTGATTTTAAAGTTATGTTATTAGTTCATGAGGCGCTACATCTTTTAATTGTTTTAATTATTATTATTGCTTAATATTTACTCTGATTCTATACAGTGTCTTACGTGTTTGAGTATTTAAACATATTTTATTTAGGTCTTCACCCGAGTACAAAACTATATATTCCTGAAGCTACGCTTGTGGCCATCAATGTAGAAATGAAATCAAAAAACATTGTTGACACAAAGGAAATGATCTTTATGCTGATTAATATGTTGACTGAAGAAGAAATAAGTGACGCTGCAGTCTCACCTCCGGTATTCCTGATCCACATGCGTACGGAGCGAAGGCCCTGACCAGCGTGACGGCCAGCAGAGCGAAGAGTAGAGCCCAGACCATGTACATCAGGTAGTTCACTATGTAGGGAAACGCACCCTGCAGGGACACGCACAGACAAAGGAGGGAAAACAAGTTATATTAGGGAAAAGATAAAAGCTGGATTAGTGGTGTAATCTCATGTCATGACGGTTTATAACCACTAGATGGAACTAAAGCACTATAACAGTAAGAGAGAGACCATGACTGCACATTTCATGGCTCTAAGAGAGCAGAACACACCCCCTCTCCCTCTGGATTAACCCGTCTCTGTACCTCCGACGTCCCCGTGATGAGCTCGGCCCAGCTCTGCCACTGAGGACAGCTGTCCCTGTCCTGGAACGTCGTCTCTTTGGACGTCCAGCAGCAGTGCTCGTGGTTGAACCAGAAGCCGACGAGGCAGATACCCTCCTTCAAGTCCGTCAGCCAGTGGGCCGCGATGTCGATGCCGCCGGCGAGAGCACCTGGAGGAGGAGGAGGAAGGGGTTAGAGGTTAGTTCTGCCTCTGTGCCTTGTGTCTAAACTTAACTTTTTTTGTCTTGCAAACAAAAAAATGTCCCCAGTTTCTCAGATTAAAAAGGACAAGTGTTCAGACCACAGTTCAGTACCTGACATCAGTCCCACCAGAAGCATGAGCAGCCACCCCGAGAAGGCGTCGCTGACGCTGTGCAGCAGAGCCGCAGTGGACTGTCGGCTCTTTTTGGTGATCTGGACGGAGACGGAGAGGAGGAGGTCAATGTTAGTCAGTGATTGACGCAATTCAGTTTAGTTCAGGTTCCTAGGAACAGAGGGAGCTTCTTCTTCTTCTTCTTCTTCTTCCTACCTCTCTGTGGCGGTCGCGGTCCTTGCTCTTCTCCCTCACCCAGTCGATGGTGTTGAAGTCCTCGTAGGTGCCCAGTCCGGCTAGCGGGTCCTCCAGAGGGTCCACAAGTTTACCGGGACCGTTACCGTTCATACCGGCTGCTCTGCTGCTGCTGCTCTCCTCATAGTCTCCTAGAGGGAGGGAGGGAGAAGCACAAATCAACATCGTCAGCCACATTGTTTATAACATTTCTTTCTGTTGTTGTTTTCCCCTCATGTTGTGTTTCTGAGCGACTCAAATCCTCTTATTTAAATATTTGGTTTGTGACTTGTGTGTTTTTCTTGTGGTCAGCTGAGAGCTCCTCCACACAGAGAGAAGAAGAACTCCAGCAGTGTTTCCCACACGGGTACTGAACGTGTGTGTTGATCTGTTGCGTAACGTCTTCTCTAACATCTACAACCTGCAGAACCACAGCCGAGAGCTCAGCTGGAGGGAGCGTTCACTTCGAGAGGAAAACGTCCTGCGGTGTTTATTAAACCACCAAACACAAGAGGTGGAAAGAGGAACACTTCACTTTGAGCCTCAGCGGTGGGCTGAAAACGTAAAGAGTGCTGAGGGACGTTATTAAAGTCAAAATGATTTGAGCATTCATTTCATCTGTCGAGCAAACCCACGATTATTGCTCTGCTGACGATTGTTACCGTGTTAATGAGTGTTGGAGGCAAAGACCCCCAAAGCTACGAGGCTTCAGCTGCACTCGGCTCACAACAACACAGCTTTGAATGCGTGACCGCAACAATTAACCACACAGCAGCCAGCAGCCAATCTGAAGCCAGCTACCCGACAGAAACGGGGAAATGAGGCCGCCGGTGAGCGACCGACAACTGAAACTGAAAAGCAGGGTTTTGGTTTGAGTATTAATAAGACGGCGTACTATGAATGATGGTGGAGACGGTGCTTCTCGTCTGAGTGAGGAAACAGAAGCTTAATGAGCTCGTTACTGACGTGGGATTTACATGCATGGTGGTGAAACACAGTCAGTGATATAAGACATGTGTTCTAAGCATCACTTCATCCTCTGAACTCCACCTCTGGGGTTAGAAAGCATGTTTTCTTTAAACAGTGGTCAGAACTACACCGTTTATCATCACCGGAAGCTGTAAAAAACAAAATTATTGTCAGATATACATCTTTCCCACGGTCCTTGAACACATCATGTGTGACAAACGCTTCCCTGAGAAAAAGAAACCAAATCAAAGCTTAAAATTGTGATATTTCATTAAAATGAAACATTTGATTCTACATGTCTCATTTAAAATAAACTGTTTGCTCCGATTAGATTCTGTTAGACATTAAACTCTGAGCTCCTCTGAAGCCATGATTGACTCATCTGAGACTAACAGTCATGTGACCAACACTTCTGTGGAGCTTCGCCTGAAACGTCTTGTGGTTCAGAGGAACAACATGTCCTCTCGTATTTCAGACGGATCACTAAGTTTTATCCTTTGTTGTTGTGTCAGAGCAATGTTTGAAGGAAGAGAACACAACACAACACAACAACGGCTGTTTGCACATCCAGTTCCTTCACATCTTTATTGTAAAATGTATAAAACTTAATCTTAGCTCCACAAACACATTTAACACGACACAGAGCAGAACACTAAAGGAGCATTTAAACACCTGAGCTGACCAGTTGGTTATGAACAACAATGAGAAGAATGTGTCCGTCCGTCCGTCTCTCTCTGTGTGTGTGTGTGTGTGTGTCTGTGTGTGTCTCTCCGTCTCTCTCTGTCTCAGGAGTCAGCTGAGGGTAACTAAACTTCAAATGGAACTAGATCTTAGTGTTAGGAGGGAAAGCCTCTATGACGACGATGCTTCCGTTTGGTTTAAACCGTTCTGTCTCTCAGCTTGTGTAACAATCTGTTGTCCCGTCTCGCCTCTCTTAAACCAATTAGCCTCGCTGTCCAATGCATGCTGGGATACGCTGACCCGGCACAGGACTGTCTGAGAACCTATAAATCATGCAACAGTATTTATTCTCCTCATATATTTCTACAGCAGCTCCTTTGAATGTCCTAAACATGATGGGGTCCATAGTTAGATGAGTTTATATCTCCCAGCTGGAGAACAAAAATATAAAATAAAGTGATTTTTTCATTCCAGTACTAGTAGTTATTTTTAACAGAGTAGATAACTAACCTAAAGCCATCACACTACTCAGCGTGTTCACTGTTTCTACTTCGGTGGATGTGTCCCATTAAAGTCACAACTGTGACAAACCTTTGCACCTCATTCAGGACAGAGGAGACACAAACCCAGTAAAACCAGAAAGCAATCACACAACACAAAACACACATTTTTGGGGGGGAAAAGGGGATGAATCTGACTCCGGAGCTAAAATATTCACTGCTCGTGAGCGGTCTTGATGGTTAAACTCCACCAGGTTTCAGGCATCAGCAGAAACACAATTTAAAAAAACAAACAGAAGAAGAGTTTGAATCAAAAGGAGACGCAGACTCACAAAGAGGAAGTAAAAGACGTACAACTCGTTACTCAAGAACGACCGGTGTGAGCTATTTTTCTTATCTGACTGCATCTTAGAGAGAGAGAGAGTGTGAGTGTGTGTGTTTGTGCACTTCATCAGCGCTACAAACACAAAGCTTCCACACGAGTCTCAAACTCACCATCTTCAACCAGCACCCCCTCATTCAGCTGCTTGCTCCAGAACTCCCAGTCCATCTCTGGACGCAAACACGACTAAACTTGAGCCAAACTCAAAATAAAGTGGAATGAAAGCCCTCTTCACTCCTCTGAGCTCCTCCAGGAAGTGGAGTCCAGCAGAGCAGCTCCCTCCTTGGTCAGAAGGCTCTGGGGGTGAGTCACGATTGGCTCGTCTGCTGAGCTGTTCTGTGATAGGCCCTGAGTGTTTGAGAGCTCGCTCTGATTGGCTGAGGTTCAAAGTGAGGTCATTAGTGTCCGTGAGGTTGTGACCTCTCGCTGATGTACAGGGCTGTGAGTCAAACACAAGTGACATAAGCAGCATTTAAACACACTAAACTACACTTAAAGACCTTTATTTGAACCACTAACTCTTCTACTTTCTCACATATTTCACATGTTGGACCTGAGCTGAAGTGAACCCACTAATCCTAGCCCTGCTGTGACCTCAGGAGAAGTGTGCTAGTGTACTTCCTCACACACTAGAGTCTGACCTCCATGAGACATACAGCAGTGCTGTGTATTTAAACCTCATTCCTTCAGCAGTGGTGGCTGCTTTTTAAATCATATTTCCTGGGTCAGAGGAAATTGAATAAAAGAAATTAGATTAATTTTCATGTCCACATGATAAAGACTTTTTTTTCCCCACGTGCTGGATATAGAAAATGAGGATATGATGCAACTGTCCTGATGGAGAAACTCCAGAGAGAACTTAGCTCGGATGTTTGAGGAAACGAAGCCCAGAACGTCTCAAACTGGGCTGGGTATCAAAATTAAAGGCCTCTTGTCTTCTACCAGTAGTCTGTGGTTGAACCAGCAGCTCCTAACTGTGTGAACATGAAGAAGAGCATCGCAGTAAAAGGGAGAACATGCAAGCTCAGCAGATCCTTTAGTCCTTGCACGGATGACAGAGGAATTTTTACAACTGCAGAGGCGAAGCCGTGACAGATTGACAGCTGTTGTGAAACACGTCTTTCACAGTGAACTTTACTCTGCAGAAGACGTTGTTGTGAGAGTTTAAGGATCACATCAGGAAAGAGTTGAATGTTAAAGCTGTCTGGTCCTCTCCAAAACTAGACTCACAGCCTCCAGCTTTACGCCTCCGCCAACCAATCACGTTGCATCTTACAGTCATGTCTGTCATCACTTCATCATTCTATCCTATCAGACGTTTTGGGGAAATTGTCACCACATTGTAATCCGATCGACTTTGAGCGTAAGTGGACGTTTGTACCCTTAGCATGAAAAGATGGTTGCCTTTCCATTCAGTCTATTTTATTCGCTCAGCCTCCCTGCTTCCTGTTCCACACAGTCGCCCCATGTGACCTGGTGAAGTAAACACTGTGGTGTTTAAATACCTTCCACACAATCACAGAGTGGACCTGGAGCTGTGACTCACTCCCTGTCAATCATTACATGGTGTGGTAGGTCAGCTCATATAAAGAGCAATAATGATAATCTGCACAGGAAGCCACAGGAACAGATATAAACTAATGAAATACCTGGCAGTAAAAATAAAAGAGCAAAGTAAGCACGAAACATGGACGCATATAGAACATTAAATATCATATGCGAGTGTAGTTTGACTGCTTCATCCTTGAGAAAGGGGAGTTCCCTCTCTCCCTGCTGTGGATCTTGAGGGACTTTTCCCCCCTCCTCCACATTGGAGGAGGTCCAGTTTTAAATATTTTGGTTTCCATGAAGCTTTTTGAGACGCTACAGTTGTTACAGACCATAAAAATCACTTCCATCTCACTCAAACAAAGCCTTGAAAAAGATGTGTTATGACTACTTGTTGCAAAACCCTCCTCAAACATCTCCGTCGCTCACTTTTTATTTTATTTTATTTTGAATCTCCTCGTTTCTGTCTACAAAATAACTCGCAGGCAGCAAAGCACGACGTCTGAGACAAGCAGCGACACACGCTCACCTCCTTCAGAGCGCCGAGAATTTGATGGGAGGAGAGGATCTGTCTTTGGATGGTTCAAACTACAAGGAATGAAAAGTCTAAATGTGTTTTTATTTACACTGCAACAAGGGGCGTTTGGGAGGACTACTGCCTTGCTCAAGGAGGCCTTCCTTGTTGTTGTACCTGGACATTCCACCTATAGGCTCCAGCCCTGTCCTGTAAACACAGGAGGCTAATGAGTCCCTGAGTAGCAGGTTACACGAGGCTAAGCGCTGACGACAGACGCACTGAGAACGGCTTTTAAGAGGACGAGGTCCAAGTGCTAATGAGCAGCGAGGGAACTAGACAGACTCAAGAAGGAAAGGAAAGGAGGGAAGTGCGAGTAGGAATAATGAAAAGCTGTAGGAACAGACTGAACCAGCACCAGGCCAAGAAGAACATGCTCTTCTTCTGTCTGCTGTTTTTAAGGAATCAGAAACACTTTGAGGAGACTTGAAGTCAGATTTAAACTTCTCCAGAGCACAAAACCACCATAAAACCTGCAGCAGGTTAATAAAGTGCTGCAGGGATGACGTGAAATCAAAACTAACTTCCATGTTTTCGGACTTATTCCTGCAGCACTATCAGTGAGTCACCAATAACCTCTCCTGGAGCTGCAGACTTCCAAAACAAAAGAGCTAAAAACCTCTGTTCTCAACCCCAAAAACACTAATTTCCAAACTATCTTTGTCTCTCTTGTATACATGCTGACACATCCCGAGACATTTCTCTGGGATTAGCTGACTGGAAGCCTCCTCCACTGGGAGTTCACTGACGTCAATCGTTAACGTGGGAAACTCTTCTCTGTACGGTAAAAGTTATAATAACACTGCAACACTTAAAGGAGAAGTCAGTGACATCACAAGTAACCAGGTAGGATTGGTGCAACAAAAACAAACACTACGAGCTCTATAACTCACTTTAATGGCTGTTTTTGTGTTCTGATGGAGAGTCAAACCAAAACACATTTAATCAAGTGAGTGTGTGTGTGTGTGTGTGTGTGTGTGTGTGTGTGTGTGTGTGTGTG
>NW_022280041.1:1182653-1199239 GCF_004355925.1 Anarrhichthys ocellatus | reverse complement strand
GTGTGTGTGTGTGTGTGTGTGTGTGTGTGTGTGTGTGTGTGTGTGTGCGTGTGTGTGTGTGGTAACTGATTACTCAGACGTATGACCACGACTCACTGAAAGCATGTGACAAACACACACACTGCTGTTCTCATGTTGTTACGGTTATTAATGCTTAAATATATAAGAGATAATAACAATAATGTGACACCAATTAGTATTTATAGATTGCAGCTCTACTGTAATAAAGTTTTATGACGTATAAAGAAATGTATACGTGTTGTAACAACATGGTTGTTTCTGTGTTTGCATGAAGGACAACATGTTAATACCAAACCTAAAGGTACCCCTCCTCGCGCAGGTGTGACTGCACTCACCTGAGCTGAGAGGAGGGTCGTCGTCCGTGTTGGAGAAGTCCAGCGTGGCTCCTGCGATGTCCACCATCTCGTCGTCATCGTCGTCTTCACTCGGGTGATGAAGGCTGTCAAAGCTCCCGGAGTTATCCATGCCTTCAGATCCAACAACACAACAAGAGGATAAAGTCCATTTTTAATCAAACAGACACCGGAAGCACCCCCACCACAATAAGATGAATACCGACGTTACCTCTGTATGCGTATTTGCGATACAAGCTCGACAAAAAGTGAAACATGGTCGCCAAAATTCTCCTTAAATCCAGCTAACGATACTTCATTAAAACACAAACCCTGGTACGTTTGTTAGCGGGCTCTTTAGAAACCAGTACACCCTCAGCTGGTCCCATCGTCCCCCTCCCCACTACAGCCAGTAATGACAGCTCATCTCCAGTTCCAGGGAAGTTTCTATTTTGCAACCGTTTCCGCTCTTTTCTATTCTTTACCGGGCAGCAGCGGAAGAAACGCCTCACTTGAAAAAACACACACACCCCCACCACGGTGGAGGTGTGTGTAGTCGTTAGTCTCGCGACTAACTGACAAAAAACAGCCGTTGTGCTAACACAAAACGTCACCGCGCTCAACACACACTTCCGTTCACGCGTAGTTTTTAACATAAATAAGGAAGATATCTACTGTTACCTGTGGTTGAAGGAGAGACAGCCGCGCGAAGAAGTGTCGTGACTCGGATTTTCTACCGTTGGCTGCTTATGTCAACAGTAGCTAAGCTAAATGTAAACTCCGTGAAAAACCCTGCGTCATTCTCCGTCTCAACAAAAAGAAACGACTGTTTTAAAACACAGAAGGTGTGCTAAAGGAGGCCATAGTATAACCTTATCTTAATACCAAACAATAAGGAAGCAGTGTGAAATTATCTGTGGTAAATTACGTGTTGTTTTCTGCCACTCAAAACTGAAAAAACTTCAAGCTAGCGTCAGGTTATCTAGCTTTAGCGACAACTTCCGGTTTAGACAGTTGAAGATAAGCAACAAAATCATTGATCTTCTAACATGCCCCATTTTACGATGCCAAAGTTAGAGTTTAATCACATGGATATTTACACTATCAAATATACATTTATGTTTAAAAAAATGGTGTTTCTGTTTTTCAAAACATTAAATGTCGTTTTAATTTGAAGGCCTAGTGGCTTAATTTCCGGTTTAACTGTCGTGTCACAGTTGCTTGACACGAGCATTTTGTCCGCCAGGAAAATCAGTCGAGTTCAGAGTTATCGATGTTTCTCCAACTGGGTCAGTGGAGCAGTTCAACTAATCGGTCATCTGTTATTAAAACTTTTCTTTTTTTACTTTTCATATAGAAACTATTAAAAAAAACATGTTTAACGTAACATGGTTTTCACTGTGTGTTTTACTGTAATGCTTCTTGTATGATGGACTATTTAAATAGGATAAAACCAGTTAAAGGGCGACATCTTGTGGTCATCTGTAAAAATAAATAAAATAAAATAAGGGCTCCTGAGGAAAAGTGAAACATTTTAAAGTGCAGACAGCATTGCATCATGTTCTCCTGGTTTATGTCTGTAGCTCTGATTAATCATCTCGACCTCCTTTTTCCCTTCCCATGATGCCTTGTTCCTCCCACTCGTTCATCTTCTTCTCCAACATAAACATTTCTCTCCACCCTTAACCTCCCACAGTGTTTCTGCTTTGAGTGGGGCCTGTTTCTCATCACTTCTCTTTCATCTACGTGAACTAGTTTGTGAGATTGCAATAATTCCATTTTTCTGTCTTTCATCCCTCTCTCTCTCTTTATATTCCCATCAGTCCCTCTGTTCTTAAATCTGGGTCAGGCAGAAGAATGAACTCCCTAGGTTCCCCCCAAAACACACAGATTCTTTGCTTCTACGACAGATGTTTTCTGTATTATTTCCACTGACTCTCTCCGTCTCTGTGAGACCAAACACGACCACCTAAAACATTTATCTCTCCATCTAGTCTTCAGCTTTTATTTAGTTGCTCCGGCTCTAGTCTCCATTAAAAGAACCAGTTGATAGACCCACATATGTTATCATCTAACATGACATTATACCGCCGCCAATCCGTCTCCAGAGAAGGATTTTACATTACAATTCTCATAAAAACATGCTGTTATCATGTTTTTGACACTGTTAAAATGACAGTTTCTTGTAAAGTAAGACATAATTGCAGCTCCACGTCTTCCTACAATTACTTTAATTACTATAAGTTGCTGTATTCTTTTGATACAGTAGAAATACTGTCAATGTATCACCGGCAAAGTTTCCAGTAATTTAACAGAGAGAACAGTTAAAACTAAATGAATTAAAACACAATTTCAGAGCTTTTTTAAAACGTTTTTATAGCCGTAGCACTTGAATGAATCACAACAGGAGACGTGAAGCTAGTTTAAAATACTATTATTATTATTTATGGTACTGTTTTTCCTCACGTGAGTGTTTTGTTGCAGTTACACAAGTTGTAATGCATTTTACACACACACACAAAAAATAATGTAATAAATCAAAATTACATAGAAAACAAACATGAACAGAATACACTCTCAACAAGCAAACTTTCTTTCCTCTCGTCGAGTCGATGCGCTTCCAGTCGGTTTAGAAAAATGGCCGTTATAGTACAAGAATAAACGTAATATGTACAACACAGAACAAGTATATTTGGGGTTTGTTTGGTGTCAAAACACAGGAATCAAAACGAGAACAAACTAACTTTTAATTAACTTTCAGCTGTAGATTTGTTGAAGCTAATAAAAGTAGAAAAGGACAAAGGGTGTCTGTTTTCTCACTTAACTTCAGCAGCCAAAATATACACATTTCCTCTTCAAACCCCCCCATCTCTTGTTGAGCTGTTTGTTTTTCCTTCATTTGATTTACTACGGCAGCCGGAGCAGGTTTAGTTTACGGTTTAAAGCTCAGGAGACTTTGGCAACGTCGCATATCGCAAGACGTCAAGGCAGGTCAGAGCACAAATTAGGAAAAACAGACTGAGTTTTGGCACTTTAACCTACAAAAAAACAAACAATTTACTTAAAATTTAAAGCAATAGTTTGACATTTTTGTGAGACAGACTTGTTTGCTCTCTTGCCGGGATTTTGCCGAGAAGATGGACACCACTCTCATATCTGTGTTGAATATGAAGCTAAATTTAGCAGCCAGTTAGCTTAGCTTAGCTTAGCACGAAGACCGGAAACATGAAGGTTATATCTTGTTTGTGTAATGTGGTTTAGACGTGCTGGTGGGTGGATTGTGTCACTGTGGAGGGAGCCAGGCTAGCTGTTTCCCCCCCGTTTCCAGTCTTTATGCTAAGCTACGCTATTATTAGCATACAAACATAAAAAGTGATCCTAATCGTCTCATCTCAGCAAAAAAAATAAAAAATAAGCGTTCTTTACACGACAGTTTGGGACAGAAAAACTTTTTAAGTTTTGAGAAGATGTCGACAAAAAAACTACAACTCTTCCCCTTTAAAATATACAGTAAACGCCGACTCATCTCCGTCTCCTCGTTCATCTTTTACAACCAATTTTTTACAACCTATTCCAGTCAAAAAACAACAGTATATACACATTGTATACATTATAAACACAAGTGTCTTCTGTACATATCAGTTATCATGTGACGAGTCAGCGGAGTCTCAAACCCCACACAGTAAAGCATGTTTAGAGTACAAAGTATTGTAATATTATAGGAGATAATACAGTATATGTATTGCTGAAAGCAGGTGTCAGCCAGCAACAAACGTGAATACAAATAAAAAAAAAACATCAGTTAATAATGCTGCATCTCAATAAATTGACTACGTGTTGCTAACGGTCTCCTTCGATTCTCTGAACCAGGAGATTTAAATACAGAATGAAACACAAAATAAAGCAGCGTCTCAGCGACACATTCAAGAGAGAAAATGTCTTTGGCAACGTAGTGTCATTAATACAGTACATGTATAGTGTGAAGCAGAGGATATCATGTATTTTTATGAGTGTGTGCTGAAACTTCTGGATCTCTGTTAACCCTTAAAAGAACAGTTTGACATTTTGGGTCGCTAAATACGAGGCTGAAGCTGGGAGACGGTTAGCTTAGCTTAGCATAACCTAAGCATTAGCCTTGGAAATCGGAAGTCAGAGCTGGGAATAGTGCCACACCCGAGTTGACTGCGCTCCAGTACAACTAGTTGGAAAACTTTAAGGGGTTTTGCTCCAGCCATTGTTATCCACTGTTAGACATTGCTAGCCACTGTTATCCATTGTTATCTATTGTTATCCACTCTTAGCCACGTTTTTCCGCTCTTAGCTATTGTTATCCACTGTTTGTTATCGTTAGTCACTCTTAGCTACTGTTATCCACTATTATCCACTGTTAGCCCATGTTATCCACTGTTATCCACTCTTAGCTATTGTTATCCACTGTTTGTTATCGTTAGTCACTCTTAGCTACTGTTATCCACTATTATCCACTGTTGGCCCATGTTATCCACTGTTATCCACTCTTAGCTATTGTTAGCCACTGTGAGCCATTATTAGCCAGTGTTAGCAATACCAGTTGATAATAACGCATTACACCGGTATTTTGCGCATACAAACATTGTAGCAACATACAGAAGTTGGACACCTCTGTACGTCTGACTGATTTTATAAATAAACAGCGTATCATTACAGCTTTTCTACTGCTGATGCGCTGAGCAGCCATCTTGGATTTTGAGGTCGGGGTGTAAGCGGGGTTTGGTCTGGACTTCAGGCGGCGTTCTAGTTGAAATTTCCAACCGATAACTTATTAAATTCCGTCTTCCCAGTTCAAATGGAACGCAGCAAAAGACTGACGCATATTTATCCAAAACATCAAACCTTTCCTTTCAGAGACGTGCATGTTTGCTTCCTCTTCCTTCATCATTCTTCCTTCTCTCGGTGTCTTTCACTGACTTAATGTGACTACAAGCCCCCTGCTTCTTCACCTCTTCAGGTTCACTTTTCTTCAATAATGTCCGTATCCCATCGACATTCCCATCCCGATCCCGATCCCCAGGCTCTCCCTCAGCCCCCTCAGCTGCTCCTCGCCCAGCCGGGTCTTGTCCTCCAGCTGCCTCTGCTCCACCAGCAGGGCGGCCTTCATCTTCACAAAGTGGCTGAAGAAAAAACACATCGACATTTAAAAAAAATATACACAAATGAGTCCATTAGCGAACTATTTGACTCTTAAATTGGAAAACCTTTTGGGCTTTAGCAGCCCTCCTGTATTCAGTGTGAGGTGGAGGGTGACGTGTTCGTACCTGTAGTCTCGGTGCTGCTCGGGCAAGAGGCAGCGGGCCAGCACCCGGCTGACGGTTTGCTCTCTGTGGTCCACGTGGTCCTTCAGGTCCTGAGCCTCGGACAGCTGCCTCATGAGCTGACGCTTCTTCTCCAGCAGGGGGAGCTAGAGGACAGAGAGACGCATTTAAGGACATTTAAGTGACTTTCTCATCATTTATCCTTGTTTTCTTTTTCAGCCTCTTGCTTTCCTTTGAAGTCCCGGTGAAACTCTTCTGTACTGCGACATGTGTCGGCCATGTTGCACCGTCATGTTTCTACGGCAGCCCAGAACGGACAAACTAAACACCGGCTATAGTGAGAGGCCACCGTAAATCCCCAATCTTTGTGCATTTACGACGCCGCTCACCCTCTCGTGGAGCTCCGTCTCCGGGTCCAGAGTGTCCAGCGTGGTCTCCACCCGCAGCAGCCTCCCGGACAGCGACAGCAGCAGACTCACCACTTTGTCCAGATCGCCGATGAACATGCGGAACTTGTCCACCTCGTTGGGTTTGCACACCGCCACCACCATGCTCTCCACCTGAGGACACAGAGATTATGTTTAATGTGGTTTGATTTGGTGCGTAAGATGGTAAAACTGACTGAAAAGGAGTTTAAAAAACCTCGATGTATGAATTAATGTGCAATAATTATGGTGCAAAAGCCAAATAAGTAAGAATCGGAGGATCTGGGTGTGTCCACGGTGGTCTGAGCGTGTTTCGGTTCCTTCCACCACATCCACTTCTGTCCTCACCTCCTCTCCTAGCTGAGCATTGGCTCTGATGTCCTCCTGCAGACCCCTCTGAGCTTCTCTCAGCACTCCCAGCTTCTTGCGGAGACTCTCCATCAGCTGCTTCTGCACGACACACACGGAGGAATTGTTAACGGAATATACTAAAAACAAGACACAGATTGCGCGACGCTGCCAGTTGAGCGAGCGAGACGGTAGCTGCGGGCGTCACCTTGTACGTGAGCTCGTCGTCCGCGTTTCTGTCTCTGTTATCGGTGAAGTCCTTCATCTGGGACAGGAGCTGAGCTTTGGCGGCTGAAGTGCTGTAATAGGACGAACAGCTGGAGCTCGCACCGGACCGCCTGAGGGAGGGGGGGGGGGGGGTTTATTTTATTTACATGGAGCTAAAACACAAAGAGGTCGAACCGATAAAACAGATACGAGGTCGTAGAATTGACTGATTAGAAAGGTACATAAATAACAAATGCAAATCAATTATGTCGGCTGAGTGAGGCAAAAGGAAAACATCTCGGCTCCGAGCGAGCGAATAAAGACACACAAATATGTGAACAGAGCAGATGACGACAGACATGAAAGAACATGAAACACATGAAAAATACATTTAAATCAAAGTGTTTTTGTCATACATACATACCTCAAATATAATGTTATGTGTGTTCTGGGTTTTTGTATATTTTTGCTCATATTTCATTAAAATATGGCTTTAAAACTGAGTAAAGTTGTGTATTTTTAAATAGGGTTTGGACAGGTGGAACTTTTAACCATATATCCCAGATTTCTGTCGATACATTAAAAGGAGAGTTGAGAGAAATGGGTTTAAAGGCACAAATTCTGATTAAACTGCTCACAATAAATGTAAAGGAAAGTGAATTTTGACGGCAAATTGTGCATCTAAACTCTCTGGGACTTATGTGGCAACAATTACCCATCTGGCAACCACAGATAGAAACCTGGCTGCAGTACGGAGCTCTTGGAGAGGTTGTGGGGAAACAGGGGGATCAGCTCAGTGACAAGAACAATCCAGTCTTGTATAAATCAAATGGTCTGTGTAATTAACACAGAGACGTACATTCCACCACTTAAGCCTCTCTCTCTCTCTCTCTCTCTCTCTCTCTCTCTCTCGTTACCTGTCCAAGCTGTCGGTGCTGTGCTCCGTGGTTTGGTAGGCCCCTCTCCAGCTCTCCCTGCCCGACTCTCCCTCACCGCTCTGGGGGAAGAGCTCCTCCAGGCTCAGCCTCTCTCCGTCCTCCAGCTCTTCCTCCTCTTCCTCCTCCAGGGAGCCGCTCTCCGCCCTCACCTCGGTGTCGATGTCCGTCTCCAGGACCGTGACCGGCAGAGCGAAGCAAGGGAGCTCGCTGGTGATCGGCTCGTCCTCCGCCGGGAGCCCGTCGTCCTCCTGGAAGTCGTCGATGTCCGTTTCCATCGGGATGTCCAGGTCCACGTCCAGGCTGTGCGCGGGACTCGGACTGAGGGTCGTCTCCGATTCGGGGATCTTCTGGGGCTCGATGGTCTGGAAGCCCCGGTTCATACGAAGCTGCTGCTGCTGCTCGTAGTGCACGGAGAAGTAGGATTCGGGAGGTAAGACGCCTCCGTTTTCTAGGACAGGTGGCAGGTTCGAGTCGCTATGAACTCTGGGAGACGGGGCTCTCTCCCACTCGGCTCCTGGTCTCGCGTTGGACTGCTGATTGTGAGGTTTCACTGTTACTCTCTCCTGGTCGGGGCCGACGATCATCTCGGATAAACTGCAGAGACACAGATAAAAACTTAATTAACACAAATACAAAGAAATCGAAGTCACTAAAAATGTCTACAGGAGTCAAATTTGACATATTTTGGTTCCCTTAAACCTGGTTTACCTGCTGCGGTGATGTCACAGTGTGCTGCAGGGTGTGGTGAGTACACTGTGACATCATTGCAGGGTGTGGCCACACGCGCAACAGTAAAACAAAGCTGTTCAAGTGAAATCCTGTCTTTTGAAGACGAGAAGGTTTTACTTTCAGGTCTCCAGCTTGGCTACAAAAAGCAGGATTAACCCACTATAACCACTGAAGAAGAGTGAGGTTGTGGTGGGTGGAGGCACATTATGTAATAATTGAACTCCCAGCTCACCTGCTCTCTGTTGGCGGAGGCGGAGGTGGAGGAAGCAACGGTAAAACCTCCACCCTCTCCTGCTGGCCGCCATACGAGCCCCTCAGGTCCCTCTCTTTTGGGGGCGGAGCCACTGGCCTGAAGCTCCTCCTGGAGAACATGGGACTGGGCGGAGCCTGATTCTGATTGGACGAGGCGTGGGAGAGTTCCTTGGTTTGGCCGCAGCTGCATCGCGGGCAGCCCTCGGAGACTTCCTGTCTCTCTGGAGGAAGACTGTAGGACCTCTGCCTGGACGTCTCAGGCGGAGGGATGCACGACAAGGAGTGGGTCGGATGGTGCGACTCTGCGGCGCCGAAGGACGGAGGGGTGGCGTGAGGTGAAGAAGAGGAGGAGGAGGTGAACAAGGCGTGGTGAGACGCACGCCTGCGGTGGAACTGCTCCCACTTTGGGGGCGGCGGTCTCGGCGGAGGTGGCGTCTTCTTCCTGTTTGGGCGGGCGGCGCCGTCGTCTTCTCCTCCCCTGACTCCGCCCACTCCTTCCTCCACCTCGCTCAGGGTCTGGCTGGTCGCCACAGAAATCGACGGCGACCAGCGGTGGCTGCCGCTGGCAAAGTGGAGGTCGTTTTCGGACATGGCTCGTCCTCGCAGCGAGAGAGGAGCCGGCGGCGGCAGAGCGAACGAGTGTCCGTTGCGATCGTCCCCGCTGTCGGCCCGTCTGTGGCCCCATCGACCCTGCTGGTGCTGATGATGCGGATTAACGCTCTCTGGAGGTCTGGACTCCCGTCTCCAGCTGGAGTAGTCCCTGGGATGTGGAGATTAGAGAGACGGACGTTTAAAGTTTCTTTGTCAACAAACGAATTAAAGGGTCCAATAAATTCATTCTCATTGTTATTCTGTTTCTTTCCACAAGAAGAGCGCAAACCACCGAGCAGATGGAGAAGTTTTTACAAGAATTTTGAGTGTAAACTCTTCATAACTAATAACTAAAGAAGTTTAAATTTGATAATTCAGTGATGTCTGCCTTTGAGGGGGCGGGACTTAGAACAGGTTTAATTTGTAGTTTTAGGTTATAATTATGTGGTGGAACTGCCGGGACTTTACACTTTCTGATTGTAGATGAGATTGAACAAAGAAAATAAAGTTTGGTAATTGGCGTATTTTTCGTTTCCCCCTCCTTGTATTTATGCTAAGCTAAGCTACCTACATCCTGACTCCAGCTCTGTATTAACGTTTACCGAAAATGTGAACTACTAATTTAATCATTCATGACTAAACAATCAAGTTTGGACATCTTATATAACAGTTCAACTCAGCTAACCTGATTTATCGGGCGGTTTGATGATTTTATTGAGTTTTCTTTGCGACATCGACCTCACAACTGTCCTCACTTTCTCATGTTGCTTAATTTTGGATTGTGGCAAAGCACAGAAAACACACATTCTCATGCGGAATAACTAATGCTGCTCCAAATTTGGGCAGAAAAAAAAGAACATTTGTGTCAAAACCTGTCCCTCTAGGGTTTGAAATTTCCCCGTTACGAAACAAAAACAGTCGGAGAAAGTGGTTAAATTACAGTAAATGTTTCCTTTTTACATTCCGGACTCTCTGAACTGTTTCTGTCTCAGGTCAAGTACGAGTACAAGCTAACATACAGGAATCCCCACCCAACCACATACCATTATGGGCCCATTTGTTAAGCATGGATGATTGCTCTGCACACTTAAGAGCTCATTATAGTCAAAACACAGTCGGGCATGACTGAGTGGGATTTCCGCCCCCCACCCCGTTGGTGCACAATGGGCCGACCCCACCTAAAGTCTCCGGAGACTCACTTAGAGACAATCAGAGACTGAGCAAAATGTGTGCCGGCCATGTCAGGAATATAGAAGGTCAATCAAGTCAATGCTACTTGTTTATATGAATGTGTGTGTTTGGACTAAAGGAAGCGGCTCACCTCTCAGTCAGGCTGCACTTCCTGTTGAGCGTGGGCGTTTCCTGTTGCCGGGCGGGATGCATCTGTGGAAGACATTTTTTTAAGTCTGGTTAATGACACCGAAAGGAATGAATCTGGTAATGAGTGTCCGTCAGCACTTGTCCCCGCTGAAGGGAGGTGGGTGTGTTACTCCACTCTGACATACACTTCCATGGTGAGAAGTCAAGAACCTGCCTGGCAAGCAATCGCTCCATTTCAGCTCACTTTTCAAAAGACTAAATTCTTTTATATTATGCGTTTCCTTCTACGGCTGCAACTGACAATGTTTTCCTTAACCAATAAAACTACCAATTATCTTAAAATAATACATAAAGTATCGCAGAGCGCAAGTTTACGTCTTCAAATCTCTTGTTTTGTCTGAACATTAGTCCAAAACATTTTAGAGTCAGAATCACAAATGGTTCATTGCCAAGTATGTTTGACACATAGAAGGAATGTTGCATGTCAATAAACACAGTTAAATAATATAAGACATGATTAAAACGTTTTAAACAGAATATAATAAACAGAAAATAATAAGTCTGTTTTTTTAGTGTTAAGTGTCAGTTTGATATAATAAAAGACTCAATAAAACATCAAATATTCATATTTGAAAACATTTTTCATTAAAAACAACAATGAATCAATTACATAATGTTGCATTGTTACATTTAATTGTGTTTTATTCTATTTAAATGTAATTGAACTCAATTAGACTTCATGTATATAATATTTATGCAGTTCTATTTCTAAGGGTGTGCTTTTATTTTAATCGCATCTCAATGTCTTCATCTACTGATAGTTTGCTTGGTTGTTATCGAGTTCAGATTATTTTGCCAAACTTCTGCTAATCTCATTATCCTGAAAAAGAGGTTCCATTTGTATTGACTTGGTAGATAAATAAACGGGAACATTTTAAGACTTAAACTGATAAAACTGTCTCTTGTGGATGAAAGAAAAGATTCCCTTTAAGGCGAATGTTTCGAGTGATGAGGTCACTAACAGAGTCAACAGTTCAGACCGAGAGACTCAAATCAATTCGTGGTAAAAGTTGAAACCCAACGCTGCCATTATCGCTGACACAAGCGTTCGCCGCTGTTGCCCAATCTCCCTCAGTTCAGCTCTTGACCGCACGCAGGATGCGAGGCTTTCGACTTTAAACCAACCGTTCAACCACGGAGGGACCTGGACCGCTCACAGCGCCAAAGTCCAAGAACGGTCACTCGATCCCCTTTGTGTGAAGCTGCTTTTAAAGAAAACAAGATGCTTTTTCGGGTCTCCGGCGGCCATTAGCTCGGCCTAAAAACCCACAGTCTGATTTCAGTGAGCTGCAAAGTTTAACTTTGACTCTGAAAGGCGTTACTTGGTGTCAGGGCTGCAGGCTGTTTGGCTCGTAAACACACTTGTCAACGGATTGCTGACGTGTTTTTCTCTCAACAGGAAGAAATCCTGTTTTTAGATCTTATGAATGTTGCTTCAGTATAGAAATTCCTTTTTATCAGTAATGTTGATATTCTTTTGGCTGCAGGCCGTGTTTAATAGCTTAACAATTAAGCTATTTTACCCAAAATGAGTGCCAGTAAAAGTTTAACATGAGATAAAACATTTTAAAGACATTTTAGTTTGGATGAGATCCTCTGGTTCTTCTTCTCGGTCTGTTTGTATTTATACATATTTCATTTCTTGGTTTATTCCACTGTAGTTAAGTGTGTGTCCATAGATTTGTCTTGATGAGTTCGAGCAGCACTCTTACCTCTGTGGGCGTGTAGCACCTCGCTGTGTAACCCTGGTGAAGAGGCTGCTGGTTCTCCAGGAGCTGAGAAGGTGTGTTGACGGGATGAAAAGCCGATCTCGGGACTTGACTCTGGGTGTGGCCGTGGGAGAATGCCTGAGGCTGGAAGTTGTGTTGGAAATCCTGGTTTCTTTCTTTGGTGCCGTAAGACTCCCGATGTGAGCCGAGCTGAGCATCGTCTTCCCTTTCCTTCTCTCGTTCCCTCTCAAGCTCCTTCTCTCTTTCTCTTTTGAGACGTTCCTTCTCTTTTTCCCTCTCCAACTCAAGCTCCCTCTCTCGTTCCCTCTCCCACTGTCTCACCCTCTCTTCTCGTTCCCTCTCCCGCTGAATCTCCTTCAGTCTCGCCCTCTCCATTTCTAACTCCCTCTCCTGTCTTTCCTTCTCCCGTTCCCTCGCCCTGTCCTCCCTCTCTCTGGCTTGCTTCTCTCTCTGCCTCTCCATGCTGGTGCTCACGGACATCCTCCTGGCTTCCGTAGTGTTTTGAAGCGGCGCGCTTTCCTGCTGAAGCCCCCCCTGGTAGGAGTATCTCCTCTGATTGAGCTCCCCTCCCTGGAGCTCCAGATGATGCAGGGGTTTCTTCTGCCTGCGACTCGACAGACTCGAGATATTAGACGCACCTTTGCTTGTCTCCTCGAAAAACTTCATTCTATCTGCAAACGGAAGGATATCCGAGTCCTCCGTCCGAGAACTGGAAGAGGAGCGACTGTATGAGGAAGTGGATGAGGAGGTGAAGGCACAAACCCCATGCCGTGACCCCGTGGCTCCCGACGTCTTGTCACCCGAGACTCCACACCGCCGTTCTGGTTCTGGTTCCGGCTGGAGTTTATGCTCGGGGGTCCAACGCCAGCGGCGGGCTTTGCCAGCAGGTGCCGGTTCCTCCACGACTCGGACGGCGACGCCGACACCAAAACTGGGCACTGCTGTGTCCACAATCTGGACGGACCTGGATGGGATGTTGTTCTGAGTGTAGGTTGTTGACTGAGTCTGCAAGGCGTCATCGTTTGATTCACTTGCGGGTTTTGTTTTCTCAGCCTGTGCTGTGGTGCTGGCATCTTGGGGACTAGCAGGTGAGGCAAATGCAACTGTGGTACTCCTCTCCTGGGCGGGCAGTTCAGGCTCTGCCCCCTCTTCATTGAGGTCTGGACCCTCTTCCTCCTGGACAGTTTCCCCACTACAGAGCAACCCTCCTGGGCCACGACTCCTCTGAAGCTGGGCCTTTTTCCTCTGGATCTCATTGCGGAGGTTAGTAGCAAATCGCTCGCTACGACGACGGTTTCGACGATAGTTCCTGGACGCAGTTGACTTCTTCATGTCTGTCTCTTCTGCTACACCCTCCTTACTTTTACCTTCACTTCCTCCTCTATCCAATTCCTTCTGCTCCTCAAGTAATGTATCCACACTGGCAGCAGCGCTAAGAGGCTCAAAATCTCTCTCTAGTATCTGGTCAGAGCTTAACCTTCCCTGGGTTGACAATCTAGTGGGGTCCCCCGGTACGCTCACAGAGCGGCCCCATGTGTGGTGAGGCCCACCATTTACACCCATCCCATCCAGCCTTTTACTTGAGTTTCCATCATCATCATCCCCTTCTAAGAACACAGATCCCGGGGTCGAGCAACGGCTGCCCCCCCACTTGTTTGATGGCGCGTGGAGTTGGTTGTGAGAAGCTTCTTGGTCTTCCCCCGTGGGCTGAAGAGATGAATGGGACCACTGGCTGCTACAAGGGGACAAGGAGGGATCAGAAGTGTTCGACGGATTGCAAGGCTCCAAAGAAGAGCCGTCGCTATTACACTGCAATAACTGAAGTTGTTTAGCATGGAGCTTATCGGGGGCGCTGTGCCGGGGAAGCCCCGTAGAGGAGTGCTTAGTCTGGGAGTGCGTGATATGAGACTCCTCTTGAACCGCAACGGAGGATTCTGCAGGCAAGGAGCCAGGGCGAGAGGAGGTGACGGTGACTAGTGAGGACGTCACAGGATCAGAGACGTGATCTGAGGTCGTCTCTGAATTGTAGCCTTTATTAGTGCGAGGATCACATCTGATATGTCTCACGTCTTCTGTCTGTCTTTGGATATAGTGCGAGTCTACGGTATCCGCTTTTAAATTCCCAGTTTTGTCACCTTCTTCTGGTGCAGGGAAGCCGTTAAGAATTCCTGATTCAACATTCAGAGAGGACTTGTTTTCGTCAGGGTAAAAGGAAACACTGGAAATTTCAATTGGAGCGGAGACGCACCGTTTGTTGGCGGCATTAGGCCGAGTCCGGGTTGCCCTAAAACTGTCCTTCCTGGTTGGAGGCTGAGGAGGGTTCATCTTTCTCTCAGTTCCTCTTTCTCCATTTCTTATGATCTCAAAGTCTCCTCCCTCGTAACAGCAGGAGGAAGGCCTCTCTTTTACCTGAACAGGCCTTGCTCTTGGCCTGGTCAGGGACCTGGACTTGAGTACAATAAGCTGCACCTCATCCGGGGCCTCGCCAGAGGCAGTCCCCAGGGTTGAGGTATCACCGCTCGGGTATCCTCGACAAGCCGGCCCCAGGCTCTGGAGGAGGTTGTCCATGGAGCAGGCGTCACCGGGCCTTAGCGGCACCGTGGCGTAGTCGGATGTGTTTGAGCTGGCGGAGAACGAGCTGTAGGCAGAGTCTCTCTTGTCGTTGAAGAGGGTGGGGTCGACGGGGGAGTTATGGGAGTCGGAGTATGGCTGCGTGGTGGTTGTCGGTGCGTCCAAGCTCTCCATGGAGCCCAGAGAACTGCTTCGGTCAGTGGAGGAGTAAGGTCTCGACAGCTGACCCCACTGCAAGGACAAGTCACTGCAAAGACAAGGAGACAAAGTAGATCAACTAAAGTGTTTCAAAAGGAGACTTTGATTATCTACTTGGGATATTAAAGGCACTCTTCAGACTAAACAAGCAAGCTGACGTCACCTTGACAAGTGTCACGTTGCTAATTTCCCCTGAAACACAGTGTATGTGGTTCTGGAATACGACTTTTGAACTGCACAGCTGGGAAGTCTGTTTTCTATCAGTCCTGAGCCGAAGATCTACGGCAGCACCACGTGATTTCAAAGACATTTGGAGGAAGCCTCTGAAGGCGGAGAGGGATTTCCTCCTCATCAAATGCAAACTGCCTGAAGTCAAAATCTTCCAGTCAACCCTGTGATTCCTCTCTTTCTGTCCCATCTTCTTTGCAATAAATGTTGATTTAATCCAAAGCCGCATTTTTGAAAAACGACTCATTTGAATTTGATTGACATCGTTAAATGAAAACAAATTTGTTGACATTTACTTGATAGTAGGTCAGTTAAGCTTCGCATTGATTACATGACATGATGTTTACAGAAGAGCCCGCTCATGCTTTAGTCAGTACTAGCCCATATTTTGTTTATACAGCCCAAAATCCCAAATTTGATCCAGAGGGCTTTACAATCTGTGCAACATATGGCACCTGCTGCCCTCAGACGCTTGATTCAGATGAGGAAAGACTCACCAAAAGCCCTTCAAACCTTAACGGAAGCAGAGGAAGGACAGCTCTTCCACAACCACAATATTGATTGAGGCTGACCTCTGTTGCACATCACGCACCTCATTCTGTTCCCTTCTACTTCCAACTGTCCGATGAAAGGCCAAAAATGCCCCAAAAAAATAGTACAAAAAGAAGAAATAAAAAGGAATTTCCCAACAATCCCAACTTGTTGGCGAAAACCACATAAGACAAGGTGACGGGGAGTTCTTTTCAGCATAAGGAGAGCTTAAGAAACGGGGGTATCGATTCCAGAAGGAAGGGGCACCCAGTGTTTTTGTGCTTGGTTGAAATCCAATCCATAAAAAGACTGCTACAAAAATGTTATTTTCATTTTTATGTGGTATTTCTCTTTGCTATATAAAGAGAAAGTGGTCACTCACCCCTTTGTATTTCTTTGATGTTCTTATTCAGACATTAGGGAAAGTAGCCAAGGAGACAGAGGAGAGGTTGGAGAAGAGAGAAATATCTAAAAACGAGCTTTGATCGCAAACAAGTATGAAGACACAGCCAGCAGACGCTCCCTGGGCTGTTTCTGTGGCATTTATGGTTTGCAATCCATGCAAAGATCTGGATATGTTCCACTTATAAAGTACATTACCACAACTAAATCTAATAAAAACATGATCTGCTCATGAAGTCAAATATTTTTGTGGTCTGCAGTCATTTTATGCACTCACCATTTTGAGGTAAATAAAATCCATGACATTTACTTTAAGAGCATGCAAGTGCTTTTGCATGTTATGGCTCATTTATTACAAATCCTATTTTGCAAGGGATTCTTCGGTGTTGAAGGAAAGAATGGAATTTGATTG
>NW_022280041.1:1171562-1177653 GCF_004355925.1 Anarrhichthys ocellatus | reverse complement strand
AGGAGTCGCCCCCTGGTGGACACTAGAGAGAATGCAGCTTTAAGACTCTTCAGTATTGGCTTTAATTTTCACAACCAGAGGTTAGTTGTGGACTGATTCACAAGCTAAATTTACTTGACTAAGTGAGATTTTGCCCAAATATTAAGAAGCTGCTGTGGTGTTGCATTTCCTGCATGAACCCTTCCAGTCTAATTATATACAGTAAATGTGCAACATAGATAAATGAACCCCTGACGGACGTCATTTCCTTCCTATACCGTACGTCACTTTTTCCATTTTGCAACCTCCTCTTGTTCAAAGAAACGTGTAGTTGTTGGTTTTTGTCGGTCTAAATAGAATGATTTATCCAGACAAGATGTTTATTTGCAGCCACAGTTGTCAAGTGTCTCTCAAGATCAGGGTTCAAATAAAACTTGCCGACCCAAATTGTGTGGAAACAGCCCCCTCAGAAGTTGTTTGGCCTTTTATTGGGCTGCCATTAAAAACTCATCCGACATGTACTGTACGTTCCCCAGTCTGATCGGAAGCCAGACATTCCAGTGTATCCCATGATATTCCCTAATTCCCTTATACAGACTTCCGATCCCATATGTTGGCCAGATCCAATTCAACCCCCTGCAGTCTGTGTGTGTGTGTGTGTGTGTGTGTGTGTGTGTGTGTGTGAGACAGAAAGGGAAACAAAAAGAAAAACTGTGAAAATAAAAAGGATATAAAGAGAGGAAGCTCAGTCAGCAATAAAGTTGCCGTTCTCAGAGGTCTGAATGGACCACGATGTGTTTGTCTTTCAGATTAATAACAGTTGGGAAAACTGCAGCTGAACGGAAACAAATGTTCATTGTATGAAAACAACAAACGCTGTTGACTTGGCTTAACTCAAAGTTGACTTGGACTTGTCTTGAGTGAGATTTATCAAGATTCAAACTTAATGTGGACTTGCTTGACTGACTTGAGGCTCGTCTCGCTCAAGTTGACATTTAACGAGATTTGAACTTGGACCTAGGCTCGTCTCGTCTCGAGTTGACACCCGACTAGAATCCAACCAAGTTTGGACTTGTCTCATTTGATGTTGGACTTAACAAGTCTCTTTCTTGACTTGGACTTGATTTGACACTTGACTGATCTCACACCAGATTTGGACTTGTCTTGATTGACACAAGACTTGACAAGACTCTAGCTTGAGTGAAACTTGTTTCAATAGACTTGAGACGTGATAAGACTTGTTCTTGACTGGGACTTCACTTGGGCTCGTCTCGACTGACTAGACTCACTTGATTTCAACTTCTCTTGATTGACGTGAAACTTAACAAGACTCAAACCTCGTTATTGACTGAAACTTGTCTCATTTGACATCAGACTTGGCTTGGGCTCGTCTTGATTGCCATGAGACTGAACACAACTCATTTCTGCCTGGGCTTAGTCTTAACCCTGATTTGGACTTGTCTTGGTAGACTTTGGACTTGACTAGACTTATTGACTAGACAATTCTCATTTGACTTTAGACTCAACAAGACTACTTATTGACTGAGATTTGTCTCATGTGACTTCTTCAGACTTAGCTTAGGCTTGTCTTGATTGACTTGAGACTTGACAAGACTTAAACCTAAATTGGAATAATCTCAACTGACTTAACATGGACTTGTCTCTGTTGACTTGGGACTAGAATACAGCTTTGAAAATCACTAAGTCAACAGCTGGATGGGCAGAACGTCTGAGTCTAGTAAAGTGGTTTGATTCCTACTGACAAAGTCCCCCAGAAGAGTCTTTGGTTATGATTCCCAAAGTGAAAGTACAAACAGTAAAACGAGACTATTCTGGGTATTTCAGAGAAACATTTGGAGGTAGAATTTTAGGAATGCGGATCCTGGCACCGTGAGGGGAAAGGAAAAGGACCATTTCTGAGTATTATTGTTTATGATAAAGCAGGAGCACCATATCCAAAATAAACACTCTTGTTTCCTGGTCCTCGCTCCTTAGGAGAGATTTCTATCTGAGCCCACTGATTGTTCGACTCCGCTGACAATGTCCTTAAATTATCCTCTGAGAAAGTTTATATAGAGGCTGTGTGTTTCTTTTTGTGCGTCTTTACCCCCTATGTGTGTGTGTGCATGAACATGTGTGGGAACTGTCCAGAGAAAATACCATGATCGAACCCACCACCTCCTCTTTTCTCCAAGTTTAGCTTTCAGAGATTGATGACCGGGAAAGTCAAAACAAACTACGCCAAAGTTAGGTGGCGAGAGTATGATAAAGACAAATGTGCAACTTAAGAATGTAATATAGAAAGCAACTGTCATGTTTTGTAGCCGTGCAGAGGAGAAGGGGAAAGTTCTTTCAAAAACAACATCACCAATCGGTTTTCCAAAATGCTCAGAGAAGCGCTCGAGGGAGGATCAGCAATTTTGTGATTTACAGTGGCAAGAACTGCATCTTCTACATGGAACCAAAGCTGAGATATTGGGAGGCAGTGACAATCTGACATATCAACAACATCCTTTCTACGAATAAGCAGTTTTTACCATGTTACATAGCATTCTGGTCATTTTAGTGGTCCGTAACATTGTGATATTTGATTTTCTCCGTGTTGACCGGCTCCATTTGGAGGTGACTAGCATCCACCATGAAAAGGTTGCAGTTCTTGTAGGTGAAGTTTTCTTGAGGACCAAAATCTTTCTTGGGGAGTGGAGTGTTAAAAAGTTTCCCCAAAGCCTTTGCTGCATTCAGTGACACTCTGTAAACTGTGGCCCTTTCATTTACAGGACACAGGAAACCTCAAAGCGCTGTTGTCCAGTCTATCAACTGTACAAGTCGTTAATAACATAATCCAAAGAAATCCCCCTTTCCTGTTCTCTGACACTGTAACCCAGTTGGCTGTCACATGAATCACATGAGTCACATGAATCATGTTTTTCTAAGAATGTGCTGACGTACGGGAGGTAACGGCGTAACGGCATTTCGTGGTCGCCGCGACCACGAAATCCAACCAGGAAATCCAATCAAGTTCGGGAGACATGACGAGGTCCCATTTATAAATACATTCTCCAGGTTTTTCGTGCATCTTAAAGTGAGGAATTGATCAAGTAAACACACGCAAAAAACAGATATGGAATGGTGGTTAACGCGTGAAATGAGACACAAATGGCGAGAAAAAAAAAAAAAGAAGTCAAAGGCCGAGAAATTCTGAATTCTCAGTCCTGCAGCTCTGAATGAGCCTCTATGAAAAGGATCGGCTGGAATGTCCCACTTAATGCTCAGAAACTGCAACAGCTGACTGATACCGCAAAGGTCAAAGGCGTATAATCTGAGTCTCACACACACACACACACACACACACACAGTCTCAATACAGTACAGAAGGAACAGCAGACAAAGGCAGCCAGACAAATAGAGTCGTCTCTCACTGATAAGGACAGAAACTGTTGCAAAGCATGACTTTCAGAGGAGAGGAGAGGAAGAACAAGATGGGAGGGTTGGTTAAAAAGATTGTAAATAAGAACAAGATTCTTGCTCTCCCTTGTAGATAAAAGCGTGGCTACTGTTTAGCTAGTGTAAGAAAGTAAAATTCCTGCAAAAACAGTCTTCAAAGAACTCTGGTAGATGAAATTATTAATTTTAAACTGATGTGCAACCTCAGCAAAGACCTACCGGACTCTGAAGCATGCCCTGTCAAACTGAGCTCCCCAGCATCCCTGACACCCTTTCAAGTTCAAAGAGTTGAGCGTCTACTCGGCAACACAGACTACTCAGAGTCCTCTTTGCGAGTTTTCCTGAAGCCGGGTTGAGGTTTTTGTTCGTGACATCGGTGGAAAAGTGTCCGAGAGCCGAGTGTCCATCTGAAGAAGTGAAGCAGCCTGCAGGGAGAAAAAACACCCGACGATGCTCACGTCCCCTCTCCCTCCTCTTCCTCCTCCCTCGTTCCTCTCGCTGGAAGACAAAACATGGCCATTTCTCTCTCTCTCTCTCTCTCTCTGTGTCTCTCCCTGCCTCTCTCGCCCCCTCCCAGGCAGGATGTGTGAGTCAGTGAGAGAGGAAGTATTGTGGGGAGCAGATAAAGTGGTGGATGGCTGCTAAAATAATACCCAGAGTTCCACACTGTTATTGTTTGACTGGGGGGGGGTAATGCAGAGGTACTTCCTCCTTGTGTGTGTGTGTGTTAGCGTGCACGTGTGTTTGCAGAGCGTGAAAAAGTGATAAAAAGAGCAAAGAAAGCAGAGAGAGTTGGACGGACGAGGGGGCTTTTTTCGTCTCGGTTTGGCCGAGAGACGAGAAAAACAAAACGTGTTGAAAGACGAGGAATGTGAGAGATGATGGGAGGTCTGCAGGAGAACTCAGGAGCCTGAGGAGCAGTTAGAGACAGAAGCAATGAGTGCAGGTGATGGATGAATAGGAGAGGTGACTTTTATTACTCTACTCATCGACGCCTTTCTGTTAGCACGCACTTCTGTTGCAGGAACATCATCAGACCGTTACACCTCCACGCTCATGATAACCAGCTTTATTTAGGCTTTTCTTTGCACTTTACTGGGACTAGGATCTTGGAATTTTGCAGGATTTATATCAAACAAACTGTTTAATATTAGTAGTGAACAATGATTGTGGAGGGAATAATGTATCTACTGTAGTAGGTAAATGTGCAAAGTATCTCCACTTATTGCCGGAATACAATAATAAATAAATGATAATTGACTCGTCACACCCAGTAGCTGACAAAAACATTTAATTGAAACGAATAAATTAAATTAAATATTAAAATATGGCATCCTGGAGTTTTCAGATACTAAGCGTATAATTACATGTTACATGTCATCCCCCCTCTTTCCTGTTGTTTCCCGTCAGCTCAACAGAATGCTACCTGATAAAAAAAAAAAATGCTTTTTAAATAAATACATAAACAAAAAATTTAAAATAAATTTCTCAAAAAAAAAAAAAACATTTTATTTTATTATGTAATATTTTTTTGGTATTTCAAGTTCTGTCCTGAGAACCTCTAAAAGGAGTTCAGTCAGAACGTATACATAAGATATATAAGCATAAAATAAATCTGATTACTGCAACTTGAGTCAAAGAGTACTTTTCTTAACAAATATAGATTCAGCAGTTTTGCTTTTACTTTGTTATCGTCCCACTTATACGTACACTTATAGAAGCACGTATTAAAGGACTGAACTCTAGCTCAACCCAATCTGTTCAGCATCTCTGGCTCAAACATGAAGGTAAATACACATTGAACAGCCGATAAAATCATCGCCTGTATCGGTGACACTCCACCGCCTCGTTATTCTGACCAGACTTGAACCTCACAGAGAAAAACATACAGAGGTGTCCGACGTGAACTCTGTTGGAGTTTAACCAACCTCACAACAGCAGACACTTAATAACTTGAGGCCCTCAGCGGGCTTCAAAGGATTTCCTGGAGACGTATATCTCCTGCAGACTGTGTGTGTGCGTGTGCGTGTGTGTGTGTTATATACATGCATGTGAGCAGATTCCTCACATTCCCAGTCTTCCCTTCAGAAGGGTGAAGGGTTAACTATGCTAGAAAGCCTCAACAACCTCACCGCCTCCCCTCGGCCCCTTTGTGTTCGCCTGCAATCAGGAACTATTTGTTTGCTTTCTGAGTCTTTGAGTGTGTGTGTGTGTGTGTGCCTGCCTGCCTTATGGGTCTTCATCACCCTTGATAATGGATTTCTGAATGACACACTTGACATGCATTTACTGCTTAGACACACACACACACACACACACACAGGGTTTCTGACATACCAGGTAATCAGTACAGTGAGGCTCATACAGGAGGTCGATGGCAGGAAGGGTGAAGTCCGCTCTTGCATCTGCAGCACAATGCACTGTTTGTTACTGCTTGATCCCCTAACAGTGTGTGTGTGTAATCTGTACTCTACTGCCATTAACTTCATCTAACTGTCAAGAACACTGACAGTGAGTATTAGATGCTGTTCCGTCAGATGTTCAAGCTCTCTCCTCTCTCTCTCTCTCTCTCTCTCTCAATCAACATCAGTGATTTAGTGTGATGACACCTCATGTCCTGGTTCCTCTTCCATAAAAGAAACATCATTTTAACGTGTGTGTGTGTGTG